>NW_027271134.1:0-367500 GCF_040938485.1 Diadema antillarum
TTACATTTTATATATTTATCAGCAAGGCACCATGGACCATGTCTGAATTGAAGAACCAATTTTCCACTGAAAAAATAACCAAAATATATACATACGTACACACAGAGAGACACCAATAACTCAACTAAGTAAACACCTGCCTTACAAGAGATTTCATTGTTGATTCACAGTGTCATAACAATCTGACCGTAGTGCTACCAGTTTGTTTAATATGCACACAAGAAAAATCACATGTGAAAGTGGCTTAATCCACAAACAAAACATAATTCCTTTTCCTTCTTCAACAAAATGATTACAGAGTACATTTGCCATAATGCTCCCCTTCATTTTATTCTCTGTAATGTTCAGCCTTTTAATTCCAAACTCAGTACACACTTCAGCATAAAGAGTGGTGCTATTTCACTACATAATGACCACCATGATTAAATGACACAGTATTTGAAAGGTTAGATCATAACCTACAATTAATGTTCTTATCAACTAATGGAACCACTAAATCTTAAGAATACTATTCCCCTCGTTTCCATACAAAAACAACACTGTGAAAAAAGCATTTTTTCAAATTAATTTGGGCGGTCAGTGGAAGTCGGATAAAACCCTTGCATCTGTAAATCAAGATGGACTACTTTGTTCCCACAAACCAGATCTCATTGTGTCTATCAATGATGTGCCAGGGGCTGTCATAGCCAGCGTAGTAGAAATAGCGGTGGTCATAGCTCCATTTGTCCTGCAAATCCATTGCCAGTGCTCAGCATTTAACAAGTCTTTCTTGGCACTGGTATATCCCGGGAAAGATCTGCAAGTACATGCACAGGAAGTGATAAAGAGACTAGTATTATGGATAATTTTCATTGTATATAATAAGGGACACTTAAAAGTAGCACCCTGTATCATGAACCAATAAGCAAGTATACACATGACTCTTCTATTCATTTTGCTAACCAACAAAATAAATAATTCTCTGAACACTACATAGACATTCTGCTTTACAAGATTACAGCATAAATCCCTCTCACCTATGCTGAACCGCTATTGATTACCAATATATTGATCACCAATATATTGATCGTCCACTCATCATCCACAGATGACAACCATGCTTATTAAATGCATTTGTTCATCCTATCAGTGTTGTACCTAAATCCTTGATCAACCAGCTTTTCATAATGCCATCCCATATCTCTTGAATCAACTCTCACAGTCAGTATGAAACAATGCTCTTTTCTTGCTTACATTCAAGTCTCATCATACACCACAGCTGCTGATTACTATTTGAATCTTGGTTGTTGTTTTTAACCCAGTAAATTTTTTTTCTTTTTTCAATTTTTTCTTTGCTTTGCTCGTGTACACTGTTTGACTTAATTATGCTCTCCTTTCTGTGTGTACTTTGTATATTCTCTAAGCTTTCAATTCTTTGATCATTTTCTTTTAAAATGAAAGTGTTTTACAAAATTTAGTTATTGCTATTTAGACCCCATTATCATTATCCAAACAGGCACAAACATGTATGTAGGCACCTGGATGTGTCATAAACAGAAGCAGAAAACTGATATCATTGTCTCAAAATTATATTTGCTCACTGATACTGTCCTTATTTCTCTACACGGTAACTCACCTGACAAAAGCTGTGTGACAGGGCTTAGTCCACAAAATACCTCAGGGTCACTTGGTGAGGGCGCTGTGGCATTTTGGTAGATGAAAGGCAGGTAGAAGAACATGGTGAAGTTGTTTGAAGAGCGTTCCCTCTTTCTTATTGATGGTTGCCTTTATCAACACAGGGGCTGCCATCTCCACTGTAACACCTGTGGGGTTAGAAATCAATATTAGATTACACGTTACTCACTCTCAACCCCCTCACATTTCTGGAGGATGCTCAATACAAAAATATTAGTTCCAGTAACCTCCATATCTGCTCTATTCTGTTCAAACATCAAACATGCTATCATCATAGAATCTAGATAATACACATGAAGGGTATCATGGGCTAAAAATGACCAGATGAAAACAACACACAATAAATGGTAATAAACATCATTCATCACTACAGTTGGTACTGCAGTTATAGCTCCTTTTTAATTTTTCTTTTCTTTATGACCAGCTTGTTCCTACAATTGAAAACAGAAGAATAGTAAGACATCACTTTGTTACTTTACTAATATTACATACATAGGAGGGCCTATACTGTGCTATTGCATAACTGATTCTTAATACTATACTTTGCTTCTAATTCAACACAAAGAACCTTAGCACCTTGTTTATTAGCCCCCTCGATGTAATCAAAGAGTTTCATGAACATCTCCCTTGTTGCAGTGTCAAGGTCCATGCCATGTGAACTGGTTCCAACCCACTGAGAGACGTCATAGAAACGCTCCTCCCACGTCTGCTGAAAAGGAATCGAGAAGAAATTAAATAGTGACAACAAAGACTGCAGAACAAATTGAAATGATGATATCAACAAACCTGCCTCAAACTGCTTCTCTAGCCGTACACTCTTCATCTTGCCCAACTCATTTTGCAGTGTCCAATACAACCTGTTTGGCCTCTTATAAATTCAAACTCATTCATATTTTGGCCTACAGGTCTTTCAAACAATCATTAAAAGCCAGTGAGTGCTCATACACCTCATGGATTATTACCAGTAACCAAAATTTGAGATACCAAATTTGAGAGATGGGAAGAAAAGGAATACATGTTCAATTAATGCTACAGTGTTATCTTTTGTGTTATTTACTGTTAATCAGTACAAACAGTACAATCTAGTCTCATTATGACAGCTTGGTAAACATTTGTGCTGGAGACTTACACACACTGTCTGAATAGCCTTCCTGCAGACAGATCAGTGCATGTAATACTCCATTGACGTCAGGTTTGCATTTCTTTTCTTTTCTTTTTTCTTCTTTTTTTAGGGTCGTACATTTCATCTGGTTGCATTGAGATGAACAGGTTCAGCACGACAGTCCAGAATGCAAACTATGTGGTTATATATTGTCATCCTGGCTTAAACAAATATGGGAATTTTCATCAATCACTTTGTATTTTCTCTGTGCCCCATCCAAAATTTCAGAAAAACTCACAAAGCATTTCCCACTGAAGGCAAACTGCCTGGTATGTTACAATTCAGTATTCCTGTTCACATTGCCACCTCTCACTTGCATAGACCAGTCTAAAGTTTGGGTTTTTTTTTTTTCTTTTGAAACTTTTTATTAATCAGATAATTGACCATGTCCATCAAAACAACACTAATCACATTATAAATCTATACAGTAGGACCCAACATGCAGCAACAACAAAAGTGATAAAAAAAATGTAAGGAGTTACATCAAACAGCATAAGATACACACAGTGGGTAATAGTATTCACAAAGGATATGGATCAAAATAATTTTCTACAATTTTCTACAAGGAACCATTTCTTGTAATGAATTTCTTCCATTTTCTTTTGTTTGGGAATTGGTTTTGTGTTCTGAATAAAAGATATCAATCCTGATAAACATGGTGTTGTGTTTTTACAAATGCTAATATAAAAGTATCTTTTGAACATTAATATCATCTGATTAAACAACAATATGTTGGGTCCTTTTCAATCTTTTGATGAAGCCAAACATCAGTCTTTATCTCGTAAAATCTTCTAACTTAATACTGAAAGTTTCACCACACTTGTGTACATCCAATCAAAAGATTACCAGGTAGTGAAAAGGATTCGTGGGGGTATCATCTCACCGTGTGGTTATTGTCCAGCACTGTGTATTTAGGACAGTCCAGGCCATTGCAGAATGCTGGTGGCCATGAGGTCTTTGTCTCGACGTTAAGCGATCTGCCTCTCACAGTCAGTACCATGGCCAAGGACACCAACACCAACATTGTCACATTTATCCAAGTCTTCATGGTTGGTGTGTGTGTGCGATTCAAGACTCTCTCTCAATGTTCCTAGTTTAAAGGAGGTATGGATGTATACAGATGAAGATTGAATTATATTTAATCTTGGGTAGGGAAAGCACACCATGCTACACTATATGGGCTTGGAACCTGGTGCATTATTATTAATTTTTTTCTTCTTCTTCTTCCTCTTCCTCTGCTTCCTCACCTGTTTTGGTCTCTGTCCCAATCTAGAAATAATACAAGAAAGAAATATTGTCTTCCATGTCCCGAAGTCAGCGTATCCATTTTTAACTTAAGATCTAGTAGCTGGAACCATGGGCAGAGATTGAGTGGATATTATAGGAAATGAGAAAATAAAAGAGAGATATAGATTTTAGTCACAAAACTGGGACATGACTAGTCTACAGTACAGTGTAGTGCACCTGTTCAGCCACAGGACACACGCACACTAAGCATCAAGGCCCATCAGATGCGACAGTAATTCCGGAGCGCGAGCGCTCCCGTCTATATTACAGTTACGATAGCAGACTACACATAGGGAAGAAAAGGGAAGAGAAAATCAAGATGAGGAAGATGGATAAAAACGAGAAAAGAGGAAACGAAGGGAAAAGGATAAAAGGGAGCAAAAAATAAGGATACAGAAGAAAGAAGAAAAAAAGACAATTGAGGAAGAGGAGGTGAACGGAGCTAAGGGGGTACAACACAGAATCTATTAGTTGGGCCCCTGGTACTCGTCGTGGTAACAAGTTAGTGGTATTACACAGCACAATACAGCATGTTTCAGTGCGAGGGTGTGTGTGCAAGTTATTAGTCAGTGTTACAAGCAGTAAAATACTAACATTACAGTAAAGGCAGAAAGGATAGGCAAACTGTTTGCATTCCGACTGTGACTGGAGTGTCCACTTCAATGACAGAGGGGAAAGGAGAAACAACTTGACTAGCCAACGTACCTTATTCTTCGTCTGATCTTCTATAACGCAGTGATACCCAGCGTAGCATGCAGTTGGAGCAGTTCGTTGGGTGAGTCGTTATTATTATGCTTCATTTATGTGACGTAGGGTATGGTGCGAAAATAAAAGAAAGGTCTGCAGGTTCGCTTATACATAAGACTGTGTCTGGGAGCGTGGGGGGGGGGGGGGGGGGTTGGGGGAGGGTGCTGGGGATGGTGCAGCACCTCGAAAGATTCTGGAGAGGGTGATGTGTAGCACCCCGGGGGGGGGGGGGGGGGGAAGAAAGTAGGAAGCACCTCGGAAGTTTGTGTGTATTCCGGGCATATTTATTTAATGCGTTCATCATGCACTATATCAATATTGCAGTCTCCGAAAATACTGTGATGGAAAGTGGATTTATGTTCCCTCCACACTGCACACTGCCCCCCCCCCCCTTCATCGGTGAAGCATGAAATGCGGAACTAGAGGTGAGAGCTACCACGATTTAGCAAGCCCACATTTTCCCTGAATATCAATTTCCTCTTCTTCTCTTCTTCTTTTTCTTCTTCTCCTTCTTCTTCTTCTTCTTCTTCTTCTTCTTCTTCTTCTTCTTTTTAATTGAACATTTTCCGATAGTCGAACAAAAGTGTAGGGCCTACTATGAATATCAGTTATCATTTATACAAATGCAATACTCCCTCGTGTGGGAGGGTCGACACCAACCCCCCCCCCCCCCTCCGTGGTTCTTTGCTGCGCCCGTGTTACATTTTCAAATAATTTGATCAGCAAATCAGCAATCATGCAATGCTTACAGAAATTAGTTGGCAGCTTTTTTATTGCAATCTAAATGATTAACCAACTTACTGCTTTACTTTTAAGATTAAAAATTTCAAAATATGTCTCCCTCATCCCAGTGTGTATCAAATCGTTGAAAGAATAGCAATTCTGAAAACGCAAAAAATCTCCTTGTGAGAGAGGGTAGACACCCCCTTCTCACCCTCCTCCCGCTTGGTTGCTGCGCTTAGACACTTTCAGGCCTAGAATGTCGATTGGTGAAATGAGAAATCACGCAATAACAGAATTTAGTTCGTCGTGTTGTTTTTTTTTTCTCACAACTTCAATGATTAACCAACGTATGGTTTAATATTGTGATTTTTTTAATTAAAATTGCCCAAATTACATTCTACCCAAAGCGTGCACAAGATCATAGGCTGAATTTCAATGCCTCAGAATGCAAAAGTTCCTCGTTCAATATAGGTCTATCTTAGATGTCGATTGTTTTCGTGATAAGGGGAACGATTGGCGTCATGGTTATTACCCTAAGGGAGGGACTTTGGCAAAATATTGTGTAGCGACATCGCACTATCACAGCGATTTTGCAGCTTAGTAACTATAATGATATTCTGAAAACATGATGACGGTCAATACCATATTTTAGTTCAGACTTATATTTAAGCATTTGGTGTGGATTTTTTTTTCTTTTAAGCGGGTCACATTTGAATTGTTGCTAGGAGCTTTCTTATTGATCGTCAGTTTTAAACTTGAACGCCTGGAAACATACCCAATGAGAAGAAAAATCCCGAGTAAGAGATAGACAACAAGGGAATGCAGCAAAACTTGTACTGATGGACAGTGATGTTGACATTTATAACACAAACATATAGGATCTAGCTATTATGTGTAAGGCTGACAGATGTATAGGCCTACCGCCAAGGTAATGATGATTGTAATTAGACATACATTGTTAAAATGACATTTTAGCATAATATTATGATTTACATTAAAATTCTTCGATGTGAAGATTCCATGATAAAAATGATGAGTGTTTATAAAAAGCGCTCGATCGGAGAGAGCAAGCTCTGAACTTCTGCGTTTTCTGTCGACGAACATAAAGAAACATCTATCTTTGTCTGCTCTTCAGGGAAATCAAAACGGAGCGAGGCCAGAGGGTAATGATAATGCATGAAGCTATACGCTCCTCCTGCAGAGAGTCATGATGACATAGATTATTGTAATCACTTCCTCAAGAAAAAAAAAAACAACCCAACAACAACATAAAATACACACACTAAAACAAGACGGAGACTTCAAAATTCCATTACTTTCCTAGACCATATCCGATCTCAAGAAAACTTTAAAGCTTATTTAGGCCCTATATATACCACTTCTTGTTCTTCCGGTTAACAACCATAGATCAATATCATCCATTTTTTTCTTTTTTCTTTGATAGCCAAAGACGTGCCATGCACAGACTCATCCATTCATTTGTACACTCATCATGGCAATATTTCCGCATTTTGTTAGGAATTTCCTTCGCTGCTGTGTCGAGTTGTTTGAAGGGCAATGATCCCAAAACATCGACTTTCGAATAGGGTGAGATAATTCCTTTCCACATTTTCCTTAGCCATGATCACTTTCGTGTCAAAATCGGTTCACGGTTGCTTTGGAACCGCACCATCACTAACATCATTTCTGAGCGTAATTGTGTTGTGGGTTGTTGCACTTGTTGCGTTTGATTGATTTTGTTCATTTCCTCTCTGTTGTTTGCGGCCTTCGCTGTAATGGGCGACCAGTGTCCTGTTTGAGATGTTTGGTATCAGTAGTGGAAGTGTTGACAGAAAACAGACAACTGTCCTACAAACATCAAATCCTGATCATCAAGTCGACAAGCGTTCATGGCTGTAGGCTTCGCGAAGTCTGTTAGCAGATAATATAATGAGATACCAATATTGATTTCATATTACTGACATTTTGCTGCGAAAATTGACTTGAATGTAGCGTCAAATAGACAGAAAGTTAGAACTTTCGTTAAAATCAGAAAAGGTTATAAGTAAATAATGTAATTTGAAATATTCACTGCATGGTTTTCACAGAATGATTATTCTCCATCTCATAATCATATGCAAATCAGTTTGAAAACAATTTAATGACGTAATTTCCAAATGTATACCAATGACCTACGCACAAAACATTCACTTCATCTTTTAATGATGAAACAGAAATGATTACATCCTTCGCACCACATTATTGAGGGGTTAAGAGCTTTTGTACGACCTTTTATAGGGGGAGGGTGGTAGTCGCTAAATCATCAACCAAAACAAGACTTCAATTCAATATTTTCATATGCAGGGGCCGCAGAACCGTGTCCCTTATACACAGTTAGATCTTACTCGTAAATTTAAAAACCATATTATAAAAACAGAGAAACAAACAAACAAACAAAGGGAAAATCGAAAGCCCCAAAAGAAAACGGGTTCCGCCTCAAATTCCATCTCATCACGTGCTCATGGACGGACGAGCTGGTGTGGGGGGGGGGGGGGGAAGGGGGTATAGGGAACATTGACCCTGGACCCAACCACGAGCACTACCCCTGACACCCCCAACACACACACACACACACACACACACACACGCGCGCGCGCGCGCGCAAACACACACACACTTACACACAAACAAACAAAGAAAAATAATGAATACTATGTATAGGCCCCACACAATCCGATGAGCACAGGAGACGGTGACACCATCATAGTTTTAGTTTGGGCTTTGTTACCATATCATTGTGCATGTGAAATGAATAACTTTCTTATTGAAATACCTAATTTTCACCAATGATTACACCTATACCAACGTAGAGTGACGTTGTGCTCAAAGGTACTGTTTACCATTGGAAGCAGTGATAAAAAAAATCGAGTTATCACATTCGATGCATATGTGTAGGTCAGTTGTATCACAACTTTACCACGCAAATTTTTGCACCATAAAGCCTAAAATATAAGGAGATACACAGTATCACTATTTCTCTCACTAAACCATAACTGTAGACGGTTGAGCCTGGAAACGATTTATTATAACTATTGTTCACATTTTGTATAATCAACAATACTTGACATTGATTATATTGATCAACTCTTTTACACTGGTTGTTTCTATCCCTAACTTACATTTTAACTATTTTGCAGCACTATAAAGCTGGGTTTTTGTTTCATCTGCAAATGGTAAATAATGCCTTCAAAAGTACTTAGCTTCATTCAAAACATCCACATTCGTTATGATTAATTATTAATGTACTTAACACAAAATTATCTCTTTGACGTTACATTTTGTGTCATATTGCCTTCCAATATTGTGTAAGTATCGTTCACATTGGATCTCAAAACATACCTCAATATTATTACTTAAATTAATCGTTATCGTTGAGAAAATTTCAACCAAAGGGCAATCACGTTGGTGCTATTTTTTTTTTTTGGAGATAATTTTCTTTATGTTTTCAGCACTTGAAAGTTTATCATTGGTAATACAAACCCTTTCATAATTTTCTTTGCAAATTTCAAAACTTCTCAAATCTACATGTATGTCATCAATGGCTAATAAATGCATGTTTTCATTACACGCACTTGAAGCGATCTCAAGAATCGAATATATCTTTTTGTCCATCAGTTCATTGTCTAAGTGTAAATGGTATGGTGAACTGGAAAATAAACTGAATATTGATTATAAACGAATAAGTAAAACCATCAATCTCAAATCTCCTCAGTAATATCAATCTCCTCAGTCAAAAACTATACAAATCAAATACATTACAATTATATGATTTTATTTGAATGCAATACCATATGTTTTTCATATTACAAATCATTCTCCATAAAAAAGCTTAATTCTGTAGACTTAAAGTTTATTTTTCTCCCTGTTCATTTTGTCTGTCTGTCTGTGATAGTCTATCAGTCAATAAATTAACGCCATCTATATTGACTCCGAAAGTAAAAACGGTCTTTTCCTCCCCTCCCCCTCTATCTCTCTCTTTGTCTATCTATCTATCTACCTATCTCTCCCTCTCTTTGTATTCTTTTATTAGTGAATGAGTGAAAAGTGTATAACCTTTTAATGAAAGTTAGATTTCGGAAGTTGGTCCAGTGAATTTAGCAGCAGTCACAGGAAACTATCGGAACTGCTCTGAGTGATGCGCGGAAGCTCGCCGCGATTAAAGTGATACGGAACTCTCTTACATGCGCCGGGAACGATGATTAAGCCTTAGATTCCCAGACAGATACTGGCTGCAAGTCGAACAGTACACGCTGGGGGATAGCTCTCGGGAGCTGAGCGGTTAAGAATGTGCCCCGAATGTGTTGTACAAAACGGCGTGTGATATACCTGAATATAACCTGTGCAACGCAGTAATTAATAGCAAGCCTGTTTTATTGTTTCCACGATTCGACCTGTGCACTGGAACGTACAGGATACAATGCGCTTTTCCATAGAGTACACTCTGCAAAGACGTGGAAACGACTTGCTTTTAAGACGGGCAGAAAGAGGCATTGCAGTGCTGAACTAGTCTACTGGGTTTGGGGCGATAGAGCTACGCATTTAGTCCTATTCAAGTCAACAGCCAGCCAGATATAGTTCACAAGGTGAGGCATATCGAAAACAACGCATGATTTTATTCATTGTTCTTTTTCTAATAAACACTTCGATGCGTGATCATATATCTGTTCTATACATTATACTGTAAAAAGTTGTTATGGTTTATGTACAAGACAGTGATATTTAAAGCATTTTACGCTGACGACCTAAATATGATTCGTAGCCATCGATAATTGATTTTCTCAAACTTTCTGCGAGGAAAGCATCCGCAGGGGGAGACACGTAAAATTGCTGCATTCATGTGTTTTGTATTTTACGTCCAAGAGACAGAAATATGAATGGCAGATTATCGCAAGCACTGTTGTAAGAAAGTGATTTCTCATCTTTTCCTATGTCGTTAACCTTCATTGGTCTGCATTGTAACATTCCCCCTGTAGCGGTATTGCACTGATATCTGCATTCTGCGATTTGCCAAGAAAGCGAAACCACACATCAACAACTAAGAAAAATAATGATTGGCTGAATCACAGTATCCGTGTGTTTGTGTTTGTGTGTGTGTGTGTGTGTGTGTGTGTGTGTGTGTGCGTGTGATACTTCTGTTTGATAAACGTTAAAATAAGGGTTGGCACATTAATAAGTTATTACACACACGCACGTATATATACACACACAAACACACACATTTATTATGTATAATGGGTAATATCTAATGATAACATCAAATATAATAAGTATCGTAATGCGCTGCAATGATACTCGATCTTTGAATTTTTTTTTCTCTTGATGATACAGACTAGAGAGTTTGTTGCATACTGAGTATATGTCACAGGGCTCTGTTCATTTTAAGAGATGTAATTTTACTTTAACTTGATGGAGTTATATATCTATATGCCCATGCAACGCAGCACAATTTTGCGCCTAGTTTATATAGGCCTATAGATTGATGAAATCGAATGTAACTGAGTGACTGAAAAGTAACTTTTGATAGATGCCAATAATTGATCTGCTATCATATGAGATTCAAAGTCGACGTATTTTGTCAAGGGCTGCTCAAATAATAGTGTACTGAACTCAGTCTCATGTGTATATCTGTGTGCCCAATTTGTGCTGGTATGATCGCCGAAATGGCCGCTTTGCGTGTATATTATATAATGCGAATATGTCGTAATTACGGCATCCCCCAACCATTTGATATATATTGTCAAAAAATATTGTGTTTTCGTGAGACAATTATCGTAGCTTACTGATTTGCTCAATACACTTCATGTCGCAATGTTACAGAGCGTATATTGTCCACCGCTCTTGCCGACTACTATGTTTCATACACGCTGTATTTTTGGGATTCATCGGTGTTGAAAAGTTCTGGACTAAGAAAGATTTCAGGAAAGATGGGAGACACGTAAAAATATTTGCTCCTAGAAAAGTGATTGCGTTATCATGTAGAAAAGTGGAAGCTTCTTCTTTTCCTTTTTATGGAAAGTTGTGCCTCATTCCTGATTATACGCACTGAGTGCGAGTGCAAGTATGAGCACCATAGTGTGTGCACTGCCTGCCAGAAGGATTTCATTAAATAAATGAAAACAAGTGTACATCATTATTATGTACAAATCAGTGAAATCAGTGATTGGTCAAAAATTGAATCTAACAAAAGGAGAAAGTGCCAGCTCATCAGATCTGGGGAAATAACCAGCGCAACTGAATATTTTACGTAAGCACTCCATGAAATCACCGAGTACAGACGACTCCCGTTATGACAAAGTTCTCGGACAGGCAGTTATTTTTGTTATATCGAAATTTCGTTATAGCCGAACAAATAAACAATAAAAAAAATGTAGTGCTGAAAATGTCGAGGCCTGAATTTTCACTTTGTTATAATCTGAATTTCCTTCTAACCGTGTTCGTCATAACGGGAGTGCACTGTATTATATACGCAAGTTGGTACATGATAAGGCACAGTCGTAATAATAATAATAATAATAGTGATAATAATAATGATAATGATGATAATAATAATAACAACAATAATAATAATAATGACAATAAACATTGCTAATGCGCACTTTCTGACAATATGTCACAGTGTTGACGAATAGTGAAAATCCCCTCTATTTTCAACTTGACTTTGATGATTCGAGTAAGAAATAGATACAACTGTGCAAGTTTACAATCGTGTCAATAAACGAAAAAAAAAAAGGTGAGGGAGTACTTTTAAAGTTCACACATTATCCAAAATCGATAATATCCGACACACTCACATGAATTAAATGAGATGATGTCAAGACTCCGCATGTCTCCCATGCAGCAGTCGTTTGAACTCAAATGTTCACGACAAATGTTTTGACACGAAATATAAAAGGAATGAAACACACATTTTTATTGTCCGACTAAAATGTGACAAGTAAGCTATGTTAAGGGGAGTCGATCACAATAGATTGCTTAATTATTGAAAAGTCGAATGAGCAAAGAATCATTAGATGTTCATATCAATGGGAAAGTTGTTAACAACTTTGCTTCATAAATCTTTTTATATGATTGTGACCGATATTGCTGTTTCGCGATGTGTTTAACTTTGAGCTGCATAACATTGACATGATTGATATTAATGAAACTTTAATTGTTCAGTCTGCCTGCGAGATGAGCTATACATGCTTGACACAGAGTGGCATTTTCCTCTTAAAAACAAACGGAAGAAAACCAAAAGGCATTCTTTAACCTGCGTTACTAGGTACGTCAACTGTAAGGACGCCCTCATAGAATTGTCTTTCGTGACCTAGATAGCGTCAACACCGGATAAATTTGTGCAAGACGCTTCCTCTCCAAAAGAGGGAATCGAAACGAGGTGAGACACTGTTATCATTGCACCATAGCTAGTGTAGGCCCGTAACTAGGATATTTACAGGGAGGTTTTTTTTTTCGGGAGGGGGGTAAGAATTTTATATGCAATCTTCAGGAAATACACGAAATCAAGGGAACGATTATCGGGTGGCTGGTCGGGGGATCTTGTGTGTGTGTGTGTGGGGGGGGGGGGGGAGGGTCCCTTACTATCGGGACACGATGGAGTTCTGCATGTTAGAATTGAAATTCAACAATTTGGTGCTCAGTTTTGATCGACTAAAATGGAAAACATTAAGTGTAAAAAAAACAAACAGAAAACCCAAACAGAACTAAATTCTCTAATCATTGCTCGATTTTATAATTATTTTGATCGTATTACTTGAAAACTTGATATCTAAGCGAAGCCACCGAGAAAGAGGGGGGGGGGGGGTAATCCTGTCCCATACGAGGGAGCTTCTTTTTTTTTTTTTAGAATTGAACGACCTGGTCACATTTTGATGGGAATATTGAGAAAGTTTTCAATCATTCATTCATTCATTTAGATTAAGATTACAAAAAAAAAACCTGCTCACTGTAAGTCTTACTTGATACTGATGGTCTAATCATCCGACTTGTCACACCGAAAATATTGAGGCGTGGCGTTCAAATAATAAAATACCACGGCAATAATTTTGTTACGATCGAAATATACAATTTTACTTTTCTACTCTTGTACATAAAAATAATTTATTGAACATTTTTGGGCAGCTTAATGGAAGAAACATGAGGCCGTGACATGATCATCTCTATTTTATTTGGGACTCTTCGTATCATTTCGTGACACATTCGTAACTTCAAATATCTTTACTTTTTTAGTCAAAATTTCATATGTGATTTTGATGAAACGCTTGCCACTCTGTGCGTTGGATTTTACTCAATAAAGCTGAATGCAAATGACCAGCCAAAAACAAAATAAGTCTATGTATGGCTTGTGAGTAGTTTTTTTTTTTCCTAAGGATTAGTATCGTTAAAATAATAACCATTCCTGAAGATAAGTTTCAAATGTTTGGAAGCATAAGTGGAACTTGTAAAGTCTTGGATTGTAGACTAAAAAACGTCGTTGTCACACACAGCGATAACAGACCTCTGCTGTACATGGTGCGGTATGAATATGACAGGTGTGTGTGTATATGTGAGTAAGATCAGGCGCCAAGACAAAATGACTCGGCTTGATAGTCTCAACCGTGCCAAATTGACAACCGTAATGTGCCTGACTTACCCTTCCGATGCGATTGTTCAACCGCAGATTTTGCAATAAGCAAAGTGTAGATAATCATTCTTAAGTAAAGTCCTCGGCCACAAGAGCGATGGAACTGAGACTGAAGTCTGAAGTAACTTATTTCTACGTCTTGATTATATTGGCATTAATGTTAACTCTAGATGGTCCTTACCAGGGCATTTTTATATCATTATCATTATTATTATTCAAGTGTGTGTGTGTGAGTGGGTAGGGCTGGCTGCGGGCCGGGGTCAATGGTACCCCCCCCCCCCCCCCCGCCCCCCGTTTTGACGGGATGGATCTCCAGATTTCGGTTTTGTTTTGTTGGTGTTTTTTTAAAGAGTCAAAAGTGTGTGTGGGGGCGGTTGAAGAAGAGAAGATCATGAGAGTCGTATTCCTCTTATAGCAGTAGTGGGTACTCTGCGATAGACACGAAACATAGCAAGGCGATCGATGTTCTAACGAGAAACTGAGCAGGCTGCTTACCGATTTGGATGCTGGCACATCGGTAGGCGTGGCATGGTCCTGAGCGGGACGCGGGCCCGGCAGCTAGCGGGCCCACAGTGCTAGAGAATGTAGGCAGAAGTGTTGACCAATCTGCAGGGATACGCCTACCAGTTACAAACAATGCTGAATCATTTACTTGTTATATACTTTTTAGAAGGATATTAAAGCGACACAAAGTATACACAATATCATGCTGTCATGAATGCTATAATGCTTAAGTTTCCTGTGTCCCTTCATAATGACTTTAGGTAAAGTCGAGCGTTTTTGTCTTATTGTGTAACAAAATAAGATGCATCTTCTCTGACTGTAAAGTTAAAACATTTCCCGTTGATGTTTATACTCGAACATGAGATGACGCCTTTCTAGAATGTCACTGACAGAGACTAAAGGGTGTAATCAATACAACTCAGCTTTAATAATTTACAATAATCATTAGAATCTAGCAAGCCAATAATCGTGCGACTCCTCGAGCTCATTTAAACACAATATACCAGAACGTGATCTCAAAATATGCTCTGTGATAAGCTGCTTAATGTAAATGACTGCATTGAATTATGCTCATAACATTGCCTCAGTGTATGCAACAGATTATATAGGAGGCATTATTTTTGTTATGGTCTACCCAGCTCAACTAAAGATTGTGTCTGCTCATACACGAAAAGATCTGGAGGGAGGATGACCTAAACACAGTTTCTGACTTGGCTGAGACTAACCCAAGCAGACAGGAAGAAAAGGTCGACGTCTGGATCTTTTCCACCAGGCACCTGTCAGTCTTTACCCCTTCTCCCACGGCGACAGGTAACGAGCACAAAACGAAAGAAAACAAAACCCCTCCTCCTCAAAAATAACAACATTTTGGCTTTGCTCCCCTTTCTCACCTAATAAGCAGTGGGGTTGCCTGGAACCAGGAAGGTGATGATAATTCTTTGTTTGGCGGGAAAGTCAAGAAGGCGAGATTCGAGATCTCGTCTTCTCGATTTGTCGGGTCGAGTCAGGAAAAGACGAAATCGTCATATCTCGTCATCTCGGACCCGACCCTAGAAATCGAGAAAACGAGATCATGATTATGCAGGGATAAGATGTATTACTCACACGCTGTGTGTAAGAGCATAAACATAATATTGGCATTACTGATGTTGATTATTTTTTCTCTTTCTTTATTTTTGTTCACAGTGGTTCGACGTCTTACTACATGAGTGTCTCATTGAAATTTGCCCCTTGCTCAAGAATTGAAATGCGGTTACAAGGATCAACTCTGTCGAGCTAGAGTGAAATGATCAGCGGGGTCCAAGGAATCCACGCGGCTTTATGTTCATGGTACGTTCCAGAAAAGGTAAACATCGTATCGTGAGATGCCATGTCACACGTAGTGCCGGTCATGTAGTCATTTTTCACTTTCATTTTATACTGAAGTGCTCCTTACAACGCTTATATCGTGATTTTGAGGAGATGTTAGGATATACGATCAGCATATCATATACGTCATGTACTGTATACGTGTGTCACAGCCCAGCTTATGGTCTGTCTGACTGTGGCTCCAGTGAATCAACAGTCTACCACAGGTGTCGTGCTGTGATTGAAGCTAATCTCTGGGCTCGCTATCAGTTGTTTAGGTTGGCTGTGCTTTGCTGTGGACACTTTATGACAAGTGCTCTGTTATTTCATGTCTAATCAAATCTGTTCATATCCTTCCGTTTGTGCCTTTCTGTTGCAGAGTATCACTCGCCCGGAAGTGTCCATATCATGATCACTATCGACCCTGTGCACTTAGCTGAACGTCCCTCAATGCAACGTGAAACAATGAATGCATGCTTGCCATGACTGCAGGTTTATTCTACGCACAGAAAGAGAGGAAAAGTTAGAGTTATACTTGCGTGTATCTCCTAGCAACTGCCACGGAGGCATCACGGCATCACACTTAGTAGAGAGGCTTTTAGTGAGTTCGTAGAGGTTAGATTCACGTAGAATCGTCTAGCAGCCGCCAATCTTTCGTAGACGCCTGTCTGAGGAATGCAAGGTTGATCCTACACAAGCCCCCCGATGTGTTCTGGACAACCGGACCCAAGCAGGCCGGATGATGCGTGTCTCGTCTGACGGAAAACACACACGGCTAGCAACACGTACAGCACAAGTACGTGACGGGTCGTCTGCGAGGTGCCGCCTATTGTTTTAGCGGTCATTTCATGTCGGAAACCCCATAAATGTCGCACTGCCGAACTTGAGGTTTACTTCGAATCCTTGATGTATGATTGTTAACCAGCCAGAGCACGCTTTGGGATAAATTTACTGGAAATATGTTACTTGGACTCATGAACTGGTGTCTTTTAGCCATTTTATACAATCGAAGGCAGCCGCTGAGCACTCTGGCTATCTGCCTAACCTACAGTGCTGTCTGGCATCCGGATCAACGCTGTCATCGAGTTCTGGCCGCCCCATCATTGGGGGAGCTGTGGCGTAGCGACAGAGGTGCTGGTGGTGGTGATTATGGAGATGGAGTTCCGCAAATCCAAAGGGGTGTTCCGCTTTCCTACAATTCACGAGAGGTAAATTGTGTTTTGTTTTCTCACCACCAACAACTGCAACAATAACAATAATGAAAACAATAGTTCTATCTGAATTTTGTTTGGAAAACAAAACATAAACAATGAAATTCTTGCTTACTTACGTTACCCAGCAGAATAAAGATATAACATGAAAACATCCCAAAACTGCTGCAGAATGTTACACGGCTACACTTTGCCCACTACTCTCAAACACATGAAAATTATTGTTTTCATGCACCCTGTAGTTGATCGCCATATTTCCCGATCCCGTAATCTGCAGTCTGGATTCATGGAAGGCAAGGACCCCACGTGAGGTGCAAGAATGATAAAGGTTGAAGCGATGTGACCCAGGATTGACAGTAGACATGTTGTTAGATTCGTGTCTCATCTAAAGAGCCAGCAAAGTCGAGAGAATACCCAGCAGTCAAGCCTTAAAAAAAAACAGTTTATAATTTTGGTCTTTTCACCGTTATGACAGACACTTTTCAAGAGAAAAGATTGTCGAGTATTGATTTACTGTCTGTCCAATAAAACTTTTAAAATCAACTAGGAGTGTACTGGAAAGTGTGAATAAGCTAAATAGTTCGCAGAGTAGTGGCAAGTATAAATGAATATAATGAATCATGTTTACTATTATATAATGGGAAGGAAACAAAACTAACAATGTCTAATGAAACTGATCATAACATGGCTTTACACCACACACGCTCGCACACATACACAATGTATGGAAACGCACACGTCCACGTGTGTATGTTCTGTGTGAAATTTTAGTTTTGTTCACTCCGCTCGTATGATGGATTTATCTTTTATTGTGATTACGAAGAGATCGCCAGCACAATGTCGGAAAGGAAAGAATGACGTTACGTGAGAGACATTCGAGTAAAGCAGCGGGATGAATGAATCAGCTGTTGTTTAGCGGTAAAAGAAATTACATTGTAGTTTTTACTCACGAATGAATATCACTTCCCTGCTTTATCATGGTGACCAGTGTCACGTGAGCCACGCGACCGGAGTTGATTCTCAATGGGAATGATTTCAGGTAAGGGGTGTGTGGGGGGGGGGGGGGGGGAGGGGGTGCGACGAAACCACCGAATGCGAATGATTTACCCTCGCAAGCGATCAAGTCCCCCTTCCACACCAGATAACTTTTGCATATTTAGAAGAGAAATTCAATGATCTGGTGCACGATTTGGAAATGTTTCAATCATTTTAGGGACAATGTGAACGTGGTATCTGTCTTCACTGAGTGCACTGAAAATACATGGTCCGAAGGGGAGGGTATGAGAGAGGGTATTCCACTCGAGGAAATTTTTGTAAATAGTATGAGAAATAAAATTCAGCGATCTTCAATGCACACTTTCTTTTGAATATTTTGGAAATTTTCCAATCAAAAAATATAAGATATGAATATCCAGGGACAAAGTTGATAGCTAAATCCTGGCATCTGCCACATCTGTTCCGCATGTGCGTCTTTTACACAGTTTTCCAGTGAACTGAGTCTATTCAATGAAGATGGACCGAATATTTCCCATCACATTTTACCTTTTGAACAGGTTCGCTGATTCTAGATCCATCACAATGTTCACAAAATAGAAAAAACACGAATATTACAGTAGGTTTCTCATTGAGCTGCGGACTGCTTGGCGACCTGTTGGCGACTCCAGTCTCCATAGTCGCGGAGATGTATCTGCGACGTCTCCGCGACGTCTCCGCGACGTCTCCGCGACGTCTCCACGACGTCGAGAATGTAGCCGATTCTCCGAAGAGAATCGAATATGTTCGATTTTTTTTTTCGGAGACGCTTTCCACTCTCTAGCTGGTCGCGCACACGCATTGGCGACCTACTGGAAACGTCGCGGACACGTCTCCGTGACTGAGAGGACGTCTCGGAGACGTCGCGGCGACGACTCCGCGACTTCTGGACAAATTAATTATCAGCTGATTTGGAGACACTCTGAAGTCGCCGTGGATTCACCTTCTTGGTGCATGAGAGCGCAAGCGACTTTTTGATCTTTCAAGTCGTGGTGATAATGTCTCCTCCAGTTAGATACTCGCTTGAGCTTTGAAAATCGTGGGGAACGCCCCTCCTCCTCCCCCTCCCCCTCTCCCGCAATCGGGGGGGGGGGGGGGAGGGCAAGTAAATATTATATGATATGTGGCATAAGGCTTTCTCTGTTGAAATCTTCTCTGCCGCAGTGGTCTGATTATCAACATCGGCTTGCATATTGGAGACATGCCTGAGTTGAAGTCTTCAACGATTGTTTCATTACCATTGTTATGATTATTAATAAGATTATCTATGTAGGACATACATACAAAATATTTACGGACTATATGATAGATAGATAGGTTAGGTTCATTTCAATGTAGTAACTCCTTCATTAATAACGAATTATCAGAATTTTTGTGGCTAAATGATCAGCAGATCAAAACACTGATCAATGGTTAGATAGAACACAAATATAATAGGGCTACATGTATGATAGTGTGCATCGTCACGTTATTCACCGCAGTTTCGGTCCTCCTCTTATGTGTTTTCCTTCAATTTCCTTATCCTGACTTTCCTGAATTGCGCTGAATGCTTGCATCGATTTCTAGTAAATTTCCTCACACATACACTCACACTCACACACAAACACACACAAAAACACACAAACACACACAAACACACTCACAAACACACAAAATGATTGTTTTTATCATAATCATGACGGGAGTTGTCCTATACAGCGAGATGGAATACCTATAGACTTGTGTCATCGTGGTCTGTTCACAAGAAGTACAAAGTGACGTTTTCCTTCCCAAACTCACCATATGATTATCATAATGACAATAATATCTTATCCGCCATTTGTGTCCTCTGCAATATTCAACTGACAATAGCACTGTTTCCCCTGAGGGATCTGAACACTACCAGACCGTACTCAATTCTTACACCTGTCTGTCAATAAGGATTATGTGAGTAAAACTTCCTGTCCGTCCAAGGGATGTAGTTAGGGAGTATAGGGTAGAATCTAAATCCATATCAATGTTACAATCAATATTATAAATAATTTTGTTCTATGGAGGGTCATTCTAGATGCTTATGACATGACATGAATACACTAAAATAATTTAAAAAAAAGTAGTTGCTGTATTTTTATCCCCGTGAGCTTGCATGTGCTTACACAACTACATTTGACGAAGGTGTAGGCCTACATGTCAGAAATCAATTTGTTATGGGCTTGAATTAGTTCTATTCGTTGCAGATAACGAGAGGATGGCCTTTCCGTTTTTGTTTATTATTAGGTCTACTAACCGTATTCTTTCATTCCTTTTTTTTTTAGTTTATGCAATGGGATTGGATTTTTCATCTGAGAAAAAAAAAATCTGCGAGAAAAAAGGCAACAAGAACAAAAACGAACCAATGTATCTTCAGTGAACTGCAGCGTGATGTTCTTACTCTTAAAGCATGCAATGTCCCAAGCAATCGATCATGGCGTGGGTACTGTATACGGACATCCTGTATTATCTGCGAAGTGTGTTGATATGTGGCCACGTATTTCCTTCGCACTATGATAAAATATCTGGCGGACAAGACATTTTATAGATAAGTGTTATGCTGTGATGCGACGTGATTGTGTTGTTAGAGATCGAGGCACTGTGAGAAAAGGACTGGAGCAAGGCATGTCTCATGCGGGGTTCATGGCCTCATGCTTCCGTTGTTTCTCTATGTACTCGTCTCTTTACCAGATTGTTTCTATCACCACACTCCCGTTCCCTACAACTGTAGCACGAAGACGTTATGGAATGAACGTTAAGCTAATAGCTCCATGGTAATACGGATACAACCATCAGCTCTCTTGTATTTCGTACTACTGAAGGAAGATGTAGAATGCACGAAATGGGAGTCCAATAATCGTCTTCATAAACCAGGTATAAGAGACTCAAGAGTCCCTATCATATAGTTTCCCGTAAGATCCCACTAGTATCGACCCAGGAATAGCATTTGAATGAGGTGGACTAACACAGAAGTTGGTCTTTTTACCAATGAATAGGCCTAATCCAATCGTTATGAATCCATTATTCGAGTGTTCAATGAAATTAGATTAATCAATTTTCCATTAATCGTGTAAAAAAAAAGACTGATGAAAATTAAATGTTCTGCTATTAAAGTGTTAAAAAATAATGTTATCAATGGTTGAATAACTTTATGATCAGTTGAAACTGGGGTATGATTACTTTTTAAAGTTTAAACGCAATTATGCGCTTGAACGACGGGGATTTTATGTACAAACTATAATGGCAAGTTGTGAGGTGATGACATCATCAGTTCACCCATTTGCATATTCATATCGACTGCTCAAGAAGTCATTGTGAAAATAAGCGAGAATTCACAATTTCATAATTTCCCTAATCTTTATTCGATTTTGATCAAATTTTCGTCGTTATCACGTATGAAATTTCACTCATTCTTATAAGACTCAAGTGTTTGTTAATCCGAAAATGAAATTAGGTTCGGAATTGATCCGAAAACGACACAAGGTTATTCAGAATTTTCGGTAATCCGAAAGTGAAATAAGGTTTGTTATTCCGTCTTATATACGCTTTTAGAAAGGACGTTAGTATTGACTGTAGTTTTAACTGTATTGCAACAACGAAGATTTAGTGATTATTAAAGTTAGATGATTAGGTGGATTTTATTGTGTGACATGAACAGTGCATGTAAATTGCAGAATATAGAGCAATTCCACTCCATGGCTCTGATAAATAGACATAATAGAAAATGTATATCATATTACGTAAAACCGTTGATGAAGTGATTTGCATATTGGGCAAAACGCTATGGAGTTTCAAGTTCACGTTTACTAAATTTAGTGATAAATGTATGATTTTTTCATTGTTTATTGAACAGAATCACACGTGATTAATAACCCGGTACATAAATCATGACGTGTTACACAAGGCGGCGATATGAAATGTAAAAAGAAATAATGATAACCTTTTTAAGCATCAAATTCGAATCTCCACTTTCAAAAATATTTGTTTATTTAGCTCTCTTCTAGGCTGAATAGAAATCTAGATTCTTGTTAGGCTTTAGCTGAGATTTGAAGCCAATAACAACATAAATTTTGCTTCAAAGTTAGAAGTTGCAAATATAGATGTGATATTTCAATAGCAGAAATACGTAAACTGAAAAATTGTAGACGATGATGAAAATGCAATAGACGATGATGGCTGGCTATATACTTGTGTAGTTCCTCATATACCTCTGTAATGACTGTCTCAATTCTGTTTGTTGTGATGTTCGTTCATTCAACAACCACTTGTGGCGAAATAACACCATTTCTGTAGGCAGTCTTGCTTTTAATACATAACTCTTAATGACGTGGAGTTTACTTTGCAATCCTGATGTGGAGATACACGCAATACAAAGTTGACATGAAAGGATTGAAACGCATTCAGCGAAGAGAATCACGACCATTTTCTTGTCCATTGAGAGATTAGGCGGAAATACGGAGGGTGATGGAACCATGGACCTACTAGGTCCATGATGGAACACATGCGGAGACGGTTATGAACCTCCCACGTAGAAAATATTGGAAAGACAAACGTCAACAAACATCGTCTCGTACATTTTGCACTTTTGTCATTTTAGTTGAAGCCTGTGTCTGTAGCCTCATTTCAGAATCTTGACTTACACAAACTCTTATACGGTCGTGATGGTATTCCTCAAGCAAAAACGTTGGAAATTTACGTATACTGAAGGTCTGAGAGCAGAATGAAACTTTTCGAACTTTTTTTTTTGGAATTTTACATCATTGGTCAAAATTGATAACTCGAATGTATTACTATTCTCTGAGTCTGAGCGATGCTGACGGAGTCCTCTTTTTTTCTAGTTTTTGTTTCTAAATGCTCTTTAACGAGTAGGGGTAAAAATATAAAGTCTTTGAATAAGACTATTGTCGTCCTTGAGTGATGGCTGTGTGAGGACATCGTCGGGTGACGTCAATTACGTTTTACGAAGAGTGACACGTTGCTATCAAAAGGGAATGTCTCCTTGCTTGTGGAAGTAGTCTCATTTGTCAGACGTCCATTTCGCACGAAAAACGATGTTTATGTCACACACACACACACACACACACACACACATACATATCTATATAGGCCTATATCATATAAGTTCGGAGGTCAGATCACGGAGATGTATTGTAAAATATGCCACAAAGCAACGTATGCATTGTCACTACGTCAATGACAACGACAAAATAGCAATTCAGTTCAAGAAATTTAGTATAGTATCTCTAAAGCTGACAATGTGATAGTGGTAAAAAATCAGTATAGTCATGATAATTGGAGTGCTGCTAATGATTATGATAATATTGATAATACATCACATGATATTTGTATACATGATGCACGACTTCAATAATGCTCAAAGGGGGATCCCGACCACTTACACAGTAAGTGTTGTCTGAATAGAAAGAGTAAATTTTTACCAGCATAACCGGACTAAAAGTGAGGAACTTGTGAAATTTTAAAGATTCGCTAGTTTTTGCAGAACAATTGTCGAACATTTGATATGAATATGCAAATGAAATAGGTGATGAAGTCATCACCTTATAAATGTACAATTTTCCACCCATCGTGTACCAAAAGCGATTCAGTGGAATATAGAGACTGTGCATTTGGTACAAAATGTATGTCTCTGGTTTGGGTTCATTTTCTCACTAAAAGCATGGAGCTACAACTTACATAGTTGAGATGGGGATTCATATTTTAACTTTAGATAATTAGAAACCACTTATGAAATATGAAAGGACATACAATTCTAAGAAGAATTCAAAGTTCATTTTGTGAAAATCGGTTTTGAAGTGGCTGAGGAAACAAAGTAAAATAAACTGGTCCTAATGATAGGTAGGTCCCACGTTATATTACTATAAGAACCTCATTGTTTTTGGATATCTCATTCATTTCAAAACCAATTTTCATCAAATAGGATCTAAACTTTGAATTCCTCGTAGAAATGTATGCTCTTTCATAATGTCATAAGAGGTTCTCATTATCTCAAAAAAAAATTAAGTTGGAAACTTGAAGCCCCATCTCAACCAAAACCATACCGTTCCTTTTAAAGGGATGGTATTTTGGGCTTCATTCAAATACACGATACGACTCACTCTCTCTAAAGAAGGGCAAAAAGGTGAAGCTGTTACGTGGGAGAGCAAAAAGGACGCTAGAAATGCGTCGACGAAGGGCAAAGAGCTTCCTAATTAACCCTGCGTGAACTGCCACGCCTCTCCCTTTCTCTCTGTTCTTAGTACCTAAACGCGATGGATCCTAAAGCGGCACAAATAGCACACCTACAGATTGAGGCTTATGAAAACATCTCCTTGGCAATAACGTAAAGTCATGGTGTGTAATGTTTTAAAGGCTGCTGTAACAAAACAATCTTACTTAATATGACGTCATTGGTAATGACGTCATTCCTTCCGAACAATTGTCCAAGGCTTGATAAAAACAAGGAAAAAATGACGAAGTTCAGCGGAGTGTTTCGATACTTGTTCTTGGCCCATTCATCGATTCAGAATAGAATAGAGAGAAATCACTCACGGTCGAAGGAAAGAAGTCATTGAACTTTGACTAAAAATTGCATTTCGCCTGACGCTGCATGTCTATATATATAGGTCCACTCTGTTGGAACTTGATGTGTTGGAACGGGTGCACAAAATATATAATTATACAATTGTTTACAAAAAAAGAAGAAGAAGTGAATATGGTGCAAGGTCATGGTCTTAAATTACCAGTGACCACTTCTGTTAGCCATCAGATGGAACATGATATGTTGGAACGGGTGCACAAAATATATAATTATACAATTATTTACACACAAAAAAGTGAATATGGTGCAAGGTCAAGGTCTTAAATTTCCAGTGACCACTTCAGTCAGCCATGTACAATGTACAAATTATAATTGGTAGGTTAGAATTGAACGGAATTACTTGTATGAAAATGATGGTGGTGATATGTCGATGGACAAAGGTAAATTGTACTTTGGTTAAAAATTTCATCGCCATAACTTCAGCTGGTAATGTCCAATGGTGATATCATTAAAAAAATAAACCACTAGTAACTTGAAATAACAGGCGGTCAAGAATTCAAGGTCAAAAGTAATCAAATGTTACAGTTCTAAATCTATATTTCTAGCCATAACTTCCCCTGGAAAGTCCAGCGATAATGAATTTTGGTGTCATGGCTACAAATTATTTTAGAAATATAAACCCTTTGGCTATGCACAATCGTTTAAACGAAATCCTAGAGGTCAGTAATTGACTTTATATGAGCTTTACCAGAATGTACATAAGGCACATATTGTAAGCCTACTTTTTGGAGAATAAGGATGCGTGAGAAAACAAACGCAATATTTACAGTCGATGGCGCGCTGCAATCATTATGCTCAAATTTAAAAGTAAACGCATCTTGATCTTTGGCCGTTACAAAGGAACAGAATATGTCAGGATTATTAAAAACTCTTTGATTGGTCAAAAACAGGGGTGAAACAGATAACCATTTTGGCATATTTAGTAATAAATCGAAATAGTGAAGAAGTGAACCAAGGCAGTTTTCGATGTCGTAGTGTTACATCATTATCTATCCTCCGAAGATCATGCATTTGTCGTCAGACCGCTCACTGTCCTGGATGGAGAGATAAAAGTGTAGCTACTATCTTTTCATCGTGGTTGAACCCGATGCTTAGAATGAGGGTATGACTTCGTGAAATGCCAGTAAGTAATATAACCTGCATTCACATCATATGTGAGCACACTGTAATTGTTTTTTTTTCCATAGAGAGCCAGTGAGATTTAATTTCGTCATTGTGTGGAAAAGCCTTAGGTGACACTCAATCAAGTTCCATCTCATTTAGGATTGTACTTTATCTCTATCGGGTAATATGCAACGAAATGTTCAAGAAGCAAGATGTTACGTCAAGCGATAGCAATAATTGAAGTGATTTTTTTTTTGTGGTTGATCACGTCTTGTTTTTTCTTCACTTTGTCCTACTCATTTACAAATCATGTTTTCACTGCCGTTCTTGAATTTGTTGGTGAGTAGGTCATGGCTGATTAAGATCAAAAACTGCAAAGCATATATTAAGCGGTCAGGCAACAATGACCGACATATTATAGGTCTACGCCATGCATTGGAGATAACCCCTTGTTGTACAGGCCAACCATGTCTCATAGAATGTAAAAGCAATAATTTGAGGACAATATTTATATCAGGAGAGGCCAATGCACATTTCAGTCTTCTTGTGACAGTATAAGAATATAAAGGCCAACAATATATTAGAAGAAGTTCGCTCTTATGTGAGTATATGGCATGCCTGCCAATGTATACCGTCACACGACTTTGTAGTTGTCAGAAGAAAAATGTGCTGTGAAGCTAATGAAGTCATTGATACTAATGAAATTACTGGAATGCTAAATATTTTCAGTAGTAATGAGATCACTTCAGTTGAAAATTCTTACCGTCTATTATGCTAAGAATTTCCTGAATTGAAAGACTATTATTTTCATAGGGAAATTGAAGGGTCATTATAACGTTTGAAGTCGAAAGTGAATTTCCTTTTCAGTCTTTAAGTTAACTGTGATAAATGGGGTAAGATCAAACAAAATATAATGGTATCTTATTCATTCATCAAAATATGACATGCCATGATTTGAGTACATGCATGTCACATGGAGGCTTGTGAGATGATAATCATCTCTTCTAGTTTACAAAATTCGATAATGATGGATGAGACCGACCCAAACTATTCGGGAACATCTGAAACTTGAATATCGCGCGTCTTTCTTATTCTTTGTACACTTCTTCAGAAGCTCATGTTCGTTTGATTTCATTCCATTCTGTGCGTAGATGAGATGATATGCACTTAGGCCCCAAATCATTGTGTAACTGCTATCAAGTTCGGGGGGGGGGGCATTTCATGAAGCGTTTTGGTCGGATATTTTTCTGACAAACTGTTACAAGCTATCGAAATCCTTGCATCTGATTGGCTGAGAGCAAATTTGTCCGACAACTTTGTCGGACAAAATGCTCCACGAAATGACCCCCTGAAAATCGCCCGAAACCGAGAGCCCACACAAACGTGACAAACGTGGACATCACTTTCACGCACACTATACGCACTCACACACACGCACTCACACACTATATGCCACACATTGATACCATACACTTGCTTGATCTTGTCTGTTCGATGTGGAATGTAGCAGAGAATTTTGAAGCATTTATTGTACGCTTCAAAGGTCACAAAGAGGAGTGGTTTACCTGGAAAGGTTCAGATAGAAATTTCCTACGTTCAAAACTACAGGAAATTGCTATTTATGTGCATAATAATTATTGGTTAGATTACTAACTTATAATTTGAAGGTTCAATATGTGGGTTTTCCATGTGTAGATGGGGTTAGTAAGCTACAATCGAACATTTGTACTGCGCATCTCACTATTAATTAAAATGTAAACATGCCTGGAGTTTACTCCGCCATGTGATTAGTGGAAATTATTTTCTTAACATGACAATTTACCTAGAAAATTTAACGGCTGTATGTGTTATCTTTCCCTGTGGATTTTCTCCTTACTGAATATTGTCGTTACTATTGGTGAAGATTTAGAAAGAGTGGTTCAAGAAGATTATTTGTATACTAGTGTACAGAATTAAAAGAAAAAAACACCTGCAAATTATTTTGATTAAAACAATTTTCATCATCTTTGCACATGTCCTACTTTATGAAATAACGTGTCTCTTATGACTTAATTTTGAAAGCCACATTGTGAAAACGAAGGTCTGTGTGAGGTCATGCCTGTATGTAGGTAAAAAGCAGTGAGAAAGAAAGGTATAGTTAAGCAGTATTTCCGGGAAAGGACAAATAATGATTGGTAGTAGAAGAACGCATGAATCCTGTATGATCCTACCGATTTCAACCTTATTCCCTTACTTGAAATCGAGACTCCATCCACTTGACTATCTCTATAACTATTGAAGGAGTGCGCACCTGCGAAATCCATCTACGGTAGACGCACAGGTCTACGCAGTATACGGTATAGCGGGCGTGAAGTCGGCAGATTCCCCCTTGTCAGCCGCTCCGCGTCTTGTTGACGTATATGGACGATGTGTCGCTTCCGCTGGACGCTGGTTCACCCACAAAAAAAAAGTGCAGTTGCTTTTTGATAATATGACTTTCGCCCGTTCGTATCCCAAACTTGATCGCAGGCCAGAAAGAAGAAAAAAAGGAAGAAAAGGGAAAGTATTTTTAATACAGGGGGAAATGTGTCAAACGGACAAAGAGTTCACAATATAAAGTATGTAGGCCTATGTATTAAATGGGCATGTGATCAATATGATTCGACTATACCTGGTAACTCCGGTATAGGAGTTCTGTGCTGTTTACCACCTACCATTATTTTGTATCAAGTTTCCAATACTCATTTCTTCACGAAATTCTGCTATTCTTTCGTATACTAGAAGTTCCAAAAACAATATGCGTAGTTTGAATGGTAGCATAAACTTGCTGATACATTTTTGTAATTTACCAATGCAACAACAGTTGAGTGTCAGCTCGTTCTGATGTTGCTGGTTGGCGGAAAGCATCCACCAAACATGTTAACGCTTCTCTCTTTCACCTCCCTGGCGATATCAAAATGTTCAATCCAATGCAACAAGAATTGGGTTGCGGTCAGTCAAAATGGCATATTTGTGTAATAGCTTAAGTGACGAATATTCTGAGTCATTTACATACTGGAAAAAATAAAGGAGAAAGGGATAACTAGAAACTGAGGACTAATGGGTGATTGAAATACAGCAATATTGGACAAACTTGAAACAATGTGAAATGCAAGCCATTCCATGTCTAGGATGATCCTTACGAAAATAGTGTAAAATAAAGCGAATAGACGGGAGATAGGACACTCGTGGGATAGCTGAGTTGGAATGTTGATGTTTCAAAGACGTTCATGAAACAATGGTATCCTTAACAAACACATGAAGATGAACTGAAACAATAATGTCATCTCATTGATTTGTACGTTGGTTCTTAATTGTTCAGTTTGTCGATAGTTTGGCAACTGTAACCGTCTCCTTAATAATCATCATCGATGAGTTATTGCAACGCTAAATACTTTTGTGAGAAGGGCGTCGCTTTCACTCTGTGTTGTTTCTTTTCCAACGAGGCAATTTATCGAAAGGTTTGTATGCTGATCAGTGAGAGAATTACGCGATGACGGCATAGAGCTTTTGTGATTTATGTATTTGTATGCGATGATCACCAATGATGTCATAGCCATTCATCGCCATAGAAACTGGTTCTAAACAAACTTACCTATCTTAGTGTTTATGCGCTTACCTCGTTCCAACACAAGCCATAACAAAAGACTGTGACATCATCACTTTTGTTCTTTTGTCATAGTAACAAAACTGTGACGGCCTGTGCGAAGTAATCCTCTGTCTGGTATATAATAATGTCACGAATATAATTTGCACGCTAAACATACATTTCTATACATATCTTTCCTCATGTGTTCTTAACTTCTGACCAGCGGATCCGAAGCTCTTTTCGTATTTGCATATACCTCGCAGGCCCTGAGCGGATCCACTAATTCCGTAAGGGGGAGGGCACCTTTACAAAATTAAGGGGGGTGGGCACGCCCCTTCCCCCAATTTTCTTTTTATTAGCTCACCTGAGCCGAAGGCTCAAGGTGAGCTATTGCGATCGCTCTTCGTCCGGCGTCCGTCGTGCCGTCGTGCGTCGTCCGTCGTGGCGTCGTCCGTCGTGCGTCGTCCGTCGTCGTCGTCGTCGTGCGTAAACTTTTACATTTTCATCTTCTTCTTGAAAACCCAGCGACCGATTTTCACCGAACTTGGCAGGTAGCATCCCTAGGGGGTTGGGGATCTCAGTTTGTTAAAATGGGCACCATGCCCCACCTAGGGGACCCCCCAAAATTAAGGAATCTTTAAAAGTCTTCTTCTATAGAACCAGAAGTTATATAGCTAAGTTAATACTATGAGTTAGTACATTAATGACTGTAGTTCCAAGTTTGTTCATGGCAGATCCAGGGGTGCCCCCTTGGGGCGGGGGGGGGGGAGGGGGATGGGGAGGTCAAAATGGGGCCTTAATTGTACATTTTCATCTTCTTCTTGAAAACCTCTCGATGGATTTTCACCAAACTTGGCAGGTAGCATCCCTATGAGGTTAGGATCTCAATTTGTTAAAATGGGCACTATGTCCCACCCAGGAGGCCCCCAGGGGCCCCCCCAAATTAAGGTATCTTTTAAAATCTTCTTCTCTAGAACCAGAACTGGTAGAGCTAAGTTAATACTATGAGTTAGTAGCCTACATTAATGACTGTAGTTTCAAGTTTGTTCATGGAGGAATCAGGGGTGCCCCCCTTGGGACACAGGGGAGGAGGGTGGGGAGGGGTCCTAATGGGGCCTAAACTGTACATTTTCATCTTTTTCCTGAACCCCATGACCCATTTTCACCAAACTTGGCAGGTAGCATCCCTAGGGGTGTAGGATCTCAATTTGTTCAAATGGGCACCGTGTCCCACCTGGAGGGCCCCGGGGGACCCAAACCTCCCAATATTAAGGAATCTTTAAAAATCTTCCCTAGAATCAGAAGTGATCGAGCTAAGTTAATACTATGAGTTAGTACATTAATGACTAGTTTCAAGTTTGTTTGATAGCAGATCCAGGGGTGCCCCCCTTTGCGGGCAGGGAGGAGGGGTGGGGAGGTCCAAATTGGGGCCTAAATCGTACATTTTCATCTTCTTCTTGAAAACGTCATGATGGATGTTCACCAAACTTGGCAGGTAGCATCCCTTGGGGTTAGGATGTCAATTTCTTAAAATGGGCACCGTGCTCCTGCCCCCCCCCCCCATCCCCCCAAATTAAGGAATCTTTTTAAAAGTGTTCTTCTCTAGAATTAGAAGTGATAAAGCTAAAATTGATATTATGAGGGGGGGTCCGAATTTGGGCCCTACGTGTACATGTTCATCTTCTACTTGAGAATGCCTGGTCAAATTTTGGTAGAGCTGTGTGTGATTTAGATTAGTGACTGCGTGAAAGGTGAACTTGCGATACTCAGGTGAGCGCTAGACTCACGGGTCTCTTGTTTCAGAATCTTTTGTTTTGAAAAATACAAATATAAGGGAGGCGCGCCCGGTGCGCTCCCCCCTGGATCCGCCACTGCCTCGCGTTGGTTTTCGATATACCCAGCAAATTCGATAAGTAATGTCGTTATGTTCGTAACCGACATTCCAGTGAATGATGCAGGGCGTGATCTGTGATCTTTTTTCCCCCGCTGATAAATATCGTTTAAAGTGTGCGTCGGATATCCTAAGAACAGCAATGTTTAGGCAAGAAGAATGTTCATTATTTCCTGGAGGAGCTCTAAATCCTCTGTGACTGTTTTCTTTTGTGCGTGGTCGGATGCCATAGGACCTTCACCAATGAGGTGTTTCCGTCATTTCACTCCCACAAGTTTTCTTTTTGCAAGGGACAAAAATTTTGTGTATATGCCTGTTGTCATGACGACGCCTAGGTTGCTTCACAAGGCTCTATATGATATAAATCACTCACTGCAAAATTCTGTTTGTTTATTATTATTGTCATTCTCTGTAATGATGTCAGCTGGACACCCTTGGTGATATGGTAGTTGATGTTGTGTCAGGTTGGCATTGGAGAATTTTCTTCAAGAGTCACACATTTCAGTACACAATACTTCTACATACATGATTGTGACCGACCTTGTGCAGTATCTAACGAAGATTTGTGTAGTACATTTTAAAGAGCTTACTCATATTATTGATACTGCTAATCATAATGAGAGATATTGTGCTCAAAGCAGCTTCGTTGTCGTGCAACCAGCGATGTATAGCCTCTTTGAAATGTATCACAATCATCAACACACTGTGACACCAACGTTGAAGCATTACTAGGAGACATAATGGCAGAGGGCGTTACGTACCAGTGACGAAAAACAACAAACAAAAGCAAAGAAAAAAGAACATGTAAGGAGGGATGAAAATGACTAACAGCAGGGATGGGAAAGGGGGCTTCGAAAACATTGACAAATGCTCTTATTGCACTTTATAATCATTCACTTCCCCACAAAGAAGCACTTTAGTAGTTTCTTCGTGACCATGACATTGTGAGGCAGCTTCCAATCTCATATTATTCACCCCTCGACCATGGCTTCTGGTCGGCGCACACAGTGATCTCTCTCTCTCTCTCGAAAAAAAAAAACAAAAACCCAGACTAACAAAAAACAGACCGCCAATCTGAAAACACATTGGAATATAACGTTTTCTGCTTGTGACATGAGTAAGTTTTAGGAGTGCGGACGTAAACTATAATATACGACCGTATACACCTCGTGAATGGAAACATTTAGCTTTGTTTTGTCTCATATCAAAATTCTCTGCAAGTCCCATCTTTGGTGAACCCGAGTGTCGAAAGCACATCAATACCATACAGGGTATCCCTTTCTATGTCACTTCCTTTGACACGATCTCCTTTGTAGTTACAACAGAAGTTCCATCACGTATAGGTTATTGTAGCGCGTTACTGAAACTCATTCGAGAAACAGGGAGATCGGCTGCGTAGAAACTCGAAACATTTAAATTTTTTCTTTGATCAAGTGGCTTCGTTGTCTGCAAATATCATCTTAGCCAGTACGATGTGTAGAAGCATGGGTACAATCATAGACCTCAAAAAGTGTCAAGAATGGTCCTTGATATAATTATTGACGGGCTATATTTTTTGACCGTGTATTGGGGTATTGTTGCTCTAGCCAAGAGTGAAATGAAGAGAAGCTTTCGCAGCAGTTAATGGTTTGTTCTCATATAGTTGGGGATCTTTTTTGTTCTCACATAATTTGATATTCATTTTTATATGAACATCACTCAAAATGCATTACAATGTACTTATCAACCTTTCACTGCACTTTCACTTTCTTTTATGCATCGCAATACCCTCGACGCGTATCATCATACACAACAACCAATGTCACCATCAAACAATCCCCGCCATTATACCCTTATTTCGACTACCTACATACATACTATTGCCCTCGCTCTATCATCATCCCCAAAACGCGCCATCTTCACAACAATCAAACTTTATGACACTACTCCAATTCCACAACCGCAATCCGCCATTACACCAACCAACACCAATTCCTCAATCACCAACTTTCACACCCATCACAACCGTCCCCCTCCATCGACGTCACGGATACCATCATCGCAATGATCTGGTCGTCGCTGCCTCTCGTTACTGTCACCACCTGCTGATGTCGTCTTGTGACCGCCGCCATCTTCTCGGCTAATCGTGCACATCGTTTTCCCAGCCAGTACCTCAGGGTATCTTCCATTGGAGCGAGTACAGGGCGTGGTCGCCATGCACTGCCACATGTGGGACTGGGGTGGAAGGAAGACGGCGTGTTTGTCGTGACGAAAGGTAAGCCTCGTGAACCGTCTTTGAATGCAGTTTCCACAGCCAGAAGTCAGTGATCATGCAGGTAGTGGTCTTCTTAGCCAGAGAAGGGTAATCTTCCAATCCCACTATGAGTTGTCTATAGGAGTATCGGATACAAATTCGTTGTGAACTTTCTAAACCCCATTGTAAACTTTCGGGGTCTCCTTTCATAGATGATGATTTTGTTTCCATCAGCTGTATGGGCTGAATAATACTATAAATGAGGAAGAGAGCCCAAACGAACTACTTTGTACCATCTCTTCGCAATATTGTAAGACCATATATGTTTGTATGTATGTATATATGTATGTATATGCATGTATGTCAAGTTTAAGTTCAAGTTCATTTTTATTTTTATTTTTCTCCATCTCAACATAATAAAATGGACAATGTACATGTCTGTGTCTAGTGTGTGTATGGGCTGAATAATACTATAAATGAGGAAGAGAACCCAAACGAACTACTTTGTACCATCTCTTCGCAATATTGTAAGACCATATATGTTTGTATGTATGTATATATGTATGTATATGCATGTATGTCAAGTTTAAGTTCAAGTTCATTTTTATTTTTATTTTTCTCCATCTCAACATAATAAAATGGACAATGTACATGTCTGTATCTAGTGTGTGCTATCGTTCGGAATCAGTTCCTACTATCGTTAATGGTATCCATCCCTGGCAAGTTAACGTTGCAAATGTTTTCATGAAAAGGCTGTGAAATTTCGATCACGTATTAAGGTCCAAAACATATTGATGTTGGTCGATATAGTGACAGTTTCCCAGTAATAATAGCTTTTACTGTTGCAGAGGATATGAAGTTAGTGCGGATCTATGCCAAGGACGACCACAAGAATACAGGCTTTGTCGCATACAGGTGAGAAGTTAGGAGCCATGACGGGTGCACGTCACGAGTTTGACACCTAAATATCATACAGCCCACGAGTTATACAGCCCACGAGTCATACAGCCCATGAGTTGGGCGAAGCAAACAAGGCCCATGAGACCGACTTATTTATTAGGCGCCATGTTGTAAATGCTGATGAACTCGTGGGCTGTTTTTACCTAGTTTCGACCTCATGGGCCTTAGTTCGCCTGGTGTCGAACTCGTGGGCTGTGTGACTCGTGAACCTTTTTTTTTTTCAATGTCGAACCAATGGGCTGTATGACTCGTGGTGTCGGTCTCGTGGAATGACCCCGCCGTGACGCGTCTCGCTCACTTCACGTGAGCATCATGTGATATGAGATAAAGCATTGGATGAAACTCGTTGCGTCATTATGCTAGCACTTGGATTCCCTTAAACCTGCTATGCCCCTATTTTTTCAGACATTTGGTTTAAGCAGTTCAGAAAACTTCTCAAAATTTGTTTCCTGCTTGATATGGGGAGGGCCGCGAAATGTTTTGTGTGTGTGTGTGTGTGTGTGTGTGTGTGTGTGTGTGTGGTGTATGGGGGTGGTATTTGCTCGTGTTTGGGTGGGTAAAGGGAGAATGTTCCCTCCCTCCCTCCCCCACCCCCGCACCCCTTTCGATTGGAAGTCATGTGTTCGTGTGTTTATGGGATGGGGGGGGGGGGGGGGCTGCGATCACTATGGATCAGTATCTTGTCTCAGTTCGTGTCATCACGGGGTGATACCTGATATTTATCTGTCATCCTTTAAACGCTGCTCTTTAACATCTGTGTGTTTAGGCGCAACTTTAAACATTAGTCATTCTCTATCACTGTTGGTTTTCTGCTTATTCTGACGATCATGACCAATCTGTGTATAAGAGTTCATGGTCACCTCCCGTATGTTCCAACTACCAAGGGACGTTAAAATCATTCCTCCAATCCCGGGGTACATAGACACGTTGTTGGCGTCTACTTGTCGATATATCCGCCTTTGTATGAGGCAGTGTGGAGTAATCGAACAGCATCACTAGAAGTCAAGACCTGGGCACGTGCTCGCTCTGACAGTGTTTATAGAGCTGCTTGATATGTGCCTTTCTTTAAACACACTCAAACGCACACACACACACACACACACACTGGCAAAAAAAACAACAACAACCCCAAACTACAGCAAACAAGCACATACAGTCATGCGTCTTGCTCATAAGTTGAAGCGTCATAACTTGAAATTGTATGGAATTATCATGGTTTCTGCTAAGAACATCAGAGTAAAGAAGTTAGAAATGATAATTATGTCGCAAAAAGCTGATGATGATAGTATTTTCCAGTGACCTATTCAGATATTTCTTTGCAAGCTCTTATTACACCTGGTGAAATGAACACTCGTCCAGAAAAATTAGATTCAATAACGTGCTAATACAACCATGGCCCAAAGTGTGTTTTGCGCCATAATTGTACAAGTCATATTTTCCAGTAAAGCGAAATTTTCAATTCCCTTGTCATGTAGCTGCCTGTAGAAGAGCTACGGCTTTACCATCATGTACATTATTGCACTTGTGACTTTCACGTTTGTGGACATTCAACATAGGCAACCTATACATATTTCTGTGCTTCTCTGTTCTGTTACTGACATCTCAGAATTGTCCATATTCGACTGCCTTTGGATATCGTGCCTCTAGATGTCAAGAAATCGCACCACCGGGCCACACGTGGAGACCGTACTATCCTTCAGAACGTGAGTTCACCTATACGTAGGATTTACAATAATACAAAAGTCATGTCATTCTGATGATTTGAATGTTACCACATGATGTCTTTGGAGAAAAACGATATTAGAATCAAAAGGATTTGTGTGTGTGTGTGTGTGTGTGTGTGTGTGTGTGTGTGTGTGTGTGTGTGGAGTTAAATTTAGTTTGGCTCGTTTATTTAATCACTGTACAAAAAAAAAAGAAGAGTTATGCTGTCAGGGTAAGCTGTTTTCCTGCAAGACCGTAAAATGATAACGTAATTAACAAAAATACAACACAGAAATCATTCAATTAAGAGGATATAACTTCGAACATGTAAATAATCAATACAAACGAAAACGAAAACAGCGAAAGAAAAAAAAAGTTGGCCTATGCCTTTAAGTACTGCCGATAGATAAAAGTGCCAAACAACATAAGGGACACCTGACATGGCTGAGAGACGGTAATTACTGACAGTGTGGAATGAAAATTTGATGTTTGATTATAATCAGGTCGAATGATTTAAAAAGGAAATGTGCAAACTAGCTTTTTAGAATGCGCTAGGTAATGTTATCTTATTTCACTGGCAAGCCAAGAGGCAGAAGATGATCAGTTATTTTACACTCAATGTGATGTGACATCGGGAAGAACTGTGCGGAGAGAAATTTTTGTTTTCCGCTTTGTTGTGTCAACTTTCGTCTACATTTTTAGAGCTTTCCTATATTTAGGCCTACGAAAATGTAGAAAACGTGATCAATGAGATCTGTGCATGCCTCCCAGTTTAGGAAACCTATTTCCCCGAACTTTTGCAGGAGAAGGCTACGGGCCATGTACTTTGGCGTGCTACAACGAGGCTAATCGGGGCGAGGTGCGGGTGATGGAACATGATGTGCCGCTGGGAACCCGCTGTGTCAGGTTCAACATGGGCGTTCCGGAAACGGGGGTCTGTATCAATGGCGCGTGTTGGGTGAGTTATGTATTTGCATTTACTCAACTTCTCATTAGCGTAATGAAACGTTTTCAGATGTTCTACGCTAGTAATGTGTCGTAAAAGCATTCACATTAACAAGACCCGCAGTAAAACGGAAACAAGCAAACAAACGATAAACAGATGTACATGGGCTGTCCATGACAACCCTAAAAACTTTGCCTAAGGTTTACAAGATAGAACCACCACCCAGCAGCAATTAATCCGAGTGACGAACAAATTTCACAGATTGAGTCAGACTTAAAAGAGGTTGATGAAATGTTGTCTCATCACAAAGTATAGCTTGGTCAAGCATATCTTTGTTCTTTTGACCTACTCTGACCACAGAAGACAATTACCCATGACTGCGCCCGAAGTAGTTGGCATGCGCTGTCAGATGATAGAAAACCCACAGAGCTCCCTTGAATACATGAATTGTATAAACAGACATCACGTAATAGGTTGTACCATAAAACAATGGCCTCCGTCCTTGACAGTCTCGTAAGAGATAAGATACAAGAAAAACGTTATGTATTTCTAAATTTGTAACCTATCAATACAAATTTAGGAAGACTCTGCACCTCAACACATGCCAAAGCACTTTTATCATATGCAGTTTGTAGATTAGTTCAACGTACAATAGTACATTACGCAAACCTCATATCTCATGCATAAATTAGTAAGTTTATCACATTCATCCGTCTGTTGAGTAAAACACATTTTGTCAAGAAAGATTGTGCTCGATCTTTCAAATTTGCCTTGAGTCTTCCTGTGCAGTGTGTATAAAACTGTAAGTAATGTGATAGACGTTTTCAGGGAAGCTTGTATAATCTTTCTTCGAATATGAAAATGAAAATCGAAATGTATACATTTTCATCGTCTATCAAACTTATGCGAAACCAAGTTTTGTGAGTCTTGTAATTATTGTACATGTAGGCCTATATAATATTTGAAAGTGTACGGCGATATTATCTCTCATAACTCCAATCAGCATTACTTACATCATTACTGTAGAGCTAGGTTTGCATTTCGGTGATATTACTAGCTTTGCTGTTGAGTATAAGCTAGTATTCACAGATATAAGACATGTTATAATGAAATGATATAACTGCATTTCTCCCTTGATAGATTTATTAATATATTCATTTTACCATCTCATACTTTGTGGTTGTCTTTATAAACCAGAGCATTGGGTGCGATGGTTACCTCAACTCGACCAAGTCCACGGATGGGTGTGGTGTCTGCGGAGGAGACGGGACCACCTGTTCTCGGCTCTTTGATCAAATCATCGTGGAGAATCTACAAGTAGGTAAGCCTTTCCTACTTGTCTATTGAAAAGCAAACTTTTGATAGATCTATTCTCTACCAGACGCCTTACCTCTCTACTTCGGTGCCACACTGTGGCACACTGTGGAGAAAATGTGTCTACGGCCTTCATTTCAGAGACTTTGCTATACTTCGGGAATTTAAAAGGACTTTTGTTCGTGATAACATTGAAAGAATATAAGTTTTACACTGGAATGGGATAGTTTAGATCTTTGAGCTTATTCGATGAACAAAGAAAAATATAAACGAACACCTTTGGTACAGAGGCAAATACGAGTATGACAAGTTTTATATCGATCTTGGGTTATACTCGCGCAATGATACTGAATGTGATGTTTTCGTGAGCTATTTTCGTTATGGATTTACTGGTCATTAACAGTGTGCTCAAGGCGCACAGTATGACTCTAATGTTGTTCAATTGGATGTTATATACGTGTATATACAATTGTTTATCATAATAGTGTATTGGTCACATGATCATATTCTGGGTTTGCCTTTATGAGTTGAGGAGGTAATACACAAGGTTTTTAGGCAGAAATAGTCATGTGAGTGCGAGGACAGACAAACTTTGGATATTCCTAATATTTACGACGATATCTTCGACGTTAGGAAGGAAATAGCCAAGAGTGCACAGAGAAGACATGACCTTGGAACATGAAATGTCACGTGAGACAGAGGAAACGGGTCATGATCTCCACTGTCTGGTATACCACATCATGAGTGTCTCTTCAGAGTAAAGATGCCCACCCATCCAAGGCGTGTTCGTACCCTTCAGACATTAGTTAGGTATCCAAGACTGAAACGATTTATTGTCATTATACATGATGTATGTTGTACTGTACAGTGATTGACATCCTTTCTGAGAGTCTATATCTGTTTATTCCTACAGGCTACACAGATGTACTGCAGATACCCCCAGGAGCCACGAATATTGCCATATCTGAAACGTACAGTATCCGGAATTATCTAGGTTCGTTCTTCCAAAGCTCGAGTAGTGTGCACTTACATATCAATTACACATTAATATCACATATCGTGTCATGAATGACTAGTTATGGTGGTATTTTATGTTATCATTTAAAATGATTGTGAATTTTCTGATTTCCATGTGGCTTATGACATCTGTCTTTGGGCTGTATGTGAAAGCGAATTCCACATTAATCGTAATTAAGTACCGTGCATAATCGAGTAAATCCTTGCCAGTACCCTTTGAGTGGTGGAAAATAAGCACGCAAATGACGCTTTGATGATATAGTGTATGTGACTTGACTATAATGATAATGATAAGGCCTTCTTTACCCAGGGTAGCCTCTTCAGTGTTGGCAATGCTCTATATCCAGAGCGCCCTGCCATTATTATTACCGTAGAGTTGCCAGGTATCTATTTGTACACCTGAGTCGAGAGGGACGGGGTGGGTAAAAACATCTTGTCCAAGGAAGTAAGCACCGGGCGGGAATCTAACTCGGGTCCTCCGATTGTGAGTCGGGAATCTTAGCCACTATGCCAAAGCACCCCACTATATAGAAAGAAACTGAATATGCAATCTGGAGTTAATCGATGTACTCGATCTGACGTGAATGGAACAAACTTTACAGACACATGCGGGCGCCACAATTTGGTAAACCGCTTTCTATCCTGTGAGGCGATGCCACGTCTTGATGATATAACCCCTGTCGTGGGGATTCCTACCGCAACGCGTAGTCAACGACACTATTACCTGAATGTGGTCGGTGTCGGTCCCAAGATTGTGGCTCCCACTTGATCTTCAATTTGACGCATGATGAGCTAGGGATATATAGTTGAGGTCAGAAGATCTGGGTGCTATCTTCACCTGGCAAGTCACGTTGCTGGCCATGCTTACTGGTGATACATTTTATAAGGCCATGGACACGGTTACACTTCCCCAAGCGACAAAGTGCTTATCTTCTTGAATTAACTAAAATTTTGATGTCTTGCGTTCGACTATGACTGTCATCACCATACAGTTTCGTATATGAGTGATTAAATATAAGTAAAGGCAGTGTTCGTTTTATGAATGCAGAGGAGTGAGAGCAGATGTTAAAGCTTTGCATTAAAGCCAAACTTACACGTGCAGATGACATCTAATGAAATGTTATCACAAAATGGGTGTTTGTTTATTTGTTCTTTTAGTATCAATATCCTTTTCTTTTACGCGTCGAGTTTTGTATAATATTATTTCCAAGATGTTTGGTATGAGATCAGTCTGGGTATGTCAGCAGTTTACTTTTTAATGTTCTTTAAAGTATTCTTTAAGATTGTTTTTAATGCCAAAATGAAGCCTCATCTCCTGTTGTATCCTGTTTGGCGTAGCACTCTCCACTTTGAATGGGGAATACTTGCTCAATGGGCACTGGACCGTACACAGCGAAGTTCCGTACAGTTTTTGGGCGCTGGGTTCGCGGATTCGCTACCACCGCCAGACTCTTTTCAACGCTCAGCGGCAGCAGTGGGATGACGTAGAAACCATTAGTTTGAAAGGACCAACGAATGACACACTCCTTGTACAGGTGAGTGCTGACCGGGGTGCTGACACGTATTAAAATCAGTTCTTCCCTGGCAGGGTCCTACCAATACGTGATCTGGATGTGCATCTCCTTAGCCTTCGGAGCGGAACACATAAAAGGAACAACTAATACAAATGTCTATTGGCTGATCTTACCCGGAACTGGTATCATACCTGTAGCTCTCTTTGTACGCGAAAGTCGTTTAAATCTCATGTGATTGCGATTGTATAGCATCAGTATGATTGATTGGTCGTACAACTGTTATTTTCATTTCGAATTCCTTTCCATCTCACTTCCATCATTTCTTTAATTCGGAGCTCTTACTGTACACATTATAAATCAAATGTTCACCAAAGCACGAGCGTATGTTTGATCATTTTGTATAAGTATGGCAATGTAAGCTATGTTACAGCACTGAGCTAAAACTTGGAATTAGTTTTGAAACATAAAGCAAGCACCGATTTAAATGCACAAGGAACTAACTTGCATAGTTCGTAACACTTTTTATTTATTTAACTTTTCGTTCCACTTTCAGATTCTAAACTTCGTATACGATGCCAATACCACAGTACGATACGAGTATGTCATTCCTTTGGAGGTATCGACGGCAGCCCCGGGCCCTGTTTCTCGAGAACCAACATTCAATCACCCAACTGTGAGTGAGTTGTTATTTTCTACTGAAAATCCTGTGGAATCATTAGACGAACAGGGAAACGTGGAAACTCGGAAACAGCACACAAGTAATATAACCTACGCAAGTCTAAAAGGAGATAGATTTTCAGGGACCAATAAGATGGACCACAGACCAGATGTTATGGATGAACCGCTGACGTGGCACGTGCAAGATTCAATTCAAAATAGGACACAGTATTCGATGAGAAATGCATCGAATAGTCTTGGTGATGAAAGCGATCACTCAAGAATCCCTGCCAGTGCAGGTCTTCTTGAGGCAGTGAACGCCTCGCGGGGCGTGGATGAACACTCCTCACAGAATGAAGATAGGACACACACACTACACCGGGACGAAGGGAACTCTCGAGGCTTTGACTACGACAAGTATAGTGCGCGCAGACCAAACAACAGTCGAGACGCTAATAGCACAAGTAACAACAGAGTACCAGATCAGGTCTGGGGTAATTCCCCGGGAATGCAAGGTGGAGGATGGCCAATGGGATGGGCAGAGGTAGCCGCCTTGGAGACCACAGGTAACGATCGTATCTTCGAGGAGGAGGACCTTGATCTGTCGTCCCTGACTCACCCTGTCGGGAGGGATGAAGCTACAGATAGACGGAGCGAGGAACGAGTTGGTAAACACGGTGGCACACTTTATTTGACACTTCTCAGATATTCTCCTTATGAGAATGAGAAGGACGTAACTTATTAGCGTCATATTATTGTCATATAGAGGCACGGCAGACAATTTGACTGAAGATAGATCAGTTATAATCACTACATTTGTTCTAAACTCTTTTGGACGGAAAATATTTCCAAAAAGATTCTCAAATCCTTTCTTATGACGAGGTGTGTTAAAATGTTCTTTTCTTCAAGTTGTAATGGCAATTGTATGGCACAATCTTTAGATTGGGTAATGTTTTACACTTCAGATGGCTTTACCCATTACCCATACCCAATTAATTGTATTGTTTTGATATGAGATCTCAACTGTGGTTCAAATCATGGTAGGACATAATTTCTCCTTCATTCCCAAATTATATCAGGAACTGCCGAAGTAGAAGGTCTTCAGTATGGTCCGCCGTATCGGACGGACGGCTCCCGGCGGCAATCCGATACGGACCGAACCGTGATCGAAGTAACGACCCTCCAGACGTCCACAGAGGAGCTAGACATATACTTGGGCGACATTGACGATCCCATCGTAAATCCACACGAAGGCGACAACAAGATTGATTTCGAATCGGAGGGTCCTGATGACATCGACGATGATTCTGAATCAGACTACGAAAGAGATTTTTACTCGTCCGAAATCGATAATGAAGTGAGATACACCACGAAGCCTCAGTCTGGTCGCCGCGTCACTGAGCGAGTCCGCATAACGACGTCTACCACCACCACCACCACCACGGAGCTCATGACCACCATGATCACCGCCAGTGAGACTGCCGTGATGACATCATTAGCACCTACAACAACAGCTGACGTCACCAGTGAAATGATGACGACAGCGATGACGACAGAAATGACGACTGAGATGGCGACGACGACAACACCCCCTCCAGAGTTCTTTTGGAGGATCACCGACACTATGCCGTGTAGTGCCACCTGCACAAGAGGTAGGTATCATCCGCCAGATCTAGAAAGTAATCGCACATCCTCATCTTCTCCTCGGATTAGTTCAATACCATGAAAAGTAGGACACCATGAATGGTACGACACCAAAAAGAGTGAATACCACTGGTAGTGCGACACCATGGATAGTGCACGCAGACTTGTAGGAAGGCTCACGGGAAGGTGTATAGTTGGCTTTGCGGTAATGTCTTGTAGATCTAATAATAATTGTTTTGTTTTATGTAGCTTTTAAAGTTGCAATATCAACAGATGTCCATGTATTCCGCGTTCACATCCTACATGCTTACGTCAAAATCAGAAATTTTGACTACAGAGCATGGTCAAATTGGAAGTTTCAATAGATGAACAAACATCTAAAGTACAAAAAATCTACTAAGGATCAGATTCTCTTCTTCGGTCTGGATTGGCTTTCATTTTTTTTATTTTATGGTTAATCAATATAGTATTCATGAGGCATTTATCAGCCCCATTAAAGAACTCCTGAAAGCGCCTGTCAGCAAGTTGATTTTGCTGGTAGGATTACCAAAAGTGCTTACATAGATACCCTCGTTGTGAATAACTCAAAGGGGAATTTAGAGGAAGGGCATTGTCAATAATTTAAGAGTGATTAATGATTTATAGTACTTTACCATTCCTTGCTGACCGTAGATACATGATGAAAACGGCAGTCACGAATTCTATTTCAATTGTTGAACAGGTATCATCAGGAACTACGCGTACTGTGTTGACGTGGATGAAGAACAGGTCGTAGATACAATGTGTGATCCAGACACTAAACCTGACGTTATTGCCAAAGAGTGCTCTGGGCGACCGTGTGAACCAAGGTGAGGAGGCCAAAGGTCACGTGCCATGTTTTAAGCTTGATCTCTAACATTCGGCGGAACATCTGCCAACTTTAAGTTGACCCTGCCATAATAGAGATAACCACAGGTGTTGACCGATCTGTACCACTTCTTTATCTTTGCTGTGTCTTAGATGGGAGGTTGGTACGTGGAGTAATTGTGTAGGGGACTGTAAAGCCAGTTTCCGCTTCCGGACAGTGCACTGCTGGCTGATGATGGGACAGGGTCTGGACACATCAGTGCCCAATGAGCGTTGTAACCAGACGAACAAACCCAACGTCACCACGCCTTGTGACGAACAGATCTGCGGCCCTCAATGGGTCGTCTCCGACTGGTCACAGGTATCAAAATCTTTATCAGAATGATTTCTATCAGTAGCTTGTCATCATACAGAAATTGTGTCCAGATTTTGATGAATAAAGAGCTTCATATCATGTTTACCCAAATTTAAAGAATATTGAGGGAATTACTAAGTTCGGATGGATTGTATATCGTGACAAAGTCTTTATTCTCTCATACTCTATACACGATCTGAAATATGCAGCTGTTGAAATGTGCTCTGTGGGAAACTGGAAATTCATCGTAGATTTTAGAATAACGTTTTAGATTAATGACGCATTTGAAATAGTCTTGAGAGTAATTAAATATGCCTTCTCCATCATGAACTATGTTTCAGTGTTCGACACCCTGCGGTCAAGGGCAGGAAACCCGACAAGTTACATGTTCTGAAACAAGTGGCTGTGACATGTCCCAGCGACCAGCTCGATCGAGAACGTGCAACAAAGGAGAGTGTTCGTGGTCCATGTCGTCATGGAGTCGGGTAAGCACTGTAGTCACGACGTCGACAAATATTAAGTGTGTCTGCACTCAATAATAACGCATATGCCTTCTACTTATAGTAAAAGAAGTACACTGCATGAGAAAGAACAGTAATGACCATGTATAAATCAGTGTTATGGTGTGTGTGAAATAATGGGTAGATATTTGTAGATTTGATAGCTGCAAAATACAGGCTGGTATTCAACTCATGGGACAATTTTTTCAACATTTTCCTTTATACAACTGTATTTAAATTGATTGAATACATTTTATATTGATTAAAACTAAACGGTGAGCTATCATTATGTTTCGTAGCTTTATTTGCAAGTTTAATTATTCATTACTTTATTCTTTTCAACAGTAGAGATCACTGAAGAAGTTTGCTTGCTCGTCTTCAGTTATGAATACAGAAATTTGCAAATACTAGTAGGCATGCACTGGGGAGCACATGCATCCGCGGAGACAGCTCATTTGTTCCATGTGGTCATTCAACTAATGAAATCCATCGGAATAATTTATTGATCAAGACAGACGGTTTCCGAATGACCATCAGAAACCAGTCACTATTGGTCCCATGGCCCATTTCTGACTTTTCATAAAGATTTTGTTCCAATCGGTTTCCATGTGTATGTACGATGTTAAAAAACAAACAACAAACAAATCAAAAACAGAGGAACAAAAATGTAACAGTAACAAATGCCGGCAAAAGTCTAGAGTCCTTAAAGAGGTAATAGTAACCATGTGCGATTATCCCATGAGTTCTACGGCATTCTCGGTCACTTCAGAAAACAAGTAAACCTAAATACTAGTACTGTATATGGCGTCAGCCCAAATACTATTTCGAAGATCTGGTGATCCAAGTAAGAAACACATGCGTGAATCCCGACTGTGTTTCTTAGCTCATTTCCGACATTTCCTGTAGTCCTTTATGTCGCCTAAATCCTTCTTCAAATGTGACATAAATTTATAATAGACAGACCATCAAACCAACAATTTTATGCCTACAACCCAAGCTTTATTGGTGACGTTAACAATTAGAGATGATACTACTTTCATGAGCTTGACTTTAACAAAAATGACATGATAAAATACATAATGAATGTGTAATGAGTGTATGTCATCACAAATACTGCAGCGAGGAATGTCAGAGGAATGAACAAGGCAAAGTCAGAGCAAAATAGGAAGAGGAAGAAGTCTTTTTCTCCTTTCAGTCAAGACAAGTAAAAGTAATAGCCTTTTACTTGCTGAGTGGGATTAAATCATTACAACTTGTACTCTTTTCATGTTACGATCGAGTCCAATCTTTCTATGTAAAACGCTCTACAGATTATGTTCCTTCTGTGACCATTGATATGCCATACGTTATAAAGGAAACTGAAACGGAAAAATTCGATCATAATCAGACATTCCAATGGGTCATAGTAACTGTTGTCGCATACCTCCATTATTCTTTAGTGTCCTAGGGCATGCGGCATACAAGCTCGCAGTGTACTCTGTGTGGCCGAGAGTACCAACGCAGTCATGGAGGACCGGGACTGCAGGATAAGCGACAAGCCACTGACTCGTCAGCTGTGCGGTGGGAATTCTTGCCAACCTCACTGGGTGCCGCAGGCGTGGCAGCAGGTGAGACAACCAGTTGACGTTTTGACCTTTTAATTGGTTACACGTAGCCATCCCACTATAATTACTGGTTCACATTCTTCTGGTAACTCATTGACATCCCTCTGCTTACCCTCTGACATTCTTCAGGTTACCCTTCCACATCCCTCTCGTTACCATTTGACATTATTCTCGTTACCTTTTAACTTTCTTCTTGTTACCTTGGACAGCCCTCTGGTCACCCGACAACATTGCTGTGGTCACCCCTTGACATTCCTCTGGTTACCCTTTGACATCCCTGTGGTTACCCCTTGACATCCCTCTTGTTACCCTTCGACATTTCTCTGGTTACCCTTCGACATCCTCTTTCAACCCTTCGACAGCCCTCTCATTACCCTTGACGTCCCTCTCGCTACCATCTGACAAAGTCCGTCTCGTTACCCTCTAATATTTCTATTGTTCCATTTGACATCCCTCGGGTTACCCTTTGATTTCCCTTTGGTAAAACGTTGGCATCTCTCTGGTTACCCTACAACATCCCTCTGGGAACCCTTCAGCATTGCTCTGTTTACCCCTTGATGTTCCTGTTGTTACCCTTTGATTTCCCTTTGGTAAATGTTGACATCCGTGGCCCTCTGGTCAATCTACAACATCCCCCTGTTCACCCTTCAACATCGCTCTGGTTGCCCTTTGACATTCCTCTTGTTACCCTTTGACATCCCTCTGGTTACCCTTTGACCTTTTTCTAATAACCATTTGCTATATCTCTGGTTTCAAATGATACGCGTTATTAAAGAATTCGTAAAGAAGGCTTATTGAACTGCGGAATCAATCACTGTTCCAAATCACTGCGTCGTTTGTAATTAATGATAAAACGATTCATTCTACTTATCATTGTCTGATGTAAGTTCGTTTTTACATGTGGCATAATTTGAATAGAATGTTAATGATATCGGTCAAAGTCGGTGCAGTTCAAATTCGTCTATATTTTGTATTTGATGGATGTAGGATTCAAAATGTGTTATTCTGGTATCGATAGTTACATCAACGTATTGTAAGAAAGTCTAATAACAGTGTTATCCAACCCGCATGGTACCTTGCAGTGCGAGGGAGACTGTCGCAGTGCCTTTCGACGAAGAGACATCATCTGCGCAGGTATCAACGGTGATAATCGGATGACAGTCTACCCGAACTCGCACTGCGTCCACAAGCCGCAGCCCGTGACTCAGGCCAGGTGTATGAAGGCTAGCTGCCCACAGCGCAGGGCACCCGATTGGGTGTCGTACAGTTGGAAACCTGTAAGTCCTCGTTTCTCCTTGGAAGCATGCCAGTGCCGTACAGGCAAGATGCCTTCTCTATACAGGATCCCACTGGTGCAAACTTAGGGGTGTACAGTGGCATGTAATGGTAGTGTTGACCCTGGGAATGAAATTGGAGGTTGATTTTTTTTTTTCTGGAAATTTAACGATGCTTCCATGAAATGTATCAACGATTATTTCCAGAGCTACCAAGTCTCACGCATTGTGAGTGAGACTCAAGCATTTAGGGTCTGTCTCACGATCTCACGCATGACACCCATTTTTCTCACGCATTGGGAGCATAGTTTAAATGATTAAAGTGAGAGTTGCAATTGAAGGCATATTTCCCTCTTGTCTTTCAAAATAAGTAAAAATAAGTCACTTAAGTATGCACCAGCTTGTGAAAAGCTCCCTACCATGGGAGGGCGGACACACCCTCCCCTCGCTCAGTCGCTTCGCTCCCTCGCTCACTCACATGCGTGCGCACCGAGATGCTGAGTCATGAAAATCTCACTCATAAAAAATTTTTGAACTTGACATCTATGTTATTTCTCATGTTACTGGTAATTGTTGTTTTATCAGTATGAAACGTAGCCCGTCTGTAAGTAGAACACTTGAAATTCTTATATGTGTAAACTCGCAATGCCATTCAGCTTTCTTATACAACAGCGCTGTTGTAATAACCTATCCAGACCATAAACATCAGAACACTTTTGCCCACTGCAACTTGCAATGATACCTATGAGTCTGAACGTGAGCGACGTGTAATTAAATGTGTCCTGACTGCTGCGTTATATGTTAAACATTAGTCACCAATGACATATTTTGTCCCTGTTTTCTACTCCATGATTGCTTGCCTGATGAGATTGTTACTATTCATAATGTTGGACACAGGGACATCCATGTTATTTAACCCTTTCTGTGTCAGTGAATCAAATGTGCACAAATTTTACACACTATTATCTATAGACAAGTAATGAGTGTGGTGCACAGAGGGTTAAAACGGGTCATTGATGAACAGACGGTTGACAGTCCTCTGACATCTCAACCCATTCTTCTCCAGTTTCATTAAAGAACACCATGGACTGTCATGGAATACAAGACATAGTGGCTTTGGAATTTTCTCATGACATCATTAATACTTGTCGTTATTTGACCTCTTTACTAAAATACTCTATGTATTTGTTGCAAAATTAGCATCGTTCAACATTTTAGCAGTCCATTTCTTTTGTTAAACTAAATTATTATTCAGCAAATGGGAAGATTATATTTTATCTGTATTCAAAAGTCAATCAAAACATTAAATCACCGATAGGAAGTGAAGTAAAGGATCATGAAACAATTGTACAAAAACTATTGAGTTTTTAAAAAGTCCCTAAGAATACATACAACTTATTACTGGGATCGCACACTCCTGACAAAAGATATGCCTACTGGGATGATTGTTTATTGATACCGGTGACCATTAATTGGGAAAAAGTTCATAGAACAATTTTTTTTTATACCGTTGGTACTAAATTGAGATCATTGTATTTTAAGATTTTTCATAAAGCTATTGCACTAAATGATTTCCTTTTTAAGATTAAATCTAAGGATTCACCTAATTGTGTTTTTTTGAGATAAAAGTTAGGAAACAATGGTCCACTTATTTTGTGAGTGTGAAAAGGTTATTCCTATTTGTCTAGCCCTCCTTTCCAAAATTTTCCAAAATGATGTTCAAATAAATGTCACTAATTGTGAAAAAAACATGTTTGGAATTTAAACTGATAAATTCATTTCATATCTGTTTTTACTTTTGAAGTATCATATTTATATTTGTAAATTTAAGAATAATTTCCCAAGTTATGCTTTATTTAAAGTTTTTGTGAAAAAACAACAGGACCTAAAATATTTGATAGCCAAGAAAAGTTACCTGCACACTTGAAAAAATGGCGATTTGATATATAATTTTTTCCCTTACTGTCAACATATCATAAGATCATTAAAATATAATTGTTTTATTTTATGATTCAAATAAAATAATTCGTTCAAAAAAGAGAAGTAAAGGAAAATCAGAAATGGTGTGATGCATTTGATATATCTTTGTCAAATGATATAGTGTTCTGTGACCTGTGGAACGGGCTTACAAAGCCGGACAGTGCAGTGCCTGGTCAGTGGACGGCTCAGTGACCGCTGTGACCTTCGCACTAGACCCCCGTCACAGAGAGAATGCAGCAGACCAGCCTGTACGTCCCAGGGCATTACTAATCTCGGTGAGTTTGGATTGGTACTGGACTACTAGAAATTTCGCCCATTTATTTAAAGCAGATAAGGGTATATGATAGAATGTGGAGGTGGGGGAATCAGTGCCATCGACTAATATGATTTTGCTGGTAATCATTAAAAATACACAACTTATCTTCAATCGTGGTGCATTCTGAGCTGAAATATACAGCGCACTTATTGTCGCGGTCTCTTGTTATCCTTCTAAAACAAAGAAATTACTTTGCTAAAAGAGCCATTCTCAACAAGTTCGATCATTCAAGTTCCTTCTTCATTTTAAACCCACCATTTTGAATATGTTTAATCTTCATTGCGATAGCTCCCAATCATTTGGTTGGTCCCAGTCCTTTCTATACAATATTCAAATCATTTGCCAGAGGGTGGCTGCAATGCGTTAAGCCAGAATATTTGCAGTTAAGCCATTTGATTTTTATTATTTAGCAGATGGCAAGTGTGTGTTTGTGTTTGTGACAGGAGTACTGGCACAATAAGTATTAGGTTTGACATTCCCATGGGCCTACCCATGATCAACTCACTTCACTCTCATTTTTTGTAAACAGAACAAAGAAAAAGGAACAATGTAAACATAAACTTATTAAGACTGAAAGAGTAATAAAACAATCGACTTAACAAGGACATTATTATCTCGGAGTATTGATATTCGGTTGTAATGCTATAATACACTGTAAGTTAATCTGTGCCAATCAGGAAATTCCAATTTCACGTCAGACAAACAATTTTTAGCGTCATAGTTTTGTTTGTTAGTGATGCTCCTCTCGTGTAATATCTTGACTGCAGTTAAGATAACATCGTGTAACTCAAAAACCTCCCATTATTATCAATTCCCGTCACCACGCCTCATTGATAAAGTTGGAGTGGAGACGAGAAAATGCGAAGAAGTTATTATTGGTTCAAAAATAGAACGGGTCATTATATACCACCCGTTCTAATCTTAAAACAAAGTCTATTTTACAATCCAAAACTGTTTGAAATGTTATAAAGCATATTATTCCCTCTGTGTTTAAGATTGATCTTTTATATTTTCTACAGGAATTATAATACTGCACGCTTTTCTATGACATGGCAACTTCAAAGTCTGTATTTTCAAAACTGTTATGACAGTGCACACAACATGACATGAAATGATTGTGACGTAGACCATAAGTACTCCATGCAATCCTCGTACGACCAACCTCTCTTGTCTTATCCTCTTATTAGGTCCTTCTAACCAAAGTTGCCAAGACAACAGGACGGCTGACTGTAATCTTATCGTACAGGCGGACTTGTGCCGCTTTTCGAGGTACAGTCAGACTTGTTGCAGATCGTGTCGGAACATCGCCGGCCGATCGGGAGCGAGGGGTCGAAAATGATGGTCGCCGTCGTCCTTATGAAATTCGCTCTTTTTGAGAAAGATCTAGAAGCTGACAATGAACACATGGCTTGGCTGAAAATTTGCTATACCTATACCGTCAAACTCGATTTATCAGTCGTTAACGTTTTTCTGCATATATTATGTGCCGAAGGAGTTAAGTATGCATTTAGGGGAATGACATTTTATCTACGAAGTAACCGTGTGATGACCGCAGAAGATGATTATTTTAATTCTACATTTCCGTAATCAGTATGACGTCTCCGTCAAAAAGCAAATGAAGCATACCTAGTGTGCACCCAAAGCTCTAGTTGCGGGTGTGATGCTATGTGTATGGAAATGCATGAGGAATGAATTGAATGTCCCACCTGAACCGAAAGAGAAGGCCGTGACCCACACGGCTCATCTGATGTCACTACCCATGAGAGACAAACATCCATCACTGTGAGTCTCCATGTTAGCGCTAGACCCAGTCATACCTCCATTGAACTCCGACAGTCATTTAAGTGATGGCGCCATTTCACATAACTCTCTTCGTCTGACGTGCCTCCGTGTCTCGCCATGTAATTCAGCCATGCTGTTGGTTGCTTCCAAATAACAACAGACTTAGCAGTATTTACAACTTGATAGCATTTTATGTCCGCGTCAAGTCGTATTGTAATTTCTAAGAAACCTGCCAAATTCGCATGTGGGTCTGTATTACATGCTCATGTTCAGTAGCTGGACTCTTTGTATATAAAGAACTGGCGAAGGTAATGTCATGGAGATGTTTTACAACAGAAAGCAAACCGATCTATTTAATTTGAATAGTATGAAGTGAATGCTAACCATGTAAGTTATTTATCTACCTGTAAAATGATTATCATACTCGTTTAAATAACCATTTATTACTATGGGACCAGAATTTTCCAAGAGGCTGCATATATATGATAATATTCTTATTCTGAGTATATTTCATATTGTGATGTAGAAGATCACAATACGTATCGTGTGTGACATGACCATAATAATGTGACATTAATGAACGAATAGGTATGTGTACTGATACAGTGTTTGACGTGCCTGTCAGCACGCAATTTTGTCACAGTGGACCTGCGCAGAATGCACCGTATCAGATGAGTTGGCTTGACGCTGTGTTTTTAAGGTGCAGACATGGCAGAGGTAATCACGGTTACGATTGTGTTTGGAGAATTCAAGTAGGATTCGACATTGTGTTCATTTTGGTAAATTAAGTAGAATCAGATGAACATGTGAAAAGAAAGTATACTAAGTTCCATCAAGATGACACTTGGATTATGTGTTGTAAAACTTTTCACGTGATCGTGATGCAGATCGCAACCACACATGCTGTAGAGTTGATGACGTCATCACCTCAGAACTCTCCTGAAGGTTTGCGTACAATATATAGATATCGTGTTTTCATAATGTAGCTGCAACGACCTATTTCGCCCTTTAAGTCATCTATGGCAAGTTAGGCCTACTACTAACTTCGATAGTTTGATGCCAAGGGTGCAACTTGCGTTTGATTTTATGTCTAAAGCAGGGTATGTAGTGAAGATTTATGTCGATGTCAATGGGAGGCCTATACGGGGATGGCGTCATTATTGTTCCCCGCTCTACCTTGCACATCAACTATGTTAAAATATGGCATTAGAAATTCCAGATCTCCTATGTTTCAGATCCGATTTTGATGGAACCTTGACCATTCTGTTCGTTTGATTTTATTATTAAAGGGGTATTCCAGACGATTTATATAATTTCACATCATGTAGTATAATACATACATCGATAATGGCTTGTATAGATTTTAATTGTGGAATTTATTATCGTCCTTTCGCAGATAAACCAATACTCTGAAAAATAAAAGATGATACTAGTGCACTGAACAAGGATGATGATATAGGGTTCACACATTCCAGTAATGTGGCAATGTAATTCTTTTACAATACCACTTACTTAGCAAGTTCACCTGTGTAGAATGTGTGCATGCTTTTTTCTTTAGTGTTGCTTCCTTGAGCACCCAATCATGCATTCCTATATGAAATTTCTATGTCATCATCCTTGTTCATTGCGATTTGTTATGAAATTTGAAAACATTCTTATTCCTCATCCCAATCATTATAAATTCCAAAACTCTGTACCCAGTACATGTCTTACTAATTTATAGTTGTTTAAATGCAAAAGTCTAAAAATAATCCAGAGGTCTCCTCAAGTGTAAAAGCGCCCGTTGATTTCGGCAACCTGTATCAAGAAGCAGGCATGAAAAGGCCACGAGCCCCCCATAAAGAGGGATGAAACACTGGCTTGTCATGGATACCAAAATTGTTGTATTTGACTGTTAGGAGATGGGAGAACTATAGTCTGTGCTGCAGTAACGGAAGTGGTTCGCGTGAACAAAGATGCTGTAATGGTACAGACAACGATTATCTATCGCCAGCTTTTGTCCATTGCCATGGAGCTAATGGTTCCTAGATTGTCCATTGCTATGGATCTAATGGTACTTGGATACATCACGTGCATCGAGGTATGATGGACGCGATGTGTGGTAGTGTGTGGCATCGTCTTCATAATAAGTTCGATATTTGTTTGTGCAAAGAGAGGATTTAAAGATGAGCGGGAATAGTCACTGCTTGTTGAAGACATCAAAAGAGGCATGGTTGGCGGTAAGGTCATTCAAAGCTCAGCTTTCTGTTATTTTCCTTTCATAATAATCCAGCTTTCCTTTATGTATAGATGATATAGCATCAGAATTCATATTGACCTCATAGCTATTATAGCTTAGATGAATGACTTACAATCTTCATCTTTTATGTGAACGTTAAGGGCATGTGTGTGTCACTTTGGACTAATACCCTCAAATTATTCTAATGTAAACGTTTTATTGGAATTAAAGTACGATGCGTCTCCATATTCAAATCGACTTAAATGATGCGTCATATTAAACGAACAACGTTTCATTTAATGGTACATAAAATAAGAAAGTAATTGGATATCAAATTCTTATATTTTCAGGATACATGGATATGGGTCCTGACCACATATTCAATTGAAGATGTTGGGTGATGTCAAAACCTTACATTGGGCTTCCACAGACTTAAGCATCGAATTTCAATACTTTTTCCAAAGTAAAACCATTGCAAAAAGGGGTAAGCAAGGTTATTGTAATACTGCACAAATAAATAAATAAATAAATGTGCAATTCCATCCTATAGATAAAGAGGCCCTAGTAGATAGAATCAAATAAAACAAAATATGACAAGAATGGATTACATGTATTTGGGGGGGTCAAATCATTGCAGTGGTCTGCAGACATCGATTATTCTTTTATGAATTATCGTCATATAATACCTGAATGTGGTTGTGTTTGGTCAAACATATGAGACACAATGCAAACATTTAAAAATAACATAATAAGTGAAACGCCCACCATTATTTTGGTTTGACGTTATTTAAGTCAAAATGGATGCACAGTCATTAAATCTTCAAAAGTGTAGTGATATGTTCTCAACCTAAATCGTCGTTATACATGATAATGAATGAAGCCTGTTGTTCAGTATCTGCCCACAGATTTCTACAGACGGCTAGTAATGATATCTGTATCATTACGTCATGTAATACACACCCACACCCACACTCCGTTCGTCTCCGTCACCCTCTTTCACTCTCTCAATGTATGCTCTCTTAAAGTATCATCCAACTAATGTCTCTTTCTCAGTTACATTCTCGCCAGTCATCCCTCCTCCTTACAGCTATCTGTTTTGCACGTGTGCCGACCTTAAGTAGAAGATTTTGCTTAAAGTTCATGTGTCCCTTTTGCAACCCTGAAAATTAGTTTCCATTCATAATTTGGTATATTGTACAGGTAGGTAATTCAAACATTTCTTCAGAATAATAAAACTGGAAACTTCTTTATGATGGAGGGGGGAAACAATACTAACATTTCTAGTGTTTTTTCGGACCCCCCCCCCCCTAAAAAAAAAAATTAACGTTATTCTCGCTACAAAAGGTGAGCGTCTTGTTGAGTGGCATGGGGCAAGAATATATATACATGAAGCCTTTGAGGTTTTTTTACGTTAAGATTTCATACACGATGTTTCGGAGACATAATTCTTCAACCATGCACAATTTCGTGACGTTTTGCAAAAGGGACATACGACCTAAAAGAATGGCAGTCTTCTTCATTCTTTTTCCGTACAAAGCAGGAGAAACGAGAATCGTGTACAATAGCATGGAAAGTGTCACAGACCTCTATTTGCCGTAAGGTATCCCATCATGCCACTCGACACATTCAATACATGAAAGGAGGAAGCGAGGGAAATCAGTGCATCGAATTCAAGCAGAATTTATATGTGATGTTTACTTGACCATTGTGTAATTACAGAGTCAATCATTCTTTAGCTATGGTACAGGCAAGTGAGTAACGTCTTTTGGTGATGTTCTGATGACTAACACGTCTAATGCAAAAAGTACTGAGAATCAAGAGAATGATGTACGATCAAACTATTGCAGTAAACTCAACATTAGATTTTGCCTATCAGTCTAAAACAAAGATGCAACACTGAAAGAATGATTGCGAATAAACTATGCACAAAGTGATTTTTTTCCCGATAAAACATTTACAGGTAACTTTTTTATCGTTAGAAAATGTACTGACAACTTTTTACCGTTGTATTGCAACATGAAAAGAACAGATATCTATATAGAGAAAATTACTTGTCATGGCATATGCTTATTGGTATATAATTTTTTTATATGTTTGTAATACTTTTATTGTACATAGATGTATCTTTTCTTATCGATAAACATATCAGATATAATTAATGTCAAGTTTGATATCAATTTATTAAAAAGATGTAATTTTCCTAGGAAAGCCAACTGAACAAGTTTTGTAGCACTACGCCTTTTTGAAATAAAGAAAGCTGCAGAAACTAATCATAGTCTTACGTGCATACTTACAAATTTGTTATAAATCCATATCATCCTTATGAGAGACTTTGTCCAAAAGGCAATGTTCAGCGAATGGAATATATACACGAGTCTTATAATAAAGAGCAACTTTTGTTTTGAGTTTTCTTTCACGAAGCCTTTGACAAAATCAAAACTATCCATCCATTGGGAAAAGGCACTGGTCCATCAGCTTACTGTTCATATCTGGGATGTCACACTGCTTTGTATACATGTAGGCCTAAAACTAATAACTGCATGCTGATATGTTCGTCCACATTACACTTGTAAGGCAGTTAGTATTATTCAGTCTAGGAAACTCACCAATACATGTATTGAGACTGCATTGTCGACATATTAACTTCTTGCCCATCGAGTCTTCATCATGCGTTTTAGTATCTTGATCCGCAAAATTCAATATTTTGGCACATATCAAATATCTAATATTTTGTCCAACCACAATAAAGTGTAATGCCTTTCTAGGTTATTGCTAAAAATCACGTGCCTGCGCGATATAAATTCATGAGTAAATGAATCATTTTGATACTTTATATATTAATGAATACGTTCATTTTCCCTTTTCCGAAGATACCTGTAAGCTGCTAATTAGTTCTTATATCTTCCAGTAAGCGTCTTTTCTATGAATGAATGAGATGAAAGTGAGCTCTGCGGGCTGACTGAATTTCTGATGCTGATAGTTTGAACATGATTAGCCAATTCACTACCAAACCTCAATACTGTTACATGCATATTAGTAATACGTTGAAGTGGCGTCAGGCAAATGTACAAAAATATCACATTAAGGCATGTTCAGAGTGTATGTCAGTTTCATTCAATTCATCACACCTCAACGAAATCGAGCAAACTTATATATTACGTAACACTTTTCTTATCGATTAGTACAGTATCAGAAAGAATATAGGATGAGGTACTTTATCTGCTATCAGCACACTGTTGAAAAACTTTGCTTTGAGGATTTTATGCTAATAGAGAACCGGAAAAATTAGTGAAATAGCTTTGCCTACAATAACACGTAAAGACACTGCAGCCTATTCACTGCTATAACACGTAGCAATCTGTAATCGTATGTCCATCGTTTATTTTTACTCGTATTGAATAGCTGATATTCTATGGCCTATTATTATGCGAACTTGAGAATTCTTTGGGGTTTTCTGAGTATTCCCCCGAGAATTCAGTATCTGTAATATCTTTGATTTTAAGACCAACCTGTACAGAAGCTCTTGTTTTATTGGACTGACTGCTCTGACATCCCTACGAGTTGAGGTGCACTCTATGCACAAGCTTTATAATTGTAATGCTCTGTTTGACCTAATCATTTATCACTGTTGTTTGTTAAAATTGACTTGAAGTCAATTAGAATTCAATATGCCATACACACGTTTCCTCTTTACAATAACTTTAGACTGAAGATTATGGAAATAATTATGAATATGAAATCACGCAATTACGGAATCTTGTGAAAAATCGACGTTAGCTTTAAGTGCTCGCCCATTGCTACTCCACTGAGTTAACTTGGCCTAAAACTCGCCATTTTGATTATCCCACCCTCTCTGGCGCTCAGTGTATAGTGATATACCTCCATTCCACCTGTACGCACCGTACACGTTCCACGCAGTATACACCAAGGCATTACTATATTGTGCAGTCAATCGGTCCACGGTAGGAAAGTGATGCAAGGAGAGTCAGTGTCTAGCGACAGATTCGGTTGCTATGCCAACGTGGCTAGCCGATTCTCGCCTTCATTTGATAGCGCATGTAATAAATAATGGAGGTCGAGCGAGAGGGTAAGGATGGCTGGTCGAACACGGCCACTGACGGTTGAATATATTGTGGCTATACGTACGACAGCAATGCGTTGTAGTGTGCATGCTGGGGCGTGAGACTGAGTTACATACAAGCATTAATGACCGACTATCCGGCGATAGTATTTGATGCCTCCCTCAGGAAATGGCTTGCGGATTATTCCTGGGTCCCCCATCAGACGTGATCTGGCTCCTCTTGGCTCTCTCTGCGTCCCCTTGACACTGGGAAACTTGGGAGCTTGATCAGCAAGATGTGAAGTGAGCTGTAATGAATAACACACAAAAATTACAATAAAAACAAACGTAGGCCCTGGATGGATTCACAACTGCAATCATGTCTCACGTGTCAATCAGATTATTTTACCCGTGGTATTTCATAATATAAAAGTAAAATTATATAGCAAAAGAATTTCGAAAGTGTGGAGCACATTCCCCAAATCAGATGATGCGACATTTTACAAAACAAATCAAATTCAAAAGGCCAGTTATTTTGGGGAGCCACATTTTGTAATGACCTCTTTTAATACGAAATATAACTCCAACTGGACACAAGCCGTAAATACCTTTATTACCTTGGAACAGGAGATACTATAGTAACTTGCATGCTTGAAGGGACATACAGTGTATTCACATGACCAGCATTTTCCCTCAACATTGGTACAGTAATATCAGACGTGATAAGAGAGGAAATATGCATACACACAGCCGATATCATGGAGAAGGTTTGTCGGTGTACTCTCTTTATCAAACCATGGTTGTTTACACAACTTAAACATGATCATGGTTTTTGTTTATTTTGTTTGTTTTTAGTGATGGTTTGTAGAGTTGCTAAATTATCTGCGAGAAAATACGATTAAAGGTGATATTTTACGGGAAAAATTAATGACATGTGAACATTATCTGGCGTCTACTTTTCGTAGTGGTTGTGCCCACATGTTGTGAAAATATGTGTGATTATTTTCTTTACGTCACACTCATGCATTCTAAGTTCGATTTTTATACAATTACATTTATATACTACTTTTGTGGTTGATTGATTTCATTCAAGTCCCTACAATATTTAAGTCAATCTGAGAAACGTATTAACAGCGCACAGACCGGGGCTTGAAGTGATATGATGTGAGGTATGTAAGTGTATGGTTGACTGGTGATAACATAACATTTATTTTGTAGATACGGTTACTTTTTGGTACATAAGACCAATACACATGGTATACTACGTAGAACCGTAAGCATAACTCATATAGCAATTCACCGACGTTTGAAACCGCGTGAATCACGTAACAAGGAAAGATGATCCATCAATTGCCAATTCACACCTATACACACACACAAACACACACACACACACACACACACACACACACACACACACACACATACACACACCCTCACACAAACACACACACACACACACCCTCTCCTATAGTGTCTCTCTTTCCTCTTTTTTTTCCTCTTTCTATATCCTTCTAATTTTCTCTTTTTCTATGTTTCAAGCCACCCCCTCCTGTCAAAAACAGTCGACCCGATACCAATCCAGACTAATCGTTTGTGATAGCTCCTCGTATTAGGTCAGTGTGTTGACCTCTACATGTTTTCGAATCTCAACTTCCTTTATTTTCGCCTCGCCTGGAATGAAATGCCTCAAATTGTGACAGGCTGGCATTCTCCCAATAATACAACCTCACACCAGTCAGCACATTTCATCGTTGCCGTCAAAAATTCTCGAATCGGAGGAAAGAATCTCCTTTTCTACTATTTGAAGTATGATACATCCTCCCAATATCTGTGAAGTTTTAACCTTCGTACCTGTTAAAGGGATGGTATAGCTGTATAGTTTTGGTTGAGATAGGGTATTCAGGTTTTAATCTGTTGCGAGATAATTAGGAACCACTTATATGAAATATGCAAAAGCATACATTTCTCAGAGGAATCGAAAGTTTATTTTAAAAAAAAATCACTTTTGAAATGACTGAGATATCCAAAAACAAAGATGCCCAAATAAAAGGTGGTTGGGTCTCACCTTTTAATAGGACCACTTTGTTTTACTTTATTTTTTTTTTTGGATATCTCACCATTTCAAAACCGATTTTCATCAAATAAACTCTTAATTCCTCTTAGAATAATTCTAAATTGTATGCTTGTTAATATTTCATATAAATGGTCTTATGATTGTTTCTCAAAAAGTTTATATCTGAATGCTCATCTCAACCAAAACTATACCATCCCTTCAACCACAACCATCAATGGCACAATGCAAATCTCATGGCCACTGACAACATTACAGCACAGCGCAGATTCGCAAATCCACTGTTTGCCGTTTTACCTGAAGAGAACTTAGTACACACGGGATAATAATATTATCGACTCCATTCCCCTCCTATAAATGGGCCACTCCAGATCTACATTAGTTCGACATGAGAGATGACAATTTCTTATATCTCTTGTGAATGTAACATATTGACTTGCCATATAGAGTAGTGTATTCAGTATTAACAGAGAGGTGTCTGACTACCCTGGTGATGAAATGGCTTGCCTCAAGGCATTCAGTGATGAGAGTCAAACAAGATTGTGTGGAAAGGATGATAATATGGCGGACAATAGATATGGGTGCAGCCATTAGACAGAGAATTTCAGTGCGTATAATTGACTTGAAAATTGACTCAAGTATACCAGCTAATGACTTGGGAACGTGGTATCATAGAGACGCACATTTTACTGAAAACGTGAAAAAATGGATTTTTAATATTCGTTTTTGATAATGTCTCCAGCCCCCTTCAGGGTGGAGGCATACAAATCAACACAACGAAGCCGTCAATGTTCTCTTTTATAAGGCTGCATCATTTGTGTAAGTTCGAGGGAGTGTGTGCGTGTGGCGGAATCTAATATACTCTGCGGTGGAAATGACAAATTTAATTAAGGAAAAAAGACAGATAATAGAGAAACACAATGTATAGACATAACTAGACTGGTATGGAAAGAGATATGTTATTCATAATGAGTGAATATGACAGCATCCAAGGGGCTTCGTGTCTTGCAATGGTATCAAACGGTGTGCCTGGTTTGTCGTTCGATCGATCACTAGTGAGGTATCGCTGATCGATCGAACGAATTCGTTAACAAGACCAACAGAATGATTTACGCCACGGGAATAAGGAAGGGCTTGATCAGAACATTCATGGACCGTTTCGTTGCGAAATGTTGGTTTTCGGTATACCAGTACCCTGAGCTCAATCATAAGCGAGCCGAAAGTGTATATAAACCTGTTGCCCGGTTTGGTGGGCAATGTTCACAAACATTATTGTACTCACTGAATTGTGATACACATTGCAAACCCTGGGACAAAAGCTTGCCACACACGCCAAATGACTATTGAATCAAAGTATGGAGTAGAAGAAAAACCAGGTTGATGACGAAATTACCAAGCCATCCGTGATGCTTTAACCATAAATCTATAAGACAGACTGTTTTGTCGTACGTAGTATCACAGCGTCATTCTTAGTAAGACAACAACAACGAGTTATCTCATGAGGCACATCAATTTTTTTTTTCTGTTTGACGTAACGCGATAAATGCCTCCACAGGTATAAATGCATCTTACAGATGGGTGGGTACCTTTAAGACTGTGTGTTTCGCTGGGATGTGAATGTGGATAAAGCTGTCATTTTGTCATCTCATACTAACTTTCGATCGAATGATGTGATCAGTAATCAATCAATGTAACGTGCTCAATTTTCTTCCATGTCGTTTATACTGCTAACACTACAAATACCACCGATGAAGTAAATGTATTATAGTGCCACGCCAGTGGGATGAATTAAGTCAAGGAATGCGGAAGGACAATGGAAAAAGAGTAAAATAAGCTTGGAAGGTGATGAAAGAAATGGGGAAATACTAACTCTCCCAAGGACTGTATCATGGTTTGGTGAATACCGACATAACTCGCACAGAAAACCCAGTCGCCAGTGTTTGGTTAAAGGTGTATGTCTGCTCTTTGTTCCTTTTTTCTATATAAATAGACACAGTTTATGTAACTTACTCTTCGTGTTGTTTGGTAAGAACAGCGTTTCATGATTTAGAGCATAGCACATGTAGGGGAGACTAAAAGGCATTTTATGCACTTAATGAGGAATGCTTCTGTGCAATGCCCCGAGAAAACAAGACGAATGTTTTGAAATGATTGAAGAGTACAAAGACTTAGTGTCAGCAGACGCCCTGACCTTACAAATGCATAAAGAAATGTCATGTTGTCATACAAAGTCACATTTCTACTTATTTTGCTCATTAATTTATATTATTCAGGTGAGCCTATATATTTCCCAAAAGTCATTAAGCAAACAAAAACTAATACTGCGAATAAAAGTATCACACTCATATATAATATATAGCATTTTGCTTGACATCATGACGATATCATCTTCATCTTTCAGCACATAACTCAATCATTTAGTTTCAGAAAATCGAAATAAAACAAAACTGTGAACGAAGTACAGAGCATGAATTAAAAAAAACCTGTTGATTTCCTTCGTTATCTCTGGAGGTTTTTTTTTTTTCAAAAAGTGACGTCATTTACTTTAATAGTACAGGATGTGATCAAACAAGCTGGTTTACCAGAGATGCGCATGGTAATGTAGATGTTTGTGAAACTTGAAACATCGCATCAAAGTTGCCTTTAACTATTTCACAATAGGACCCCGTAAGGGCAAGACAATTTAAGGTTTCGAAAACGACTAAGATTCGTAATTAAAACAAAATTTACTCTCAACCTTGTTTGCACAAAAGCCACACCTAATTTTCACGAAGTTTAACGTACGTATAAATTTGCTGTTTGTCGTTACATTCCACACCTGTAAATGCAATGACCTTATATCCCCCTAACATTTACCTGTGCCAATACTACCAAGATCGACAAGGAATGCCAAGGTGAAATACGGCGAAGTTCTGGTTGATTTGGTAAATTCCTCCAATAATCTTTCCTATACCTTACGACTGGACACCGTCATCTGTCTGCCTATAGAATATCCATAAAACACGAGCAAAGATTGAAGCAAGGTGTTTGCATAGAGACCACAAATAAAACACACTGAATAATTCGTGGAATTACGGAATTAGGCGCATTCCCGAAATCTTTGGTTGCGAGCTGTCAGAGTTGTGCGCATTTGTGGCTAACAACCAAGTGTGATGTTACACGGGGATCTAAGTTTACATATTAAATCTAAGTATGATCATAATACAGAAAAGGAAGACTTCACAATCGCGCGAATACAGAGAAGACCTATAAAAATACACGATCGCACACGACTGTGTCTAAATAGGCTATCACATTGTTTCATGCAAAGACCTAACTGACCTCTCCTAACAAAACACAAATAATCCGCACTTGATCTTCGTGGCTGGAAATCAATAAAAACTTTTGACTTTTCACCGATATGGGATGAATCATACTCTTTTGACAAACCGAATGAGCAATGCAAAGTGACTAAAAAACATTGAAAGAATGCAACATAAAGATGTCACAGCGATAAAAGGAAGTTGTATATAATGGTTGATGATATACGAAAGGAGCACATACACACACCAGTAAATATACACCCATCACCACTGTGCTCTACCACTGATTTGACTCACGCCCTGTCCATTAATTAGATTAATATGCCTTGAACCTGATGGCGCCAAGAGCATTCTCTTCTGGATATTCTTGGCATTGGTTCAGATAAATGCAACTGTAACATTTGCTTAGGACATTTGTTTACTTACAAGAGAGGTTTGATATTTCATAAGCATTTCTTTTTCCCTTTTATGTACATACGGTCTTCTTTGCCCTTTACTTTAATACTTAGATGTGTATCTTCTCATGATGATAAAACGTAGTCTTTCAAAGAGAACATGATACTCACGTGCCTTCAGCAAACATATCATGCGGTTATTTCTCTGCGATACCTGACATATGTTTGGTTTATCTGATCTTTTTTTGCACATTCGATCGATATTGCGGCATGTATTGAAAGTGTTCAGAGGCGTTGTAATTATACATAATTATCTCCAATATTGTTACATTTTTGATCAGTCATTACATATAAATTTGTGGGGGGGGGGGTTTTAATCAAATTATTCCAACATACTTTGAAAACATCTATTTGAGAAAGACTACTGTAACCACTTTGCAGCCCAACATTCCAGTCTTCTTGAGAGAGAGTTAATCATTAACTATCGAAGGCAAACAGTATGGTGGTTCTATCCTTCGCAGCACAGGTTATCTACACATTCCATACAGCACTGATCATGGGTTGTGCTGACTACGCTCAGTGTCACGTATACGGAGGTATACATCGCTGAGTCATTACCTAGCAATGCAGAAGAACAGATCTAGTAACATGGCGTAAAACTGCCGCAATAATGTTATCGTGACTACGCCATATAAGTAGTACTTTATACACTCATGTTAAACATACTGTACCTCGTTTATTAACCAGGGAGATCGAAGAAAGATCTCTTTTCCTACACACTTGATTCAATCACGGGGTATATACGTGGTATATGATTACTCAATTCGGTTAATGGAAAACGGTGGTACACTATACCTACCGCAAAGATAATACCTCTTTCAATAGTTACCCCCCCCCAAAAAAAAAAAAATAAATAAATAAATAAATAAATAAATAAAAAAATTATCAGTCTGATCTCATGAATTCGCCTGGAAACTGTTGTGATGCTTTAGTTCATAGAACATGCCTGTGTATACATATAAAATCATACAAGCTGAAGCTTTAATTCTTAATTGTAGAGAAACGTTGATATCATCAATAGGCCTATACTCTCTACCAGATATACAGATTTAGGCCCTACTTTTTCTCATACCCGAAGGTATTCGAAAGCAGAAACATCGTACACTGTAGACTTTCAATACAAAGTAAACACGAACCCTGAGACATTATTAAGTAATTACTTAAATATTCAAAGAATAAATATCTAGATAAACGTTCAAAATAAAATCATACAATTTGATTTCAACAGGTTATTCACGCCATTAGATTAAAAAAAATGAACAAAGCATTTCCCCCTATAACCACAAAAGTAGAGGCTTGCTAGAATTCTGTTGTCCATACATTATTGCACGCGACAGTGCATCTTTGATTCAGTTCGTTTGTGATGCAATAATATAATGAATACACTGTACAGTGTATTTCATCCTTGTGTGACTCACCACGTATAGACGCAGTGGGCGAAGACATCTCCACCCACACACACTACTCTCGCACACACGGCAGTCAACAAACATCTACACAGATCGAACATACGACCAAAAAGTCCATATAGCAGAGCTCTGGTGGCATACGGCAGCCCTCTCAACCTTTGACTTGCTATAAAGCGTAATGCAGTCCGACACCAGAAAGATTATTCGACAGATGTGAATATTAATGTGCACCTGTCAAGTTACGCCTAATACATGTATTAAAGCGACACAATACGGAGTTCACTGCGCTGTGCAGCAGTATTACAAACATTAGAATGAAATGCGCTGTGCGCGCCAGCTAGGACACCAGGCGAATCATATGCATTTAGCATTATCATCTCTTTTATACTTAAAATGTTATCCTTCATTGTAATTCGCAAAGGGTAAGAGTCTAGCACATTGACTTAATACAATTTTTCAAGTATGAGATATGGGCTTCTACAAGTGCAAAAGGTAGTAGGAACAATAGATTTGATACCCGAAGTAGGCCCATATCACAGACACTCACGATTTATGAAATACCAATTCGTGAAATGATACGCCTGGCAGTTATAATTTCATCGAAGTAAAATGACCAAACCCATACGAACTTAGGTGTTTTGACGCTGCCAGATGGCAGTATATCACTAAATCTTGTCGAAATATTTAATGTGTATGGAACTTATCTAACCCCTTGCTGGCCAGAAAACTAATATACAGCGTTCAAGTGTCAGCGCAATAATTTAACTAATGATTTGAGATGTTCTCTTAAATGTGAAGAATAATATGTTCAACGTTAGCACTACTTCTTCGGCTGTATTTAACAATGCTTTTAAAATCATACTGACCAATGGTTGCGAATTTCGTTTGCCAAAGTAAAAAGCGTCCTTCGTAGAATTCAGATAAAACATTCTCAACACCTTCTCCTTGAAGCATACCTCCTTGAATTCAGAGATATTTTCGACACGTTTTTTTTTTTTAGCATACTTTCTAGATTTCAGAGACATTCTCTCTACATTCTCTATAAAGCACAGTGTAGATTCAGAGATATCATCGACGTAGATGGTGGAATACTTGTATGATTGAGTTAAGAGATAATTATGTTTGATACAGGCCTCTTATGGCTAATCTGCTGTCGTGACAGTAGCATATAAGAGTGAGCTTTATTTTTCGAAGAAAAAAAAGAAGAAGTAGAAACGCAGAAAGAATATCGGAGACTTCGGCCCTAATGCTAAGGAGTCTCGGTGTGAAACAAACTCAGGACCAATGAAACCAGTTAGGATTTATAGCTGCAGTAGATTTAGAAGGATGTCAGCGTGTTGTCAGTGAGTTTGATGAATGTTGTCTGAATTACTGAGATAACACTTTTAGGCCTATGTGGCAAGGCCTGAGAGTTTAATTGATAACGTGATTTTGTAGTTTTGTAGTTGTTACTATATTTCTTGGATTTCATTATGTTGCTCAATGTTTTCAAATGGACATTTAAACGTCATAATTCTGAACAAGAGTTGCCACTAGAAATGGTTTTGAACATTAATACATTGTAGTTATAGAGTATGTGAAGCAGATAACTTAGTAGAGAAATCATTAACTACAAAACTCTGACTGCATGAATTGTGAATTTGATTGTGTGACCACTTAATAATATAAATTCAGTAGTAAAATCTGACTTACATTCAGTGGGCGTTGTCAGTATAGTCATGACGTCTTGGCGACTTCAGATACACAGGGAACAGACTGGGTACGGATTGGTGATGACGATGACCAGTCCATTGGTAGAAGTATGATGCTGGTTGCCATGGAAACACCTCTGAACACCTTACAGCCTTCATCCTGGAGGATTGAGCTCACAGCAGACACTCCTCTATAAAACGCGGCAACGGCTAGTTTGTTTCCGCGTATCAAGTAAAATCATTCACCAACCCCAGCAGGCTATTTTCTCGAATATTACAGGTTAGGTTATAGTTTTTTTGTTTTTTTTTCGCAGACGTGTTGATTCAAGATAGTCAATATCAGTCCGTCAGAGAACCACGAAACAAATAACACTTCCCTGTAGCTCATCAATGTGCGATCACATGTATCAACTCGCGTGCTCCTACGAACCAAGTTCTTTATCTTCGAATATCGATGCTATGCGATCCACTCAGTCTGGTGACGCTTCACATTAGCACATCCCCGTGTGTTATACCCTATGCTCAAACTTTTTCTAGTAACGCTTTAGATCGTCCTCATCTCGGCATTTTTCCAGTTCACAGTTCTCCAAATCACGGCGGATCACAAAATTGTATAGTCTACGATGTGTTACAAAGAAGTACGCAATAAAAAGTCAAGTTGTCATGAATCCTGCAGGCAGTTACTTTAGTCGAATTCACGAGGTTTGTGAATGAGTGGGCCATAAAATGGTCGCCTGATGGACTTAGGCAGTCCTTGGACAAGACAGCGATGAGCATTTTTATGTTTTTATGGAGAAGAATGGTTATACAACTATCATAACAAACATTAATTGCACTATAAGCCACGTGATGGTCCTGAATTATCATTTGAATGAATGTCCAAATAGGGCTTCCTGAAAACATTCTGGTTTTATAAATTTCTACAAATTTGGCCATTAGTGCGAGACTTTGCACTTACGAGATATGAATAAATTTCATCTCATGATTTGCACATACGTACTACAGTTTCAAGCAGGGTGGCTTGCTACAGTCAATGTGATTACACGGAACCATTACAGACAGTGTAGATTAGTGATGAATAAGCGTGCCGACATGTTGCTATGCGTTGCCATGCGTTGCTAAGCGCTGTTAATGGTAATGATATTTTGGCTTGTCGTCGCCTGTTCGCTATATACTGAACAAGCAATTTTTGTTGGCCACTTTTTAATCAGACTTGTAGTTTTCTCTCATTTTGAATCTCAGGAGAGCGGCAAATATGATCTCCAAAAGCGCAAATATCCATTCAGACTGGAACCACACTGACATTCTTCTTGAAGTTTGTTACAGCGTATGGTTAACGTAGGATGAATATTTTTCCCCCTGTGAAAAGGATATCACAGTTAATATGAAGAATTGAACGCGTCCTTTGAGTGTCGTGCTGCGTGTAGCAAGGCAATTCTCTCCTACGCAGAATATGCAACCGTCTCACTCGTCTATCGCACGTACTCATAGTTCAAGCTCAGTGCCGATGAATTTTCAAAGCTGAAGCAAATCAACAGTTTTCAGTTGATGCAAAGAACAAACACGACTAACCTATATAAACTTCTAGTAGTGTGAAAGACGCATAGTCCGAATACATCACAATATTTCTCACAGTTGTCTCCAACAAATTTTTGCAAATATATACAATCAAAGTTCTTGTTGGATAAAGAAAAGGGTCCTTCAATAAGGAGATAAAAAATGAACAAAAAAAAAAAACAGTTCCACGGTCACAACACATTCACCGTAGTATAAAAAACCTATTTCTCCTGTCATGTCCGAATATGGAGTAGACTATAAAACACTGGCACCATGTTGGATCGCCCATCCTGCTATAAACGCTGCTGTCGATTTTTAATCCCACTCGTGACTTTAAACGGTCATTTCAAGCAGGGTAACACTGTCGACTGCTCTCTCTAACTTCTCCATCTCGGCATCGAGATCGACAGCCGAGTCGATAGTTTCAAGGATCTCGGGGTTCTCTGCCCACTCAATTGTGTCCTGGTCTGTGTCTGGTATGATGAGGCACATGAAAGTCTTTCCCGTATTGCCGTCACGTGGATAGATGGTAACTGGAGAGATGTGTTGATGTTCATCCACCCATCGACAGAGTTTGTCATAAACGACTGGAAATTGGTGCCTGAGACTAACTCCGCGATGGCGCAGCTCACGCTGAATGTGCACGAAACACACCTGCCTTGCCTTTTTATCCAGACCACCCTCTGACGGAATTCCAGGCGGTGCTGTCAGAATGAGGGTTTCGCGGTCGCTAGGGGTATTGACCTCGCTCCCGGGGCCATGTAGGTCGAAGAGCCGAACTTTGGCACACTTTCGAAGCACGATGCCAGGTTTCCGCGGCAACGGTCGAGTGGGCGTGTCCTGGCAGGCTACAATTGACACGTTGAGGACAAACTTGACCTCCGGGTCGTAGTTCAAGCAAGTCTGTTGTAGAGAGTTGTAGCGGCCTTCTCCCGATTCATCCAGGTCTTGGACTGACAGAAAATCAGGCCACGAGCTCAGCTGGTCTAAACCTTTGGTGATGTACCTGAACAGAGGAAGAAAGTTAATGTGCGGAGGTATATTGAGTACATTTTGTACATAATACATAGAAAACTAGAGAATCGTATCTGATTTATTACTCTCTGTGGTTAATGCCATTAATGGGTGACCATTACCTGCGAGGATTTTTCTAATCTCCTCTTGGCAGCTAAATACGTGTATGTGTTCATGAAAGATAACGCCTACAATACATTCCAATACAGTACATGATTATGTTTATGTATTATGACAAATGCTTTCTTCCCTCACCTGTAAGCCTCCTCGACATTGGAGAAGCTGAGCATCACTGATCCCCGTCCCCTTCTGGCGAAACCCTGGCGGGCGATCCTCGACAAACCCTCCTGGAGAACCTCGTTGTAACGGCTATGGTAGATAACATGCTTGCACAAGCTGTTCACTCGTCCATACAGACATTTTTTCTTGTGGCGATTCCAGTGAGACTTGCGACAGTCACGTGAGCAGTAGTAGGTGTAACAATTATGACAGGTCTTGTAGGATTTGCGCGCCTCGTGCAGACTTCTTACTTTGCTGCACCGTTTGTAGCTACACTTTACCATGATGACCTGAAAATTAAATGAAAATGATTCAATAAGTGTGAGTAGAATATTATACACCTGAAATAATCGATGAGACTATGGACAGCTTATTGGTAGCACTTTTGTCTTTGTTCCGTCACGGAATATTCTACGAAGTTATAGACTTGCTTTGATATAGGACCTACTCTGTCTGAGCATGCAGTGCAAGTTTGACGTTCAGTTTTGTTGTTTTGTGTTTTTATGACTTCTTGTCATTATCGGTAAGAAGTTTGCTGAATATGATTGATTACGGAAAGGTGACAACTCAATTGAGGAAAATCCTTATGGAATCAATATGTAAACTATGCATTCCAAATATTCAAGCATGCAAAATGTTCTGTCTTTCAACTATGAAGAATCTGAATCTTCTTTGGGAATATAAAAATATATGTAAAATAAATCAACGAATAGACCAAGATCCTTTTGGACAATTCATCTAAGATAATGTGAGTGCAAATAAATATCCTTGATAGTGAAAAGCAGCGTCAAGAACAAAATAGAAATTAGTCATGTAAAAAAAGGAGTGACGACACATTAATATGAAAAAAGGTCTTTGGAAATACCAAACTTGGTGAATTTGAAATATTTTGTCAATAATATTGAATCTTTGATAAATGTCGTATTATTCATCTAATTTCGCATAATGTCAGTCAATGTATGTGATTGTTAACTCTGTAAACCACTTGTTGTTGTGGTCAACTTTCCATTGCAGCCCGCAGACGTATGACAACAATAAATAAACAGTGCAACGCTTGATTAAGATTGATCATAATGTGGAAACGTTCCTAATGAGCTATGCAACAGGTCATCGATTTAACTGTGATCAGGTTGTAACATATCTAATGACAAGAACAGAAAAATATTCCTATACATTAAATTTCCCATAAAGCAATAATCAAAACGTAAACAAACACCATTCTATCGCTAAGTGTAATTCTGTGTTCGTCATTTGCTCATTGATTACATGCGTGCGAAAGTTGTTCTCCGAAACCATAATGCAGTAGTATCGTTCCAAATATGCATTTCTGACAACTTTGGAAAAGTTCGACGGCATTTTAAAAGAGCTAGTTCAAGATGAGTTACACACTCTTAAAACATCCGAGTCAGAACTGACCCGGAACTGGGTCCGTTGGGGTCATACACCGTTCCGGGTCAAAAATGACTTCGAATTTGGTCATGAAGACCCCGAATGGGGTCACCCTGACCCAATTCATGACTCTGAATGGGTCATATCTGACCCCATTCCTTGTCATTTCTGACCCGGAACGGTGTATGACCCCAACGGACCCAGTTCCGGGTCAGTTCTGACTCAGATGTTTTAAGAGTGCACAACCGAAAGATTACGTGACATCCAATCAAAAACAGAACCTTGAAACCCATTTTTAAGGTCGGACAAAAGTAATAAATTTGAGTGAGAGAAATCTAGAAGCCGCTCTGGGATTGACAGTAACTCGGCCTCGCGTAAAAGCAAACAATGGGAATACCTCAAAGGATGCCAGTTACGTGTAATATTCCTCCTATTGAATGCGTCGCTATCAGTTTCCTTGACAAAAATATCATCTTGAGTTGTTTGAAAAATGCTTTTGGGATAGCGAAGTGGTCAATAATTGTATATCTTTTTAGTTGAAATCTTGACCGTTAGGAGAGAAAAAACAAAAACAAAAGGAAAACTAATCATCAGGAATGAAACATACATTCCTGAATATAATGATATATCGTCTATTATTTGAACAAGATTGAGAGTGAGATTGCATTATTTTTTTCAAACTGTGGATAACTTCAAGAAAAGACTTTTTAGACTCGTCTCACGCTATGGGCGAACAATAACTTTACATAGCCCTCGTTCATATACATTTTCTGTCTAACCATTTGAAAAAGGAAGTCGCGTGGAAATATCTTTGCGAGGCTGAGCGGGTGCTTATAACATTTGCATATTGTCTTGTTCGGTACAAAGCAGGAACCATCAATGTTGTTTTTTTAACGATTGAATGAAGGTCAAGAAATCAGGAAAAGATATGAATTTTATTGCGCTGGACAGCAGTCGGTGGGTCCCACTATGAGAGAGAAATGTTCATGTCTTTTCAACGAGCAACACCAATCAATGCCAATTGAGAATACCGACTAAGATAAAAATAAGCACATGATACAGAAAGTGCGTCTCTACATTCTAGAATTAAGCAAGTTTCATTGATAGTATACAGTTGTACATACAGGTACTTATTTCAAAGCATGCAAACTTACATTCTTGAAGAGACGGGGTAAATTATGGGAAAACTGACGAGTTTCAGAGCGTAAACAGCAGAAATATCTAAATAGTTAAAATTGTGAGGGTATACTACGGTAATGTATCAGATGTTACATTGGTAAGAGGTAACAGCGAATTGATATTGAGAAAACAAATTGTTTCTAGATTTGTGACTGCTCCCATTGCAAAATAGATAAACTTTGTGTTTTTTGGGTACCGATTGACACAGAAAACCCCAAATAGCGTCGAGTGCACATAAAGTCCCTGGTAAAGAACGGGTTAAAAGTTGCTTCAATTTTGTCGTGATGACTGAAATGGATTCAGTGTCGGTAGTACGTGGTATGACAAACAGGCAAATTGATATGTTGGACACATTCACCTGTACACATTCAGTGTGACTACAAATTCAACAGAAACTAAATTAGTTATCAAGATATTAACATTCGGTTCACTGATTTATCTGTGTATCCAGGTACACTGAACAGGTCGGAGACAATCAATTTCATGTAAAAGCATCAGAATAGAGAGTTAGAACAAATGACAGTCATAAAAAAAAATACAGCGAAAGAGAGTGGGTGAGAGAGAAAAAAAATAACAATGAAATCCATCTGTTTGAAAACTATTTGAAAGAGACATTTAACATGTACATCCATAAAGGAGAAGCTAGATGAAACTCACAGGTATGAGCATCGATATGACCAGTGTCATCAGATGTCAATAATGATGAAAATGAGGGAAAGGCAAAACAGAGTCGCAGGAGTGTGTACAATTTGTCATTTCATGCACAATATATAGACAAAACCCTGTACAGATTTCGTAAGATTTCAGCGACACTTTGACAAAGGACACAGCTACTGGTTGATGTACACATTTTGTTTTGTCGAGGAAGAAAGAATGGAAAAGAAACACTTTTATGATCACAAAACAAGTACTTTGATTGAAATAGCGACGGTCACAGAATTACATTTTTACTATCAAAACTTACTCGATCTTGGCAGAATAAACACTTAATGTCTCCTATGGAAAGGGAGAAATTGCCGAGGAAGACAAGGGACGATTAAATGATGTTAAAAAAAAAGATGTTGTGTGAACTCATAGTCGCAACGAAATGAGTATGGCCACAGTAATCAAACTTGCCTGACTATAAGGAAAAGGTTTACCATCGCTTGTTCTAAAGTTTTTAAGGAATCAGGATAGCAACCACCAATAGTAATATTGTCGCCTATAATGCGTAGACTACTATGATACACGAGAATTTGAATGACCTCAACTGCATTACTCCTGTACACTGTATGATATAAAAATCCTCATTCAATGTGCAAGGAAAATCATTTAGGAGATAACATGTTACATTTCATGGCGAGTGTTTAATGCGGTCTAAACTGTCTATCTTTTCAAGATAAAGATAAGAAGATAACATAAACGAGATTGATGTCTTACAGCTGAAATAGTTCAAACTATATGGTGCAGTCAAATGACTATACTCTCCACTGTCTATACTATTAAAATGAATTTGTTTCTCGAGACATACATTCATCTGTACCCTGGCATCTCTACCTTTTACCTCACCAAAAATGTCATAAAAGCTCTGAGAAGACAACTTGTGTGAGACACTGGGCTCTCTCTCTCTCTCTTATTCAAATGTAGTAAAATAGTAAAGAAAAAATACATACATACATACATACTTGTATATTATATCATACTATATTATGTATATTATATCAGTAATCACGATCAGTCAAGTCGACAAAATATAGCGTGTGGTTTCCGATGGGTTGTCTGAATATACGATAGACCATTATTCAAATTTTAGATAACTGTTGACTTCCAAATTTCTAAGCAGTGGCCTAAGCAAGTCCCCTGAGGTTCATATCTAATGTTTTGCTGCATTTTTGGAGGTCTGTAAAAGGTATCCCCTACCTTTAAATCATACTATAACCAGGGAGGTTTCCTCTCACCTCCCTGCTATAACCCTTTCCCCTCAGCTTAACAAGGAAAGGTAGATGTTGATCTATACAGACCGTGGTCCTTTGAATGACCAACAAACACTTCCCACGACCTCAATGCATGGACAGTACAAAGAAGTAATCGTATTTGCAAGTAGCCGCCCTGAAAACGACTGAGAACGATTGTTTGTACCGGCTGGAATTTGAGACTTGTTTTTTCTCTTCTTTTTTGTCATTGTGTATCTCTGCGTAAATAGGTATAGATGCCTACTATAGTTCCTACCGTGGGTAAAACACACCGATAAGGCTGCGTTCACATAGAAGTATACTATTCGGGTATTCGGGCTCGTTTTTCGAGGGCACGCGAATAGCTTGAATCGAACGATAGGATTTCCTCACACCGGTTCACATAGGAGGGCACTATTCGAAAGTACCGAACACCTGCGAAAAGTATAGCAAAGTGGGAATCGAGCTTGTTCGATTTTCTTGCAGCGTATACCGTCCCTCGTTTATGAAATTATGACAATTTTGGTCTGGATTTGCCCGTTATCAAAAATAAGCATGTAGACTGCCATTCTGATGCAGTTTAGAAATTGTTAATAAGATTTGCTGCGATGTAGGAGGAAGAAATCCTCACTACATGGGATGGTGAGTTGACGGTGCGGGTGATGGTGTATTCGGTGCTCGAATAGCGAATACCGAATAGCGAATAGCGAATACCGAATACCGAATACTTCTATGTGAACGCAGCCTAAAGGTAGCCTGAGCAGCGGAATAGCGGAAGAACGCTATAGGGGGCTTTGATATCACGTGGGTCTCGAGTAATGGCACCAGGTACGCGCTGATACTGAAAGCGCTGTGGGAAATGCAATATAGTGAGCTTCATTTCTACACTCGGAGCATTTTCCCGTCAGTTTGGATTTGTTTTCTTGTCTGAATTATAGCGAACTACAGTTTTAACAATCATATAATAAATGAAGTCAACTATCTACTTGTGAACTCAAGCCCCGATTGCTTGATCGCTGTTTGAGCAGTACCGCCGATACTCACGATGATGATAACACCACAAAAAGAAAAAAAGAGCTGAAGACAACATGGTCATGCTTCTTAGGAATGTACCAAATCATCCCAAATAGAGAGGACACCCGCTATAAGATATTAGATAAGCTTAGCACTACGTGCATTCTATACATGAATACATGTAACATCATGATAGAAAATATCAATAACATAAAATCAAAGTTGGCAAGAATTTCTTCCCCTTAACCCTAATCAGGCTGGGCTTTTTTGGCTATGCTATATCTGGGGGGGCGGATTCCGCCCCCCCCCCCCCCCTTCAGATCTCGCCTATGGAACGCGCGATCGCGCCGAAAATCGGCACATGCGACGCCCGCGACGTATTCTATCAAACTGTATGGTTACTTTCTCCAAAAAATTGTTCTTATATTTTATATTAATTAATTATTGTAATTTATGCATAAAATCAGTTTTGGGCTCTAAATCACTTATTAATGCTCCAATTAAGCTAATTTCTTTTTTAAAATGTTTCTTGTATCATTCTTCTGAGACATAGGATAAAAAAAAATCTGTATCGAAATTAATTTCTTATGTATTTTATTGTTTTTTTGAATTTCTTATGTATTTCTTTGTTTTTTGACCTTTTGTTTTTGTTTGTTTTTTGGCCAAAATTTGTCACAGACATTTTTCGAAGCATTATTATGCTAAAATGAATTAATTTCAGCCATTCTAAGTGAAGATATGGAATTCTATGTGAATTAATTGAAAAAACACAATTTGCATTGGATTTGTACACAAAATCACGTTTTGGAGCAATTTTGGGGTTGACAAATTTTTTTTTCGAACGGGCGTCGCGTCAAAACGGTACGCGCGGGCGCAACAATTTGGGTCTCAAAAGTTGCGCGATACTTAAAAGAAAAAAGTCATGAAACATCGCGGCGGGAGCTTATCGCATTGCGAAGATATTGCGCGAAACGTCGAGGGGGGGGGGGCGGATTCCGCCCCCCCCCCCCCCCTAGCCTGATTAGGGTTAAAGATTTGAACTTTATGTTTCTTAGTGTGTGTGTGTGTGTGTGTGTGTGTGCGCGTGTCTGTGAAAGATGGACCATTGATTGTTGCATGAAAGTTTGTATGTAGGTTGACTTTTTGTTGCTTTTTTGAGAGGGGAGTGTTCACTATCTCTTGTAAAATTAAATCATCATTGTCAATCAATCTAAGATAACAATAGGTTGTCAGTTTTATGAAAGTTCTAAGCTGTTGTTATGTATCTAGGTTATCATGTGACTTTTGGTAACTGTGCAATCTAAATTCCAGGATATTGCTGAACATGTGTGATGCACATTTTGACTGCATCGTAAGTTCTTTGGTATTGTTTTGTTAACTTGCTTTGTAAGTTTTTGACTATTTGTTACTGCTATGCAAAAATGTTGGAAGAACTCACCTCTTCGGAAATGTCTGAAAGTCCTTCTCGACTCCTGGTAATGTTCCGTCTCTCGCCGTCTTGCCCGTCGTCGATGATAATGGACTTCAAAACTCGCCTTCCTTCCACCGTGGTCGTTTGACTGGTCAGTTTCTTCTCTCTGGCCTGGACCTCGTCTTGCGATATGACAGTCTCTAGCGAACTATCACTCTCGCTAACTGATTGGTCAGGCGTGCTCGACATCGACATCGACGAAGCATCCATGTAAGACGAGTATTCCGTGAAGGAACTGCTGGGGGATCGACTGGTGTTCAGACCAAGCAAGCTGTCCACTATCTCCTCCATGGTGACAGATGGTGGCTGGACACCACCTAAGTAGCGGGCGTCATGCAGATTTTGGAAACTCGAAGAGGCAGGTTGATCCCAGTATGGCGAAAATGCACCGATGTCATGGCGACTCCGGTGAGGACCACTGTCCTCGGTAGTGTCAGTTACAGTTATATGAGGATGTGCCGTAGGAAGACTGCTATTTGGTTGAGAATGACCGAAGCGATTGATGGTTGTTAGAGTCGATTGAGCATTATTGTGATGACCAAAGTCATTTCTTTCTTGTATTTCGTCCGAAGATGACTTTGGTGTCCACGATATGGGATAAGACGGCTCATAGGAAGTCCCATTTGTGTTGTTGTTATTCATGTTGTAATAGTTGTAAGTCGTGGATTCATCATCACCATGGTAACCAGAGTAATCGTTGTGAGAATTGACGCCGTAGTTATCTACGGGCGAGCTAGCAGGGCTGTTCAATTTTGCCTGAGTGTGATGTGAGGTCCCCCAGCTTTCGTCAGGAGGCGCGGCTGGTTGCGTGTCATGCTGCTGAGTGTCCAAAGAGGATACATAAAACATGGCAGATCCACTAACACGTTCGTTTCTTTTCACAGTGTACTGGTACATATCGTCTTCTCCTACTGACCGACTTCTCTCTCTTTCTTCTGCTCTCGTTTCTTCCGTATACTCCTCTGGACGTGAGTCAACGACTGCTTCGCTTGAGATATGTTGGGGCTGCTGTGCAAAGACAGGTAGTGCGTTTTCACTGGAACGAACATCTTTGTGAATTTCATCACCGACACTGTATGAAAGATCTCTCCGAAGAGGTTCACTGAACGCGGCTGTTATTGGAGTGAAGCCCGGTGTGGGTTCTGTTGTATCAATAGGGAGCTCAGAAAAAGACCAAGCCGAGTAGGCAGGGGTGGGCGATGATAAACTTGGAGATGGGGAGAAACCTGTGCGGAGACGCGCCTCTCTCACAAAAGACATTCTTGTCGAGCTGGAAAGCGATAACGGAACCGCAAGAGGACGCTGACCAGTTGGTGTAGGTGGGCCGCTCATGATTTGTCGTGGTTTGTAATTTCGATATGCAGGGAGACTCCTTACATCACCGCTCATTATTTGCTTGAAATGGGACGATTTACGATACCATTTAGGCAACTCCATTCGCTTGAGAGTTTCACGCATTCGAGCTAGTTGCTGCGCTATGACCCCACCGGAACTCGTTCTCCAGTCTGTCTGCGAATTCAGATCGTCGTCGCCTTCATCAAGCCAAGGGCCTGGAGTACGTGAACGTCTGTCTTTCTTTGCACCTGTGTCGAATGGAACGGTCAACTCAGTAGTGATGCTGTCAGTATCTGATTCATGACCTAGTGCTGAGTGCCTATGCTCTGCGTTATTCAGCTCTTCGTCCCCTATCACCGGTTTATGACCTTTGTTTGTTCCGGATACATTATCGTCACCCGAGTCTCCTTGTGCAGAAGACTGTTTACGAAATTCACTACCTGATCCACCAGCGAGAATATCAGCAATCACATCTAGATTGTCCGCGGCGCTCAGTGACAGCCGTGGTTTGGGAATAGGAGCTGATCTATGCTCTCTCATTACAACGCGTTCTTCATCTGGTGAGCAAACTGATTCATGTTTGTTTTCCGCCTGACTAAATATTTCGGTTGGCTGCTTGGAAATGGCGGCATTCTCCTTGCCTCGAACAGTCTCCTCGGTTACAAGTTCATCGATACGTTCGCTATCAGTGATCACAGCCACGTTGACAGTTTTCCAGTCTGCTAGGGAGTCATCGATGAAGATTTCGTCACCGTCACCAGCTGACCACCGACGTCCGCGTACACTGATGTTAACAGGCTGCTCTTTATCACTCCCCTTACTTTGCAATGCTTCGTCTTCTGAATTTTGATTGAGTTTGTTTGTAAGTTCTCTGTTATCGGTTGGGCAAAGTCCAGTGTCTCTTAACTGGGAAGTAGCGTCACGTAGTAACGGCGCATGCGTAGAAGCATCTGTAAGGACAGATGTCTTATTTTCTGTGGACGAAATAACTGGACTTTCAGAGTTTGTTTCACAAGGTAATGGGGCACGCAAAGTATATTGCAAAGAGACATTGTGGGATGAAATTGGAGAAGTTTCGAGTTCATTGCCCTTTCCAGTCACTTCCTCCGCAGGCAACTCATGCAGCGACACTGGTGGTTTGACTTTGGTAGGAGATTGTTGTCGCTTGGTGAGGAAGTCTTGGTAAGAATTCAAGAAGTCATGAGCTCCAAACTCCTTGGGAGGAGTAGGCGACCTTAATGAGTCTGGCTGTGCTTCATTCTCCTCACCGTAGGCTTCATATGCATCCAGGAGTTCGTCGTCACTTTGTACAATCTCGGCTCTCTTAATGAAACTGCTCTTCCTTTCCAAAGGAGAAACTACTTCGTCACTTCCCTCATCGTCATCGCTATCCTCGCCGATGTCCATCTCCTTTTCATTATCATTTCTATCATCTTCGCTGTCACTTTCTGGGTCTGTGCTGGTAGTGTCACCTTTGCTGTCAGAATCCTCGCATTGATCTTCTTCCATGACAACTGGGCTAGTCACTTTGTTACTTTCTTCTCGATTAGTGGGATTTCGACTAACTGGCGATGAATGAGAAATCACGCTGGTATCGATGATTGGTCTGTCTTCCAGACTTTGATATGCGCTTACTGTACTTCTCTGGGGAGATACATTCTCTGCAGGTGTCTCAGTGGTGTCAACAAATTGAGTCTGGATGGGTAGTTGACGATACTGACGAGTGGACCAATCAAAGGGAGGCTCATTATCAAATGTGTATTTTTGTTCTCTTATTTCAACTGGCGGCTCAGGTCGAGATTGCTCATATATGGTACTTCGTTCGTAATTCAGCCCAAACTGGGGACCGTTCTCACTTCCTGACACCTCGGGCTGTGAAGACTTTTCTGAGGAGGCTTCGCCGCACTCTACAACTCGAACTGGTTCGTCAGCAGGGGATAATGGATCGTTTACGGGTTTTGCTGTGATTTCAGATTCGAAGCCAGACTCAATTTCATGTTCAACATGGATTTGCTCTTCAGGAGGAGTAGTAGTGCCTTCGTTGTCATGGTGACTAATATTTGATGGTTCCTCACTTCTACCCCATAGGCCGATCATAAACGATCTTCCGACCGTCTTCCCGAGAACGGGAGGATTTTCTGCCGAAGATGAAATCGTATCTCCTTCACTTTGTACTTTTCTTTGGACATCGACGCTTTTATCATGATTTGCATTGTCAATTTTGGCCTCAGTTGCCAAACTTCTCCGATGAAAGCTGTATTGTCCGTTCTGTGTGTTGCCTGTGTTCCCAAAATGACGACTAGCGTCAATTATTTCAGTTTGAAGTGGTTGGTAGGCATTTCGCGCCTGCCATGAAAAGTTAATAGATGCTGCCGCTTCATCAACTGATTTTTCTCTCGACGTAGCCTCTTTTCCTGTCTGGGGTAATTCAAGTAAGTATTCTCTTTCAAAGTAAAGCGGTACGTCATCGCTCCTTAAAGTCTTGTCTTCAACGATCGTGTCATCACTATCTGTTTTCCCCGTGTTATCACTAGACTGTTGTTCGGTGTCTGCCTCCGTCCATTTCCTTCCCCATGTTCGAGGTTCTTCCTCAAGCTGCACTATTTTCACCGGACTATCGCTGGGTATAGCATCACGTGTTTCATCTTTTCTTCCATTTTCTTTATAGTTATCTGATGATTTGCTATAACGAGCTTTGTCTTGCGTGAGTGATCGATCTCCATCATTTATAAGCATAGTATCACCAATGGTGTTTTTATTGGCCAACTCGGCGTCCTCGGAAAACCCATCCCCACCAGGCCATCCATGGGTTGCTTGTATAGACGATGGCATTGGTATGCTGCTATCTTGGTATGTCCTTGGGTCAAATACTGCCGGTTGTTGTGAAGCAAAGGGCATGTCTTTGAGTTTGGCTTCGTGAACTGGTGTGCCGATATATGGTGCTTCAAGGACCTGCACAGCTGGACTCTGACCATTCACACTGCTGAATGTCGTCTCCACGGGGATGTCACCACTCTCATCTTCGAAAGAGGAGCCTTCATCTTGAACGAAAACATACTGTGCATTGCCGCGCTGAGGCTGAATTGAAATTTCACCAACTATCTTAACTTCCTTGATGCTTTCAGTTGTATTTTCCGTTTCGACGTCGTCATCGTCATCATCACTGTCATTTCTACCTTCCTCACTATCGTCCTCGTGTTCCTCTGTCAGACCTCTCTGATAATCATCTCCATCACTGGTATATGACAGTGTTCCCGTGACTGTACTATGTTCTCGTGAGTATCCCGTTTCAGATTCTTCAGGAATAGTTTCAAGTGTTGGATAAACAGGCAGCTCATCGTCATCGTCATAACATTTATTGTCAGGTGGCTGTGGCATAGCTTGCATTAGCATGATTTGTGGTGAAATGGATTGCTGAGGTTCAACATCTTTTGGCTTACTTGGTTCGTCCTCGTCTGAATATGCAGCAGATTCACTGGTGTGGTGAGTTTGCTCACTCATGTTATGATGGAATCCAGGATAGGTGCCATCGCTGTTTGGAGGTGATTGTATATATTCACGGTATAGGTGATCCGGTCCTGCTGGTTCGGCATCAAAATGGACCCGAGGTCGAGCCATTTCCATGTTTATAAATTTAGAGGTAATCCCGCTGTACTGCCCGCTTACATGTGGTAGGTCACGTGTACTATCAATGGGTGGAGCAATGTCATCACGATGATGTATGTCGTATTGAGATGCTGGTTCATGCTGAATTTCAACAGACACAGGATTCGAAATTTCAGTCTGAGTATTGAAACTTGCCGGTCTTTCAGGAGGAGATCCCACGGCAACGTCTGATGTTTTCGTAGACTCCACGCTAGGCGATGTTTGAATTGATATGGACTGAGGATGAGGCTTAGGTGATGTTTCATACAGTATAAGATCAAAATCAACTTGAGAGCTGAAATCTCGATCGGGGATCGTCTGAACAGCTGTCTCCGTCATCACAGCTGGGAAATCATTATCTGTAACCTGCACAGCGAGATCTGAATCTGAACGAGTTTGAGCATATGCTGTAGACAATGTTGGTGGGAACAAGAGTGATGGTGGAGGTGCCGGTAGATCCGATATATCATCTGTCATTGGTGTTGAATCTCCATCACTCAGCATCATCTTTCTAACTGGGATGTAGTCAGTGACTGGTTCAGGTAAATTCTCCGTCAGTTCGTGCCCTGATTCAAGTGAGGTATGGAGTGACTCTCTTGTAGGTTCTGATTTCTGTTCTTGCAATTGTTCCAATGCATGTTGATGTGTCACTTGGTATTGGTGTTGTGTATTTGCTATCGGCTCCTCCACTTGTTCAGGTGTCTGTGTGGTCATCTGCTTCGATACATGGTTCTGCTTCTGTTCAGGGACCTGCTCAGATATTTCTTCAGAAACATGTTTCGGCACCGTGTCAGATATCTGGTTTGATGTTTGTATAGGAAAGTGCTCCTGTATTTCTTCCGAAATCCGGTTTGATGTTTGGTCAGATGACTGCGCAGATTTCACCACTGTCTCTACATCAGGTTCAGTCGGGAGTAAAGTAGGCTTTTTCATCTCAATTTCCATGGTAGTGAAAGGCGCCTGTTTTAATCGTTTCTCGCTGAGACGAAAGCCAGCTTCAGATGAACCTCGGTCGTCGTCCCCATGCGCCCTGCCCTTCCTCACTTTGGGTTCCTGGTCGAGTTGAATGATAGACAACATACTCTTCTCATCATCGCTATCATGGAAGAAAGACTCGCTATCACTGCTCTGAGGGATGGGCGATGGTTCGGGTAAATCATCAACATCCATGCGTCCACTTACAGTGAAATATGCGTGGTGATGGGATTGGCTAGTCTGATTTGGATAAATATTTTCCTCCTCGTGGTGTACATGACCTGTTAATTGATGATGTATACGTAGACGCTCACGCAATGCCACCTCATCCTCCTCCAACCTCCTCTGCATTTTTGCTTGTTGTTGTTTTTGTTGTTCCTGCTCTTGTTGCTGACGGCGAACGCGAGCGGCGGCTGCTATCTGAAGAATATCGACGTCATCGGGTGTGTCTAAGGCTAGACTCCTTTGTGAATCATTCAATTCCGAGTCAACACCTAATGCTGTTTCTTTAAATACAGTCCTAGGTTTGGGAACAGGGGGTTTCCGTTGTCGCTCTGTTGATGGTTCATGCAGTGTTCCATCCTCTTCCTGCAATCCCGTGTGCTGACGTTCCTGTTGCTGTTGTAGTATATGACGCTCCGCCTGTTGTTGTGGTATTGCATGCACTGTTTCTTGGTATGATGGTGGTTGCATCTGCAGCTGTAATTGCGGCTGTACTAAATCTTCCTGTTTGCTAATTTGTTGCTCCTGTTGTTCTATCTGTTGTGATGGGCGCAATAGTTTCGGCGAATGCTGAAGTTGCTGCAAAGATTTTCGCATGGCTTGAGGTGAATGTTGTTGTTGCTGCTGTTGATGTTGCTGTTGTTGTTGTTGTTGTGGACGTCGTCTTGCTTCTCCCCTCTCTTGCCCATGTTGGGTCACAATTTTCCCGTCATTGGCAAGTCTTTGTGCACGCCTCCCCTGAATTTTTGATTGTTTGGAAGCAGCTGAGGCAAGTGCTGATTCTTGTCGAACAACTTTCAAGCCACGTTCACGTTGAAGTTCTTCGTCCGGCTCCCAGTAGAAACAGGTCTCCTTCATCGTGACATGTGGACCTTGTTTGTTATTGCCACGCCCCAAGCCACCACTGCTATCGCTGCTTTTGGACGAAGAATACACATCCTCCTGATTTGATTGAATTCTTTGACGGTTTTGAAGGGAAGATGTATCGGCACTCCGCGGTTTAGCCTGAGTGGGTGGCTGCAACAAATCTTGTCCTGAGTTGTACATTGGTGGCGTTTGTCTACCAGTTGTTTGTTGTGATGTGGCATTGGACATAGTACCTCGATGGCCACGATGATCTCCTGCATGTCGCTGATTGTGTGGTTCCTGTTGTACTCTAATTACAGGATTTTCCCTTGGTATGGAAGCATACGAAGGATCAGGCCCTGGGCGAATCGCGGGTTGTTTTTGATAATGTTTCCGCTGCTGTTGCTGAGCTACGTCACTGTGTGGCGGGGGTGGTCTTGCGTGTTGCTGGTCTCTAATGTCCCTCACAGCATAAGGTGATTCGAGGTGCGGCTGCACTCTCATCCTATCAGGTTGACCTGCCTGGCCAGTTCGAGGACCTCTGTGAGGTACAGGTGGTGGTGGTCCACCAACACTCGCAGCTTGTTGCTGGTGGGGCATGTATTGCCGCTGCCCATGTCTCAATTGTGTTTGTTGTGGTGGATGTTGCCGATTTACTGCTACTTGTTTCTCCCCGGAATGTTGCCCTTTGTGTCCATGATGAGGGCCAGAAGAAGAATCAAATTTAGTTGCCTTTGGCTGCTTTGTTGGTTTCTCTTGTGGCGGTGCTTGGTGCGGTGCTGTACCCCTTGGGTTTTCAACAGGATGCCGTAATTGAGTAAGAATGGGTCTATTTGGTAGCCGAGGGGGAGGCTCATGTTCACTGTGGAGCGTGTCATCCGATGCTATCGAGACTATGCTTGATGTGTCATGTAAAACAGGCGGTTGGAAATGAGGAACGTTCCCCCCTTGATTTATGCCCCTCTCTTGTCGGAGATTATAGATTAGTTGTTGTTCTTCCGGGGTCAAGCCTTGGATTGATGGTGCCTGTAAGGACACTGTGGATGCTAAACTCTGCCTTGACACTGCTGGGGAAGGACCAAGCATGGCTCCCGATTGAGTTGGTGGTACCCCACCCCCTCCTTGCCTCACGTGATGTCGACCATCAAGCTGAGTTAAGAGCGGTCTCGGTTCTTTATAATGCATCTCATCTGTCCCCACTCTTTCTCTGAATTGATGACTTCCATTACGATTCAAACTACCATGATGACTTTCACCGGCATACCTTGGGTGTGCATTACTACCATTTCCTCTCCCGTACATTCCTCGGGATACATTTGCATATATTGTTTGCCCATCAATCTCCGTCTGCTGCTGAGTAAAGGGTGCACTATTTGTTACTTGCATGCGAGTATTCTCTGCGATATATAGTTTATCAATTCCATCTTGTGGTCGCCTTTTAATCGTCGTCTGAGTTTTATCCGGTCTGGGTTGAATATTTTTTAGAATACTTTTGGGAACAGGGGCATTTGGATCATCCTCTACCACAGCTACGTGAACAGCCTTACGCTTCTTCTTTGTGTCCTTACCTTCTCGCCTCCGAGCATCCGCGAGATCGTGTTTCCGCTGTGCCTCCGCTGATCGCACGATCACAACTCGTTTTTGCTGCTTAGGTCCAAATAGCGACGCCATTGCACTCGATTCCAAACTTATTTCTTCAGTAACATCACAATCATGCAAGTTTTGTAAATCCACACATTCGCGATCAACGCTTACATATCCAGTAATTCCTTTTGGATCCGAACAGAGAGCTGACGCCTTGCAATCTTGTTTCAAAACGCACGAAATATGGCCGTTGGTTGCTTCGAGTGCCGTCACGACAGAGTCTCTATTGACATAATTTGTAAGAGGCGAAGACTGTGCACTTTGTACCGTGCAGCCCAACGCCTGGTCCGTGTTATTGTTCGCGACAGCGGTCACATTGGGACGGTCTATTGTTGACTGTTCGTACAAGCATAACGGCTGCCGGTGCAAACTATATGTGGTTTCTCTATTGTCACAATTGACATAAAAATCGCTCGACAATGGCAAGATTTGCGTGCTACCCTTAGGTTCTTTGCTCACGATTGAGTACTTCCCGTCCTTGCCGAACACAGCGAAGTATCGAGCGTTGGTGATGATGTGGTTTCGTCGTGATCGCGAAGGTAGCGAAGACTCGGCATCTAATGGCAAAACGCCGGCTGAGGTGATGCGCTCAAATTTCAGCTGCAAAGGTTGTTTTTGTTGACATCGTCTGTGTGCAAGGCGAGGCGAACTCTCCGCGCTACTGAGAGGTTCCACCTCCTCCGCGATGCTCTCGAGGAAGAATGGCCATAGTCGAGCTCGCTTTCCTACTCCGACTAGCCCTGGGATCGATTTTCCTCTCAGCTGCTTTAAATTGTCAATATTTGCACAGAGGTCTCTGTAGTCTTCGTGCTCAATGATGGCCCTGTATTCCTGAATGGCCTGCATACTACATACTTTATTCCTGTTCCCATCTCCACGTAAATAATCCTTCTGTTCGCTCTTTCATAATATCTAAGTGATAAACCTCTTCAAATCACCATCTACCCTCATACTAGAGACGATCATACAATCAACACAATGCTGGTATGGATGCGAGGAGAGACTTTCCCCCTCATCGCCATCTGCTCTAACCGAGCGTCGCTATTGGTCGACAGGCTTCTTTCTGCATCGATTGCCTCTCTTCTGATTATCATAATGCACGATGTCATCAATATACTGCGGAGTGCATTGCAATCCTGAAATTTCATCCATGTAATATGTGTGATGTACACAAATAAATGAGCTGACGAGATAGCCTGACCTGACTAATTATCATTTACAATGCATTATTCTAATGAACGACACGCATCAGCCCTCTTCCCCTCTTCTGTCGATTTTACAATATCACTTTCTGTCAGATTATTCCAATTTGTTTAATGTAGCATAAAAGCCGAAGACAATGACATCCACTTTAAATGTTAGAATACCAAAATTGTGACATTTTTTTTTGCCGGTTCGTCGTTAGCAAAATATTTTGCATTATACATGATACATAGCTCACTCAAGAAAAAAAAGAATAAAGTGTTCGTATATATACCTTTGTATCTTTTCGTGTCTTCTTCACAAGGTAGGACTAGTCCGACTCAAGGGCTTTGCAGAACTAATTTGATAATTTGTGAGTAGATTGATAGTATCATCATGGAAAATTTTATCTCAGAACTTATTCACTTTGCTCTTAGGTCTACCATCCGGAGCATAATCAACTGATTGAAGATTTTTTGGCAGCCCGATAGACAATATATTTTCTATACAGCGTGAACATTTGCCTGTGAAAAAGTATTCCATCATAACAACCATTTATATCCTCGCGCACTTGTCTATAATTCTCATTTGTCAAACTATTATCGACCAGATCAGGGGCCCGTTTCATAAAACTTGTCATTAGTGACAACTGCCACATTTATATAACAAATTTGCTCTCAGCCAATCAGATGCAAGGATTTCACTAGCTTGTCACATCTATGACAACTTGTCACTGATGACAAGTTTTATGAAACGGGCCCCTGGTCACTCTCGTCAGTATCTAAAGAGTAGTTTCACACTATGCCCGTCTTTACCTCAACACAAACCAATTAAGCAGACTAAAATAACGGTAGAAGCTTTGGCACACCCGGATGAAAACTAAGAAAATTTTGAATATTCACATGCTTTCACCTATATTAAACAGTGAAATTTGGCGTAGCTATTTATGTAAATAAGCTAAGGTGATGAGAGTAAATATCATTGACTAACCACTCTTCCACGGATATGAGAGCAAAAATTTTAATAAAAACAATTGACCGACTCAGTACAACTAATTTTCGTTTGAAGTTACTTTCGGGTTTAATACTAGTATTGAATGGAACGCAACGAATGTTTTATGGTCGGATGCAATTTTTCCATGTGATTTCAAGGCAAGAATGGATATCTAGTGAAGATGTGCATGCATTTCATAAAGAGACTTGTCAAAACGTGACATACTTCTTCTTATATGCATAATCATGTGGATGCTATATGACATAACTATTTCTGAGGCGTGAAACTAAAATACTATAACTAGTTTTTCTCCTTGGTCTCATTCTTTATGAAACCTCTGAATCTGATTATTTGGGTTTATTCTACAAACCCCAAACTCAACACAATGTGGAATTGCACCTGAATGAATTTAACACACTCAGGCATTGACACTCAAGCCTGTAGTTAATTTGGAAGTAAACGACAAAAGAATAAGATTTGATATGGCAGACATTTGTCAAGAAGACACTGACGAGAGAAACATTTCAGTGGACCCAATGAATTGAACAGATCGTATCCTTTCCTTAGATTGAAAGAGAAGGAGATGAGATAATACTTATGCTTACTTCGTTAGATAATGTTAAGTGTTAAAGGCTAAGTAAGGTGTTAAACATAAACTATTTGGCTTTCAATTCGGTTATGTGATAGCATTGTGGTGAATGCGTCAATTGCTCTGCATGTGCGCATGTGTTACACAACCCAGTAGTGGGCACCCCTCTGGAGCCGATAGGTAGGCCGCAAATTATGAGGGCGCTATTCCACTTCGAAGCAAAGACTTTATGTACACATTATGCTCAATACAATGAATGGTAGGATTTGAAGTACAAAAGCAGATGCCTCCAATTTCTAAATCAAGCCCTAATTCTTCTTTCGTGGTTGCCACTGCAGCAGTAGGGCCTATGCAGTGAAAATACATAAGAGTTCTCACTCTGTTTCAGCGTTATTTCTCGTGTACATATTGCTCAGATGTACTCTGAATGTAACTTGTGTACTATGATATAACTCACATGGTGACAATTTTGTACATAGCTGGTATACTAAATTACATACACAAGTATCTTACATACACCTGTCTACCTGCAACTCGATGTTTTATATGCAGCTTGCAGCACTGCCCCTAGAAGGCCGTATTGTTAATTCTTATGTCTCTCCCTTTTTATCTGTATAGGAGTTGGACGCTTGGACCCTATCTTAGTCATGAACTTGACTTCCCAAGCACACAACAAAGACCCCTTTTAAATCGTGTAGTCCCCTATTGTTTGAACCCAACTTCTGCTGGTGGCCTTGGCGTGGGAACTAAGTTACTTTTTGCAATATCTTTGGCTTGGAAAGCCAGCCAGAAAGCCAAGCTGGTCAGTATGTTCATCGAACGCCAGCGTGATAAGATCACCAGGCTCGAATCTCGTACTTTTCGAAATTCGTCATATCCATGCAAATTAGACAGTTCAAAGCCTCCAATTGTATGATTTTTATCTACTGCCCTATTGTCCTGTCTTTCTACTGTACATCTTCGATTCGTCTTCTGTGCTTCGACAGATGTACGACTTATGTTGAACTACTTCGGGAGTGATGAACGCAATAAATGATTCGTTTTGCGAACTTTGCTCCATAGACAAGTAGGACAGTAACTCTGTTGAGTGAATGTCTTTTGGAGTGTTTTGTCTTTATTCGAACTCGACCGAAACTCCTCACCAAGCGAATCAAGTTAAATGAGGTAGCCAAAGTGGTCGCTTTGTTAAATGCCAGAATCCATCTATTCGATGGTTGCCCTGTGTAGGTCCTAATTAAATATCTGTACTTAGGCCCAATGCCAACAAAATTTTCATTCCCCATCCAGCATAGGCGAAAGAACAGCTACCCCCCCCCCCCCCTCCTTGCAAAGCCTCCAAATGTGCCTGTTTATCACAATATTCGATGGTAGTCACTGATCTCTAGGCCCTACATCTCTTTAAAAAAAAATGTAATCCAACTTTGGAATGCTGCTACCAGTATTTTATAATTGTCAGCTATGGAGAGCGCAATGTTGGGTGTGAGGAAATGGGAACTCTTCCTCTTTCCATCCCATTGATATCTAATTATGTTGATAATTGTCATGCATTACTGAGCAAATGAACTTTAAAGACAACAATGACAAATTGCACTTTTTCCAAGTTTGCGTGTTATTGCGAATAATGCATGTCTCACTGCATGGATGAGATCTGTCAATGAAAGTGGTTTTTGGCAACTTTCATTGACAAATCTCATACATGCAGCGAGACATGCATTATTCCTTCACAATAACTTGCAAACTTGGAAAAAGTGCAATTTGTCATTGTTGTCTTTAAAGTTCATGTGCTCAGTCATGCATGACAGTTGTCAACACAATTAGATATCAGTGGAAAGAGGAAGAGTTCCTTTCCTCACAATCAACATTGTGACCCTCATAGCCGACAATCAAGAAACAGTAGCCCTCCAAAGTTGGATTACCTTTTTTATACGCTCTGTATGTATGCATGTATATGTATATATATATATATATATATATATATATATATATATATATATACATATATATACATATACATATATATATATATATATATATATAAATACATGTATATTATATATATATATATACATATACTTTCACTTTCATGACTTTTTCTATTGTTTTGTTTATATATTCATATGTTAGTCAATTAAGCTTTATATCTATTTTATATTCCCCTGTGAGGGGTTCCTGATTTGCAAGGAAAGCTATTTTGTGGATCCCTTTATTTCCATCAAAATTATAAACTTGTACTAAAGTTTATAACTACATTGTACCAATTATATGTATTTGATTTTCAGATCGTTTGGTTGGTTTTTGCATATCATTCTTTTATAAATGCCTGTGAGAAAAAAAAAATTGTTGCTGATGGAAATGAAATAAATCTAAAATCCATTATTTTCAATTGAAGATTTGGGATATCAGATGGCAGATAATGCCCAATACATGATTTACAAAAAAAAAAAAAAAAACAAACAAACAAACAAACAAACAAACAAATAATGTATGAGCTCACTTGACTGTCTCAATTGAGCTCAAAATGACATGTGTATCTGATATCACAGTTGATATAATTATGCACAACACAATGTACTGACTTATGACTCAGGGAAACTAGAAATACCAAAACAATTTTTATTCAAATAATGTACAGTGTACAAGCACAATACTTCCAGCTCACAACTACCTTCCCCTGTAACTATTTGCCTTCTTTACACTCCTCCTTTATGTTACTTCCCTCTCCTCTTTCTGGTGTCTTCTTTCTCCAAACAGCAGTCCTTTCAAGAACTTCTTGAGTACACATGGTGTCACCACAGACCTCTCTACCTCATACAACCCTTCTCAATGCGTGACTTCAGTAACTCAGAGACTCCAACCCAAAGCACCTTCTGATCTGGAGATTCTCCCGTCTGAAACCCCTAGCAAACGGGAGACTCCAACTCCAACTGAAGCGCTTAGTTCCTAGGGTTCTACATGCTCTCTTGTGCTATCTAAGGCTTATTTTTTCAACACACGATAGGAATAAGTAAGAAATCCTTTCCAATGGGAGACAAAGAGCCAGGGCGGGAGAAGTTAAATCTCAAACAGGAGAACGGGAGATTTTGCAAAAATGGGTTTTCGGCGGGAGATCTCCCGTCGAAAACGGGAGAGTTGGAGTCTCTGGTAACTTCAAAACTGCACGCACTGAAAAGAACATAAGTCTCATCAAAAGTAATTTGCACAGCCATGAGAAAGCAAGATATTAGATTTTTAAAAACAAACAAACAAAATTTTGCACTAAATGCCTGCATTCAAATGAGATGTATTGCAGAAAAGTTGATATTTCCTTTCTTTAGGTCTCTGGAACATTCAATGGCAACTTTACAGTTACAAAGCCTAAATGTGATAGGCAGATTTGTGTACAGCTCAAACTTTCACAAATTTTGTGAGGAGCAAAGATTCACAAAAGCACTGAATGTCAGTGGTACTTGACACAATTTTCATGCTGGAAGAAGGCTGTTGCCTCTATCTGAATTCATGCTGCCAATGTTTCAGGTTTTACAGTAAGCTGATCTGATCTGTTTTTTTCACCATGATTAGTTCTTCTAAGTAAATCTTCAGTAAGCATTGACATATACATGTATCTGCTACATGATACATAGAATAACTTTAAGGATGAATTAAACAGACTGTGGACTCGGTAACACACCATCTTTTTTTTTTTCTTGTAATTGTCATCATTGTTGCCAGGGAATAATTTTCCAACTCAAATTTGATTAGCAATTTCAGCTGATGAATAATATTTTAAATGGTATTTTGTACACTTCTATGGAAGAAAACAGCTACACAAAAGTTAGTTTGGGTAGCAGTAGTATAAGAATGCAGAGCGAATTGCAATGCAATACCAGGAAAATCATTCCCTGGTTGCATATGATTTCATCTACCACACATGTTTATAGGTATGTATCTTGGGTGTAATTAACTTTTCACCTCCTTTCTTTCTTTCTTTTTTTGTTGTACAAATGTATTCTTCAAATTACCACTGTTGAACAATTTGTTGCAATAATATGCATGCATAATATATACTGCATGAACACGCAGGAAAGCAAATTAATGAGCATTTGCTGGGCTGTAATAAGTTCACAGTGCACAGCATATCGTCCCCACAGTTGATCACTATGCAACCGCTCAGGAACAGACACAATGTACCAGCAGCTGTATTTGTAAGCATTTCTACTATTTAATTTTTTTTAAAGGTACGGTCAAGATTAAATGTATATAAACATTAAGTTAACTGAGACTGGCAATGTGCCTTCAGTGATTGTCTTTGCTGCTTCCCCTTTAATGACAGCTGAGCATGTACAAGCTCATCAGTTGAGAGCACCTTTTAAAGGCATAATTTACCATTTGCAGATGAAACAAACACCCAGCATTAGTGCTTTAAGATAGTTCTAAAAGGTGAGTCAGGAATAGAAACAACCACTGTAAAAATTTGAATCTGTATAATCGATGTTAAATGCAAAAAATTTGAACAATAGTTATAATAAGAGTGTTTCCAAACTAAACCGTCTGCAGTTACGGTTAAATGAAAAGAAAATACTGACATCTCCTTATATTGTAGGCTTTATTGCAAAATTTTATATTGTAGGATGTTTTGTGACACAACAGACCTGCACATATCTGCATCAAATGTGATATCGTGAACATTTTTGAAATCATCGCTCCCAAAGGTAAACAGGACCTTTAACATTAATATAAGATATAACACCATTTGCTGCAGAGCTCTTGACCGTAGATATGAGACAATGCACCAGAGCCATATATCATACAACTTCAGGACTGCTTTGACCTCATACGTAATAACATGCTGTTTTCAGCAGCAATCGTGTTTCTTATATGGTTCGATTGGTAAACTCAGCATGCATGTAGCTGTCATCAACAACATGGCACTGCTTGTTGTTGTAGAGTCATGCACTTCACCTTCCCCCATGTTCGTCAGTAGCCCTCATTGGAATAGCTTATCTTTGAATAGTGTGGAAATCTCTTTTTTAGGATCTCGACGGTGATTCTGTGATCAGCTTGTCCGAAGCCCTGTGGAAGGAAACAAATACAAGAACTTTACAACCACCATTGAACATACAGTTTGTACATTACCACACTTGACTGCTTGTCTAATCCATCCCCAGATAGAATTTAGTGTTACATCCATAAACATCATGTAATCATGAGTAATCTTGCTTTTCATCATAAGTGATGGTATAATATTTCACTGCAATTGCTCTACTGAAATCATTAGGGTTCCTCTAGAGAATAAAGTCCAGGTTAGTTAATATTTGTAATACTTCATGCAATATCTTTTTCCCCTCTGTGTTTAAAAAATATAGTAAACAGAAAATATGTTGGGGATGCACTGCTTCCTTTCAAAACAATGGAGATGTAGACATTACTAAAAATGGAACCAGAATGCTTTGATGTTTGCAGGCAACTGTATTATGTACATATTTTGATGTGATTTTTCAATAGGTACTGATTACAAGGTCTGGCGCACATGTAAATAGACAACAATCACTGTGGTTCAACTGCGCATTTCCCCGTCACCTGTCCAGCAGCATCACTGCCTGGTTGTGATTGCTTTCTTCTTTTCTAAGTTCTATGTGCTGTCATTGTATTCCTCTTAGCTTTGCGAGATATATCAATGTTATTGACATTCCACCTGTGCTTAAAATGATATCTTTAATTGCTATTTCTTTGTTAGATCGTAACACTGTTATTGATTCAATCTCTACTATGGTTACAGTAGTTTCTTCTACTAGGATATTAGTAGAGAAGCTAGTTGAGTCAACCTCAATTTGTTTTCAACAGTGTCTGGTGAACAAACCTGTGAGGCAAATGAAGAGTTGCCATCATTACTTCTAAAGCTAATACTACTGTGATGTACAGCTGAATTCTTATGCAAAAAAAAAAAAAAAAAAAATACAACACAAAAAACAATTGTTTTGACCATGTAAAGTAGCCCGAGGTATGACATTATTTGATAAAGTGCATGGGTGTATGTAAGGGGGGGTCGGGAGGGTCGTACGACCCCCCCAAATTTTCAAAAGGTCCACTTTTTGTATAAAAGACATTTTTGTTTTTTGAGGGCTTTTTACTCTATATAGGCCTACAACAGGGAAAAAAAGTGACCGGTGTTCCAGCAAATTGTCAAAAACCTCGTAAATTTCGTAACTTAGTTTTAATATGCCATAATTTACCTTATTTCTAAGCCGCACTGCCATGCCGAAAAAGTCACTTTTGTATGCACCAAATGGCCCCATTTTAAGATACAAAATTCAAAAACTCCCTACCGTGGGAGGGGGGACACCCCCCTCCCACACCCTCCCCCCACTCGGTCGCTCCGCTCCCTCGCAAAGGCAAAGGTCCAAAAATTTTGATTACGACCCCCCCAGAAAAAATCCTGGATACACCCCTGAAGTGTCAGGTGTGATGTACAAAAATAACGTTCAGTCCTTATTTCCTCTGCAAACCAATATGTAGCGTAGCTAGACAGCTACAAACTTACCATGGAATAACCATAGACCAGAATGGTCTTAGCTGCATTATTGTGTTCAATTCTCCCTCCACCTGGACAGCTACAGGTAATACCTCCTTTTTCCAGGGCAGGGGTGACTTCATCAAATATGTCCGCTGTGTGAGAAAGATCTTAGATAATTAGCTTTAGACTGGAATTTGAAATACTATTCAATATTGATCTTTGACAGTTTGAGAGTCAAGAGTGTATTGCATCATATTCTGTCTGGGATGATGTAACTTGAGTGAAATACAGTACACAATTACACACAATCACATTTAAATTTTGTTTCCTAGCTAGACTAAGAAATCGTTATATCACTGACACTGACATTGTCAGTGAAAGATAATATGCTTCTGCATGCTTGTATGTTGTAATGTATGAACATTAAATCTATTTTCATGTGTTCACTTTACTAGTTTAGACTAATTTTTCTTAGCATGTGAATACCAGGTAATTGAATTCACCACACATACTAATTACAGCTGAATTCTTGTATCATATGAATGCTAACATGCAAGACATCTGACTCTGAGAATTTACAACTGACACACACACAGTTACAGACTTAACACTGACTACGACCAGCGCCGCAGTCTCCGGGGCTAAGCAGCCCCATACGCATAGCGTAATGGGGCTGCTGGTCGTAGTTTCAATAGACTTACATATTCGGCTATCCTAAGTATGCTAATTGTAATAATTTGTTGGACAAAGGATGCTCAAGATTGCTTGCGGATGCTCTCAGTATGATTAATAATAAGTACGGGTTCCCTGAACTGTACAAACTATACATAACTGGCCCAGGCCAGTCGCTGTAGTTAAGTGTAAGTGGTAACGACAGGCTGTATTCGCACAGCGTATTTACACCAACAACAGCGTCTGATCTGGTCGGGCTAGGGTTCCCTTACATCTTACCGTGATAACCACATCGCCCGTATCCTCGCACGATGTACTTTTTCTTGTCTCCTGATTTGAGCTGAATCAAAATGTACTTGAACTTTCCTGATTGATCAATATCTACGTCGTCAACACTTTCCAGTACCGACATGATTATGCGTTTCTTGTCCTCTCTCGCTACTACGTACTAGGTACTACACAAGTTGCTCTAAACGTCTGCAAAGGAGGTGATATATCTCCAGCTGTCGACAGCTTCTATACTCTTTGATCACAACGTGCAACAATGTGTACGGGACTAAGGAATTATTCTATAGCAGACCAGTGTGCGTGCCAAGCATGGCTTGACGGAGATAGCCTCCGTAAAAGGCCCTCCGCAAAAGAGGAACAAACAGAGGGTCGATACCACCTGTGTTCATTACTACCCGCCGCCAACGACAGCCAGCTGTATATAGGCAGCTGTCTAGAGACAGCGCGAAGGCCTTTGAAAAAACTAGGGAGTATAGAATCCTACTCTTTGATTCTAAATGTACAAAACTAAAAACAAAGTCACCGCAGGATTGAGTGACGTGGGAGAATGATGCGAAGTCTGCATACTGGTTGTAGAAGCGACCTACATACATTGTAGATAGAAATGATTCACGTCAGCCATGACTGGCAAAGAAGATAGGAGAGCTCAAATGACCCTCAAATTAGAAGTCACTACCACTTTTTTTTCATGCCACTGTCTTTTCAGAAATGAAAAGTAAAAAAAAAAAAAAAAATTCGTTATTCAATTACAATTTAGGTCCTACTGTAGAAATGGGAAACATCGGTTTGAATTCTGGGGCCCGTTGCCATCCAATGGTAACTACCATGGCAACAATACTCAACAGCCAATCAAAATCAAGACTACAATGGCAACAATACTCAACAGCCAATTAAAATCAAGAATTCCATGGAAGTTACCATTGGATGGCAAAGTTACAATTGCGGTAACTTTGCCATCCAGTGGTAACTACCATGGTAACAATACTCAGCAGCCAATCAAAATCAAGAATTCCATGGAAGTTACCATTGGATGGCAAAGAGACCATAGTAACTTTTATGCAACGGGCCCCTGATTTGTTGATCTACTAAAATTCCGCGGGTTACTTCGCTGAGTCTTACTCACTGCGCCCCTTCTCCCACGAATACATATGTGAATGCCTGCAATTAAAGGGGAAATCCCGTCCAAATATAAGTTAATCTGATAAGAAAGAGTAAATTACTAGGCCTGCAACTGTAACGGTATATTTTTGATCGAAATCGGACGAAAAATAAGGAAGTTATGACATTTTGAAGTTTCGCTATTTTGGGGGAAACAGTTCTTTAACAGTCCATTTATATACAAGTTAATGGCAAAGTGAGCACTATATAGTTTATACATAAAATTTTGAAATTTCCCATTTTCATTTTCATTCAAACGCAATTATGCCCGAGGCTCAAATCCTCGTATATCTAACTGATCACTATTCTGAAGTTATTCAACCAGGAATAACATCATGTTTCAGACTTCAACGACAGAAACATTGAATTATCGTCATTTTTTTTTTGTATATACAATCAATGGAAAATCGTAAGGGTATGACATGGTTAGCTCACTCATTTGCATATTCATATTCACTGTACAAGAACTGTTTTGCAGAAATATGCAAAACTTCAAAATATCATAACTTCGGTATTTTTCATCTGATTTCAGTCGTAATAACATTTTTACAGTTGAATTCTTAAGATTTTACTGGGGTTTTTTTATCAGACTAACTTATATTTGGACTGGATTTCCTTTAATGTGTAAAACAACTATGATATTCATGGGTAAAGTTGCTTACAAAATAGAGCGAACGTAAAATACAACTACATTATCAGAGTGCTTGTGTTTCATTTCCGCTGATTGAGAACTCTCAAAAGCACTTAATTAGACGGAATGTTTATGTTAATCAACTCGTATTTCTCTCATACTTATATCATACTTTGTTCCCTTTACACTAAATGGTTGCATCAATCACAAACGTAAGCCGAAATAAAGCACAATGAACCCAACCGTATATATCGCGCCATTTTTTCCCCTTAAAATATTATTGTTACATGGGGCGTCATCGTGAGTTCGCGTAGTAGGGCCCCGTTTTATCAAAAGATACAATCGATTATAAATTCCATTGCCACACAGGCTGCCATAGACTTATGATAGCAATCAACTATATAATCAATTATAACTCTTCATAAAACAGGGCCCAGGTCTACTAAAGTTCCATTGGATGAAAACGCCTTTAAAACTATAAACTTATTATAACACAGAAAAGCAACGATGTCTGAAAAGCAGACCAGCAATGATTTTCACAAGTGCGATTGAGTTCAGCAATGTTGTTCACAGTCAAGAGGTTATGGAACTCCCTGTTTATTTTTAGCAATTTTTGCTATCCGGAAATCCCGCAGATAGCCCGCACATGACAGTACCTAGCACGTATCTCACCCGTAGTCGCCCGGAAGTGCGCACGCAAATCCTTTTTACCCACATCCATGTTTAGGCCCTGTCATGGGCCTACTGCCTTTCCGGGCAAGCTACGCGGGCTTGTTGCGTGTGGGGATTTTCCAGCATACCGGACAATGTTATTTCTGAGGGCGGACAAGGATTTGGGCGAGTTTTGCATGATAGTACAGTACTTGCTGGACGCGTGCTACAGTTCTACGATACTTGCGGTTATTCTGTGTGACCTGCGTGTCAGGCGCGTGGGGGCTGACAACTCAGTGCAGGAATAATTCCTCTGAAGGAATATTAATTTGGTAGAGGTCCAGGAGAATGTCTTGATCCTGGCCGCAGCCGACTCTCAGCTAACCAGCAGAAAGGCCCAGTATCTGACCCTCAACATGCAAGCGGGTTAACTGCCTGTGAATTGCGGCAACTATAAGGCCTACTGGTCTCCTGGTGTTCTGTGTGGACCTCTGCTGGCAATCCCTGTGAGTCACCCGGAAAAAGTTTTGAGCAAGCTCAAAATTCAGACTGCGGGTAAATTGGACTTGCGTGCGTAACTACGGGCGACTACGTGCCAGGTATACCTACTGTCACTGTGCAGGCCATCTGCGGGAACCTCCGGGTAGCAAAAATTATTCCCCGCAAGTCACAAGCAAGGCTTGCCGGAAAGGTGCAGATATCCACGCAGAACACCAGTAGAAGGGCCGTATAGGAAGATGCGTTCCCAAGTCCGATTTACCCGCGGCCAAATTTTGAGCACGACCAAAACTTTTTTTTTTTTTTTTCGGATGAGTCGCGGGGATTGACCGCAGAGGTCCATGCAGAACAAGTCACAGGCAGTTGACCCGCTTGAAGTACGTAAAAAGTTGCCCGTGGATCGATGCTTAGGCGCCGGAAGCGCGTGTCATCTGCGGTTATTCTACGAGCATAATACGGGTGTTTTGTTTGTTTGTTGTTTGGCAAGGAACGATGTCGAAACTGCCAATATCCGTGTAGCTGGTAAGTTCTGCGGGCGTGGAGCGAACTATACGAGCAAATTGCGTGCATGCTGAGGGTTAGATACTGCCTTTCTGCTGGTTAGTTGAGAGTCGACTGCGGCCAAGATGACATTCGATGGGACTTCAGCCATATCAAATTCCTTCAGAGGGATTATTTCACCCAGTTGACACTCGGGTCACACGGAATGCACGCAAGTAGAACGTAATTAGCAAGGGTCCAACAGGTAAGACGCATGCAAAACTCGCCCAAATCTTTGTGTGCCCGCAAAAATTGTCCTACGTGCTGGAAAATCCCCACTCGCAACAAGCCCGCGTAGTTTGCCCAGAAAGGTGTGACAGGTGTGACGCGTGTTACTTACCTGCTACTTGCGTGTATTCCGTGTAACCTGCGTGAGAGCTTCGACACAGATCCGTTTTCAGTTTACGAGCGACATATACGGGGAGTGTGAAGTACCTGCGTGGGAGTTGCCTGCGAGGTGCTGCTAAGGGCCTCCTAGCTTATACCAGTTTTCTGCGTGTACTTCTGCAGGCAAACCTCCTCGACTCACCCTGAACAAATTTTGAGCATGCTCACAAGGCCTTGTCACACCGTGTCTGAGGACGCCTTGTGGGTTGACTTGCGGGGAAAATATTTTGTTTGTTTGTTTGTTTGCTTTTATTTCTGCATTCAATCAGATGCAATTTGAATGCAAACTTCAAAAAGTACAAAGACAAAGAATAACAAGTGCAGTGAAATAAATCGATAACAGTACATAAATAGATTCACATAGGTGATTGCATTGAGCAACGTAGATACACAGAAACATAAAATAAAATATACAGTATTTTTCAGTAAACAACAGAGATAATTGAATGCAGGAGACCACCATCATAAGCGATTAAGCTTGAAATGGATGGAGGCCTCATAAAATGACTATCCAACGACATAACTCTCTTGGAGGAAGGTGATCAGGTGAGTGCAGTGCAGTTGCAGGTGAGAGTGCAAGATGCAGTTGTAGGAAGAAAATTGAGATTGACAATAAGATGACAATCTATACTATAAATATTTGTTAGCTCAATTGGTTTGGAGAATATAATTGTATCAAATATCGTTTAAGTGAAGCTTTCAAAGAATAAATACTTGAACAAGACTTTATATTATCCGGGAGATTATTCCAAATATCCGGACCCGAATGTCTTATAGATTTGTGTGTCACTAATAATTTGGGATTCAAAAGGTGGAAATTTCTACATATACGAGTAGGGTACGAATGGACAGAAGTATTGAACCTAAACATGTTATCAAACGATGATGGAAGTTGATGATGTATATATTTGAACATAATTACTGCTACTTGAATAATATTCAAATCAAAAACCTTCAATGTTTTAAGCTCATGAAATAAAGAATCTGTATGAGCCAGAAAATGCGATCCTGTACAAATACGTATAACTTTCTTTTGTAATTTAAATATAGAATTTATTTTGGTAGAGCCGCAAGTACCCCATACAACATTGCAATAACTTATATATGGGAGAATTAAGGAATTATATAATAGAAATAAAGTTGAACGAGGAAGAAAGAACTTCAGCTTGGAAATTATCCCTATATTTCTAGAAATACACGTTGTAACATAATGTAAATGCTCATTCCAAGTCAAACTTTCATCTATATATACTCCTAGAAATTTTGAATTCATTTTCTTTTCTAATGGGATATCATCAATGTTAATATGTATCAACGTATCTTCATTATGAGAATGAAGTTTGAAATGAATAAAATGAGTCTTTTTTATATTCAAAGAAAGTTTGTTAGACTTAAACCAATTTGATACTTTACTAATTTCAATATTTAAAGTGTCATTTAAAATCTTAAGATCTTTATGAGAATAAAATATATTCGTATCATCAGCAAATAGAACAAAAGAGAGAAGAGAGGATGTATTTATGATATCATTAACATAAAGAAGGAATAATAATGGGCCTAGAATTGAGCCTTGAGGAACACCACATTTAATTAAAAGGGGGTCAGATTCACAACCATTAAAAATAACATATTGTCTTCTATTAGCTAGATAATCTTTAAGCCATAAAAGTGCTTGTCCTCGAATACCGTAATGACTAAGTTTGGTGAGTAAAATAGAATGATCAAGAGTATCGAATGCTTTACTCAAATTGCAAAATATACCTGCAACATGTTCTTTGTTTGCAAAAGCACTCGTAATTTTGTCATAAATTTGTATTAGTGCTAAATCAGTTGAATAATTTTTTCTGAAACCATATTGATTGGGAATAAGTAAATCATACTTATTAATAAATTTAAGAAGTCTATTATAAACAATTTTTTTCTAAGATTTTGGATATACTAGGCAATAAAGAAATAGGACGATAATTGCTAATTTCATGAGGATCATCTTTTTTATGTACAGGATTAACTTTCGCTATTTTCAGCAGGTCAGGGAAAATACCTTGTGATAAAGAAAGATTAAATATATAACTTAACGGTTCTGCGAGTGGATAAACTATTTCTTTCAATAACATCATACTTATTTTATCAGAACCACAAGATTTAGAGCTATTTAAAGATTTAGTGATACTAATGATTTCACTGGGACTTGTTGGGTAAAAATAAATAGACTCTTGATTTTGGTCAAAAAGATAATCTGTAAAATGAGCAGAAGTATTGCTAATTTTAGTAGCAAGTTCCGGACCGATATTGACGAAAAATGAGTTAAATGAATTAGCATACATATTAGGATCATTTATTTTAATACCGTTTAATGTGATATCATCCGTTGGCGGAGAATCAGGCTTTTTACCTAGGACCTCTTTAATAATTTTCCATGTTGCATTAATATTCGAAGAAACCTTTTTCATTGTATCAGAAAAATATAATCTGCGGGATAAACGAATCAATTTTGTCAATTTATTTCGATAAACTTTATACATATTCAAATTAGATTCAGTTGGGTTACGAATATGTAACTTATACAAAAAATTACGAGTGTTTATGGATTTCAAAATACCTTCTGTAATCCAAGGATTTCTTGGTTTATTTCGGTTACTTTTTATTCTGCATAAAGGAATATTATTTTCATAATAATACAACAATTTATCATTAAAACATTTATATACCAAATTAACATTGTTAATACTATAAATATCTGTCCATTCCTCTAAACATAAATTCTGTTTCAATAATTCCACATTACGTTTTGACTCTTTATAGTACCATATTTTATCATGTAATTTATTACGACCCACTTTACATTCACAAATTGAAAATATTGGTAAATGATCAGAAACTTCAGAACATAATATACCCCCCATAATTGTATTATTATACACATTCGAAAATATATTATCAATCTGAGTTGACGAGTGTGGATTTATCCTGGTGGGTTTATTGATAATCGACATAAAACCGTATGAATACATTAAATGCATAAAATTAAGGGAATTATTGTTATCGGATGTAGGGGAAAAGTTAATGTTGAAATCACCAAAAATAAAAACATGTTTGCTTTCATTACCTATCTTATGGAGATATAAATCCAATTCATCACAAAATAATTCACAATTCAGATCAGGAGGTCGATAAATTAAACCTATAATAACGTTTTTAGAGATTGGGTTCTCAATTTCAATAAATAACGTTTCTGCATATCTTAACGTGATTTCAGAACGGATTTTGAACTGTAAATTTTGCGCAATATAAAACGCAACACCGCCACCCCTTTTTCCTTGACGATCAGCCCTAACTAATTTATGATTGGGTAAATTAAAGATATCTGGGGAGTTTTTATGTAACCAAGTTTCACTTATTCCAATAACAGAAAATTCAAAATTGTTTAAAGAGTGCAAAAGATTTTCCAAATATTCAAAATTTTTATTCAAACTCCTAGAGTTTATATGAAGAAGTGAAATATTATCTGAACTATACGATACAATATCATTGAATTCAAGGGGTGTGTAATATTTACTGTCGCGCATAGGCATAATGTCAGCAGGAATATCGGGGGTATTCACATGTGACGACGCCATTCCGTAATACAGAGATGTAAATTACCGGAGATTTGAGAGACAACAACTGCATAGGTGCTAATGTGCATTTTGCAAGTGCATACTACTGTGCAGGTGTGTGTGCAAAGTGCAAATGTGTGTGGGGTTTCAATATACAATACAAAATTTGGTACAATTAGACCCATCTTGGTCACACTTACAATAATTACTAGTACGCAATTACAACAGATCACCAGGGGATAGCCGGACCACTCAGTATAAAGGTGTTGTGTTTTAAAACACGTACAGACAGAGAATTCAAGGACCGTGACACTTGCCCATTTAAAGTTCAGGGAGACTTTCCCGTATACAGGGGGGGGGGGGGGGGAGGGGAGTAAAGGGGAGTAAACAGTAAAGGTACATTTCTTGCAACATCTGTATTGGCTATTGAATGTGGGACTTTTAACCATGCACCCATTAACACACGTATCAGAAAAAAAAACAGTACAAATACTGAATGGAAATCAGGGTGTTAATAGCAACCCGTTTAACATGCGTCAAACGCAGGTGCTACTTGCAGTGGCTTAATTACCATTGGAGATCAGTCGGCCGTGGCGCGAAAAAGCAGCCACGCCTCGTGTCGACACACAACATGTGAACGATTATACATTCATGGAAACTGCTTACTGTACATGTATAATACGGACGTCTTATCAATGGGTTCGGAGTTTCAACAGGTGATTCGTAGAACAAAGGGATTTTTTTTTTTCCGGACAGTTCACAGGAGGATAAATATCTGCCAAAGCAGTGAGGGATGTGCTGTACTAAAAATAATAATAATAATAATACAAAATCGGAGTTCAATACCAAAAAGTGTGGGAGGTTTAAAAGAACCATCTACCAGTTATAAATTAAAAGAGATTAGTGACTTTCTTTAAAAATTTAAAGTTATGGGTTCAAAAACATTTTGAAACTATGAAGTGAAATATGTGGGTAGAAATGTCTGGCTTCAATCTATACGTGAAAAAATGAGGTACTATAAACTGTCACCATACTGTGGAGAATGACCAGGTGGTGGATGAGCATAACCTTGCAAAATTGAACCGTGTATCCCTAAAATGATGACCGAAAAAGGTTTTCTTTTTTTCCCGTTAAACTTTTTTGATAACCGCCATCAAAAAAGAAAAAAAATATATATATATATATGTACATATGAATGTATATAATAGGAAATAAAAATGGTTGAAACAAACCATGGTTCTATCATTCATTACACACAGCGTTGGGAGTCACAGTGGATCAACAAGGAGGACAGATAGCGGAGGCGTGGAGGGGAAACCTCGCCCTGACATTGGTTTACGCACAAGACACGTAATTAACAACACATATATTTGTAGTGATGTTACAAGGTACAATTGAGTTCTACGGTTAAATATCGAAAAAGGAAAAATGTATGGAAGCTTAGTTGACAATTGGTTGACTTTAGATGTTCTTGCTCAATAACAATAAGTTGTAAGAAAAAGGAAAACTGTCAACCAAAGAGCTCCGGATGGGAATGTGCTTTGACATTCCCATTCCCAGTAATGGTGGACTTGGCAATTGAAGGCAACCATTTTCAATCAAAGATTACGTAACTTTTTTACGAGTCAAAGGCGATGCTCGTCAATAAATCCAACAGGGCAAATAAAATCTTCCTGTATGGTAGCTTTTTAATGGTTCCTGGAAGGTAGTGACAAACATACATTCTTTTCATGGCTAATGTGTTAAATTATTATTTTTTCTTTATTTGTTATTTTTTTTAACTCAACCAACGCCATTGTGCCTTACATGATCCTTAGCCACAATAAAACCAATACAAGTTGATCATGGGAGTCAAAGTGTCGAAGTATTTGACCCCTCCATACGAACAGGAAAAATGGCTCAAAAGACCGATATAAAATATTAGATATAATTTTTGCCGTGGTGAGGAAGGGGAGCCACGCCCTGTGTCTATATTTTAGACGTGTGTGGACAACTGTAAAGACTACACATTTGTTTGTTTTTTTATATATAATTATGGTTACGTTGCAGAAATAACTGAATAAAATCATTGGTTGACACAAATTCATTATACAAATTCATTACAAACTTTAGAGTTCCTTTATATGAAAACCAAAGGACCGTGGCCCTTGTCCAGTTAGGGAGGGGAGGGGGGGGGGGGAGTAAAGGGGGAGTGAAGGTACATTTCTTGCAATCTCTGTATTGACTATCAAATACGAGACTTTTAACCATGTACTCAGTACCCATTAAAAGACACGTCGAAGAAAAAAATACTGTACAAATATTGAATGGAAATCAGGGTGTACAAACAGGAACCCGTTCAACATGCGTCAGACACAGGTGCCACTTGCAGTGGCTTGATTAACATACAGAGATATAAGTAGGTCGTGGTGTGAAAGAGTAGCCACGCTCAGTATCTACACTAAACATGTGAACGATTACACATTCTTGCAAAATTCTGATAGTACACATGCATAGAATAAGAACGTTACGTCAGTGGGAACACCTCTGACTTTCACAAAGATGATTTGCAAAACAAAATAATTTTGTTGGGCAAGTACAGGGATAAATGCCTGCCAAAGCAGTGCAGGGGATACTATACTGAGAAAATCGAGGTTCAATAACAGGAAGTATGGAGGTTTGTAAAAACCGTTTGCCAGTTATCAGTAAACTTCAAATTGATTAGTAACTTTCATTCAGAAAGTTGGAGATATGGGTTCAAAAAAGTTTTGAAACTTAAAGGGAAACAGGCAGGTGCACCCAGAGCTCCTCGCAGTGGGCCCGCACCTGACAGAAGGCTACCTAGCATGTAGGGCTACCTAGCATGTAGTTGCTTGGAGGTGCACACTCAAGTCCGATTTACCCGCAGCCAAGTTTTGAGGATGACCAAAACTTTTTCCGGGTGAGTCCCGGGGATTGCCCGCAGAGAGGTCCACGCAGAACACCAGTAGGAGGCCCGTAGTTGCCGCATATCACAGGTAGTTGACCCGTTCAAGTATACGTAAAGTTGCCCGTGGATCTATGGGCCTAATGATATGCGCCGGAAGCGCGTGTCATCTGCGGGCATTCTACGAGCATAACACAGATGTTTTATTGGCGATTAGGAACGGTGTCGAAACTGCAAATATCCGTGTAGATGGTCATGCTGCGGGCGTGGAGTGGGTTATACGAGCAAATTGCTTGCATGCTGAGGGTCAGTTACTGCCTTTCTGCTGGTTAGTTGAGAGTCGGCTGCGGCCAAGATAATGAGATTCTGTGGGACTTCTGTCATATCAAATTCCTTAAGAGCCCCAGCTTGTCTTCTATCATTTTTGAGCCATTAAAAGGGATTTTTTCCACCGATTGAAGCTGTAAATCTATCAAACTGGTCTTACAGTAAAAATAAAAAAAAGTCGCGCAGTTTTGTCCCCAAAGTCATGATTTTCCATGTTTTTGTGAAAATGTGTCTGGTACGTTGTGATAGCAAATTATGTTCGCCTTCAAAAGGAATATACTTTAGTTGCCAAAAAAAAAAAGGGGGGGGGGCCTATTCAAGAGTAAAAGTATGATACACTGTTAGGCTATACTTATAAGAAATGACATGATCAAACTAATAGAAGGGGGCATTTAACCAGTGTGACCCCTTTTCATGGAATTACCCACATGGCTCTAGTATCAACGAATTTCATTTCTGTCATTCTAAAATCTTAATTATACAAAATATTACGGGAGACATAATGTAGGCCTATTCCACACGTGTTACATAAAATGATTAGGGCCTATATAAATACAAATACAATACTGATGGTATAATTATTCTCTACGATAAGTAAACCATTGCTTGTAGCATATCATTTTACCCCAAAACAATGCACACTTTCAGTCTATATAGTCTTAATTTCGGGATCAATGCAATTTACGTTTTGCACAGTGTTTCTACCTGTTTCGGCATTTTATTCAGAGGGTTTATGAGATTGATCAAAGACGACGAGTATTCGTGTAGTGCCCTGCCCTGTACCAGCATCGGGTCTACGCTGTACGTCACGAACCGCTTGATGGCGGTATGTATTGCACAATGTGTTTATGTGGCTTTTTGCTTGCATGCATTTGTCATGCTGGCATTACCCTACCTCAGTATCCTGCTGCATTTCATTGTGTCTGATATGCGATTTACTGATCGAATAGGGAGAATCAAGTAGTGCACCCTATGTTCTTACAATGCCCAGTATTATAGGTGATATATCATGAGTTCGACAAGTGGCGCCTTTACACTCAGCAGCTGTGCCAAAACCTGGCATACGATTATTCCGTATGTTCCCAAATCAGTGGTCTTCTTAGACGGTCCTCTCGCCGAGGCGCTGCACTGGACGGCAGGTGCAGCCTCGCTGTTTCAAGCTGGGGCTCTCAATATCAAAGAATTTTCATCATTTGAGGTACAAGATGTAGGCCCAATGTGTGCGACGTGCAATGAATCCTTAGAAAAGATATGGCTGATATTAATGATGTTGTACGTAACTGACTTATAGTAATGCCTAATGGTATGTCTTGATCTTGTGTTTGAAGCGAAAAACTGACCCAGCAAATGTCATTACTAATATACAGTAAATTTACTATAAATGAGAAGTTTTTCGCGGAATTAGACATAAAATATGTACTTGTCGGTCAAGTAGGGTGGTATAAATGCCGAACCCCATCCATGGCGCGGCGCTCCGTTGCATGTACAGTTGAGTTTTTGCGTGAATGCTTTACAACTTCCAAGTGACTGTAAGTGTTTTCACAATTTCACTCAGAATCTCCTCATCATGCCTCTGTTTTTGTGTTGATACAATTTAGGGGCCTATGTTTATTATTTTATCAAGGAATGCGTGTTCCAAGACTATCTCTCGAGAGTGAATTATCTTTATCAAAATAGAATTAACTCCATCAAATGAAATTGTGAATGCTATATGTACATCATGTAATAAACATATTTGATGGTGGCAGAAAATAACTGTCTTTATGTGCCATGGTGGAAACCCCTACCTTGTGTACCACATTATTCTAAGATACCAACATAGTCATGCTTTGAGAAAACATTCTGTTTTTCAAATCTATGACTTCTATACAGATTTCTGTTAAGCTGGACATGTAGTGAGCTAAGAAAAGTTGTAGAGAAAATGCTAAGCTTTGCTTTGATGAAAATTGTATGACAAATCGATGATTGATTTTCTTTGAAATGACCAGTAGCTACATTACTGTAAAGGTACGACTTTTGCAGACAAAATAGTGACAGAAACATAGAGTTTACACGCAAATCTATGAAGGAACACTGCTTGATAGTCAATCACCACATAAAATGCAAGAGCGAGATGAACAGAAGTGCTAGAAAAGCTTTCATTGTACTGTGGCATTTGGCGATTTATCGATTGGTTTGGGCGGGTTTGTGGGTTTGAGCAGAATATGCGAAGTTGGCACGCCATCGACGGAGTCGGACATGCGAACATGGCACAAAATAAGTTAAGCAGATTTTTGACTGTTATAGTCTCTTGGTCAATGGTTGTTATTTCATATATGGCAGAGTTGTTCCAAAGAGGAGAAAAAAGGTGTCTTCATCATCAGTGGACAGATATGCTCCACCAAGCAAGAGATTCTGGAGGACATCATCAAGGCCAGCCACTTCCAACACTGTACACTGATCACATCTCTGCCTGAGTCACTCCACCAGCACCTGACAGAGGATGGGGTGTCTGGGGCTGGGGAGGGGAATGACTTCTCTCATTTCCGTGACATCGAAAGTAGAATGCGAGGATGGATGCGACACAAGGTATCTATATAAGAAAGAGTTTACGGCTTTGACGTTATGTCAGTGTAATAACTGTCATGCCATTTTATTACATTTCACAATGAACATGCAGCAGAGTGAATTTCAGCTGCTCTCTCTCTCTCTCTCTCTCCAGATCTATCTCCCACACCTTCAAGATATCTTATGAGATCAATGCAAAGAAAGCTGTCTGCCATACAATTGCCCAGTTCAATTTAGTTTGATTCAAACGTAAATTGTTTTGAATAGACATAAGCTTCTTTTCAAAGTTATTTAAAGAATATGCCTTTCTGTAGATTTTGATCGCCTGTACACAAAATGCTCAATAGCTACTAAATTCCTCTGTGAATGTGAATTCCGTTTATTCTTGATAGTTAAAAAAAAACCCAAAACATGCTTTTTAAGGTTACTGGTAAAAACATTTTGTCAGGAGTTTGATGCAAGGTCATGTAAAAGTATCTTCTTGGGAAAAAACACATACTTACACTCAAAGCATTATTGTGACAGGTTTTGATTTGATAGATTTTCAAATCATAACTCAACAGAAATTCTATCTTGTATTTAATCATTGAACTGTTTTATTTTATGCCATCATCTATATCACATCCAGTCAACCATCTATGAAACCGATGTGGTACATGTTCCTCTCTCAGTGGCCTGTGTGTCGCCAACCTTATTCTTCTTACCATCGTTCACCAGTCTCTTCCCCCTTCTGGATACAGACATGCCTGTCATCAAAGCACATCAAGAAAACTTGGTAGTGATGTTATTTTGATGACCTTAGCTTGTAATATATTTTTGTGTTTGTTGGTTGACTTCACTGAGCTAATTTACAACATTTAGTAACAGTATGTGAATTGCAAGTGCATCTCGTAATGATGGGGAAAAGTGATCACCATACTTTCCTATTCATTAAATGAAATATCAAATATCAAGTGAAATGTCAGTTAACCATACACTCCTCAATTAGAGAGGTAATTCTCATGCGTGTTTGTGCACTACAGAGGGTGTGATTTTTTGAAGGGAACAGGTTACATATCGTCGCTGGGGTGACAAGACCTTGTATCTGCAATTTTGGTGATTAAGACTCTTTTGCATTAATGATCAGATAATCATTTAAGTGATGTCCTGTAAAAATCCTAGCTGTCTTACCCCAAAAATGAAGCCACCACAGCATATCAAAAGAATGTCTATCCCATTGGATACAGTGCTTTTGCTGCCATGTTTGTTTTTTTGTTTTTTTGTTTTTTTTTTGACTCTCCTGAACATTTGACATTTTGCAGATACGAGGTCTTGTCGTGTGTTAGAATAATGGAATAGCTTCTTGATTATCTCAATAAGATGTGTAAATCAAAGCAAACTGTGTTTGTCAATGTGTCTTAGATTTCAGACTGTTTAAATTGCACTATTTGACTATTTCATCTGCACATTATGCAATATCCTGAAATGTGCTGTGCAGAAGCATCAGAAACTTTTCCAGCAGATTAAAACCTTGTTTTTACTTGTGATAAAATCACTCAAATTCATATTCCATTAATATTTCCACCTTAAAAAAAAATTAAAAAAAGAAAAAAGATTACCTGAGAGAAGAGTAAAGTTCATCAGGGACTAACCAGACCTAGCAACAGCCAATGATGCAGCATAACATTATAATTGGATTTACACAAAATGTGCTGGTATTTAAATGCATATTATCACCTGGGAAAATAATTGTTAGCCAGGTTGTCTGGATAACACACATATGAATTAGCATGGTGATCTGTTTAAAACGTGTATGCTGCACTGATTCTCTATCACAGTGTCCTAGGGGACTGGCCCAACTCCTTTCTTATACTTATATTGAATAACATATCTGCTAAATGTATTACAGTGTAACTACACACTTCTGTTAGGAGACGCTCAAAGGGGTTGTTGTAACTTTACTATGTGATTATAACGGCAAAATTTGTGTCCACAAGAGCAGTCTTTGTGTATGTTGTAGTAGTAGGGGTAAAAAGATGCTATTTTGGAGCATATTAGGTGGTAGATCAAAAGTCAAGAGGCTAAGAAGTTAGGATATCAAGTCACTTTTCCATTAGAATTTCAAGGCATAGTTTTGTCCTTGTGGCTTTACTGTATTTTGAGGGATATTTTCATCATGAAAATTGTGCTCATATGCAGAAATGAACTGCATGATCACATGTACAATGGAGATGATTCACAGCACATTTGTCACCTCATTATTTCCTTGTACAATGCTTTCTGTGGACTTTCTGTCTTGTAATTGTCAATTTAGAGCATTTGAAACAAGTAGCTATTTGCAAAGAGAAGCCTTCAAGGTTGAATGATTTGCATTTGTACTTGCACTAGATTCAATTTCGAAATTCTTGGACAAGAAGATATTCAATATTATTTTCTCATTATTGTTCTTGTCAGGAATATATCAATGTAAATGACAAAAATGCCTTTTAGGCAGAACTAAAATGGGAGTGGGGCAAGTATGGTATATACTGTAACTTTTCACATATTATTTGATATTCTGGAAAAGTTGTATATAGGCCTATGTAGCTTCATTTTAACTATTTCTGTAGACTGATGAAATATGTTGATGTTTGCATTATGATTGATGTCTAATCCCTGTCAATGTAGGTAGAAAGAAAGTCCCCTGAGAGCCTGACAGATGTTGACATTGGCATTCTTCCAACTGAGCTCCAGGATGATCTGAAGGTTGGTGTAATATCTATATTCAACAGATCACTGTGTGTAGTCCATATGAGATGAATCACGTTGTGTTCTTTCTGTATAATCATATTCTTGATGGAGTTTTCTTTTATTCTTGCAGGAGGATGTATAAGCTTAAGAAACACTTCAAATTCAGGTGATCGGTGGAACAATGTTGTAGACAATGAAATTCCAACAGTTAGAGGCAGATATGACTTCTGCAGATTATGTTGTTCTAAGCCTATGTCTTATAAAATTTACGCTTACATTGTTCAAAGCATGCACATCAATGATGATGATGTATCATCAGATATCTTCTTAGATAGTATGTCATATATTTGGTAAAGTTGCTACTGGCTTGAGACGAGAGACAAAAAGGCACAAAGATAGATTTTCGTGTTATAAGCTTGATAATTGTACACATCCTTTATGGATATGTGTGTTTCTTTTCATGAGATGAACTGTCTACCTTGGTTAATGAGTCCCATCTACCAAAGTATGGGCATGAGAATTCAGACTTCAGACTATCCCTATTATAATTAACTCCTCTTCTCTGGCACAGCATTTGACCTTCCTCCTCCAATACAAAGAGGTTCGAGGACCCTTTGTCAGCATATTAAAGGCATGGTTTAACAATGTTTGCAGCTTGGCTGATATGACCTACAAGGGCCTACTTATCTTTATGCCCCCTAAGTCTCTTATATTGTGTAATTTTGAAGCTTTGAAAAGTAAAGTTTGACATGACACACTTATTGTTTCAAAACAGTCAAATCTGTAAAAGACTTGATTTACCATAATCAATCTTTCTCTTCTTTTTTTTATCCAGGCAATAGTACTGAGATAGACTATTTCATTGGCATGGTGGCTGTTATCACTGGTATCTTGAGAGTGACAGCATAATTCTGAATTCGGTTGATTGTGTTTGAGTATGGCTCAGACTTTCTTGTACTAGTCATTTAGCTAAAGTTTGAATTTCTTTCTCTTTGAGTTGCTGTAATATTACACAGTGTCTCTGATAGAATGAAGTCTAATGAACTACAAGCTCATCAGGAAATTGTCATCAGAACTCAAAGCAAAGTTGTTTTATAGATGAAGGAGAATTATTATGTTGAAAGTGTATTTCACGATTATGTGTGCTATACAGATGTTGATATCTACTTTGAGCTGTCTATGTGAGACACTTGATATCAATGAAGACATCTACTGCTTGGGGCCCACCAGCAGGATAATTGCTACAGAGCTAGCCCACCTCACGTCAGCACGTAACAGGAGGAAAGTAAGCCATTCATTTGAAACTCTTTCTCATAGTATAGATTCTACCATTTCTCAAATTTACCATATTTTCATATATTACTACATCATAGCACACATAGTAGTACATATGCCATTTACTGACTGTTGTTAGTACGTACTCCTTGATTCATAACCAGATAGGTTATCCCTCGTTCTTGAAGTGCATATGCAGCATACATTTCAGCTTGTCTGTTTGTCTTTCTGTCTGTCTGTTTGCATATTTGCCCTCTAAGCTCACTATCACACTTAAAGAAAATTCATACAGATTTTGTACGTAATTGGCCTTGCCTAGGTATGCTTCTTCAGGTATAGATGCATTGACTGCATTTTTGGCAAAATCCGACATGATCAATAGTTACAATAGTGATGACGTACGAGGCTGAAAGCATCTCAGTGAACTATGGGCTGTAGTAGAATTGCTGTTAGTCTCTAATCTGTAACAAGCCATATCAGCTGTATCTCACTGATATCTACCAAGGACATCAAAGCATGTAACAAGAATACAGAGCACAAGAAATGTATGCATGCAGTCAATCATGGTCCTGTAACAGCACTTGTTCCTACTTGGTGTTTCGTTTTGCAGTGGTTATGGGGGAGATTGCATTCTCAAAGCACTTATGAAATTATATCTTCACAAATCCAACTCTTGTTACATTTGTTTCCACTGACATCTAGGCAGCAACAAAGCGAGCCAGTATATTGTTTTTAGACCGTACCTTAGACTTGGTGGGACCCACTAGTCATGGCAGGGAGTCACTGGCAGATAAGATTATGGCTGTTTTACCTGCCCTCAATGGACACTCTTGTGATGTAGCTGTTGACATGTCGGACTTGTGTTCCAATGGAAGGTAAAGTGACATGATTTGCCATTCAGTGAGTAGTACAGTGATTAAGTATTGTACTAGGAATATACATATAATATATACCAATATGCAGAATATTGTATGAAGGAAATTTCATTTTGGGCAATGAAAAAAAAGGAAAAATGGGATCTAAACAGATCAATTTATGCCTGAAGTAAACATAAAGCAGAAGACTCACATATCTTTGCCAAAGTTAGATCACAGAGATTATTTGTTTTTATTGTGAAAATTCTTTGAATAAACAAACTTACTATGCCCAGTGTAAAGGGAAGTAAAGCAGGGGTTGTGTAAACTTCAAATTTTCATGTATAATTATATCAACTTTATACAAGAGTCAATTCTGACTAATAATGAACCCATTCACAAACAAAGCTGTGCCACACTAATTCTAGACCCACATGTGATGTGATGTGAAATGTGCCTTTGAATGTGTGTGAATTGATTATATTTAAAACTTCAAATGATGAAGAGTTTCCTATTATCTCACATAGCCAGCTGGTAACACATGCTCTCATTGTAAAATTGTATAGCAACAACAACAAAATCAAGCCTAGACTTGAGTATTCTGGAGTTGTGCTCAATCAATAGTAAAATATGATTTGAATTTCAATGAGCTGTGCATAAGAGTAAGCTAATGAGGGAAATTATGAAGACATCTCCATATTTCAATGACTCTTTTATGAAATTATTGTGAAATGCATTTGCTGTATATTTTGCAGTGTTTCGTTTATCATCTCTCCGGTGGGAAAGTGCATACTTTCCCCTTGAAAAGGGATTCTGCTGTAAGAGTATAAAAATGTACTCTTTCTCATTCCGTCAATATGTTTCTTAATTGCAAATTCAGCCACATGTAAAATTGTCTCACAATTTTGTATTCGCAAACTGTTTGTTCTCTTTAGTAACTCTCTAATTCCTGTTCTGTTTGATTATGCCGACTTGACTTATGACTAGGTCTCTGTACAGATGTTTCCCGGGCTGATCGCATGAAGGGACTACAAAATATTCGTTGTGAAAGACTGTTTTAATTCAAGCAGGTGTCTACAGTGTGTTGTAATAAAAATCAATGAAAATAATGTCAAAAGAGGTGTAGCAGACCACACATCTGTTTTTGAACATCAAAAAAATGATTTCTGAAAAAACAAGAAGAGTACATTCATGGTTTGTCATTTTCTGTTTCATAGCAAGTACAACCCTCTAGTCTTGGCTCCAGGCTGTCTGGCCCATCCTCACCATCAACCTTCTGTGGATCTTTTAAAGGCACTCATTACAGCAAAACAAAAGGTGCTTGCTGAAGTCCAGAAATGGTGTAGTATCTCCTGCTTGCAACATAGTTTATGTATTTTTCTTTGTAAACTTTCTTGGTAAGTGTAATGTTTTGGTAGTATATCTTGATGAAACAAAGAGGAAGTGGACTGCACAAAAAGAGTGGATGTTAGTTCACACAGTGCGATCATATCATAGCCAATCATAGCCATGCCAATAATATTTCTGTGGCCTCTGTTTTAAAGCAACACAAATACCGTAGAAGTCTTCCTGAACCTGGTGATCCACTTAAATCAAAGTGACAATGGGATTAAATAGGATTGCCCTTAAGGGAAAAGAGAAAATTAGCAAAGATCTATTGAGAAGGCATTGAGATCATATTGCATGCATTGTCTGTTTGTGAGACACTGAACTGATCATGCATACATTACTGTGAAGCAACCCAAACTACATTGAAGGGTAGAAGCGCATGCGAATGCATGCATTTTAAAAAATCCACAAACAAACTGACAACAAAATGAACGAAGTTTTTGTGTGACCTAGGCACAATATCTTGATATAAACTCTATCCTGGTGGGAACTCTTTTTGGAACTCTTTTGAAATTGTTTGGATTGAATAAATCGTCAGGATGATGATATGAAAATAAACCTCTAATGCTGCTACGATGTAAGCTTTCTTGAGAAGGAAGCACATGATACCAAAACAGAATTTCACAAGAGGTTTGACAAGATGCTTCTCATACAAATGAATTCACTGTAATGTGAAATTTTTTAAAAAAGGGAAAATTTTCATTGAGACTACAAGAATTCATTTAAAATGTATCTGTGTTTACAAGTTAAATTATTAGTTTTAGAGATGACTATACCAATGTTTTTGCAGCCTGATTCAGCTACTTCATTAAATAATCAGACCATACTCTTTTGTATGTGTGTGTGTGTATGCGTGTGTGCAGGAAAGTCTGATGGATGTAAATCGCAGGGTTGTTGAAACAATAACAAGGGAAAGACTGCCCTTTGACCCAGCAGCAGCCAAGATAGGTCGAATCAATGCAGGCTCATTGAGGGCACACCTTCAGCTCTTCAAGTGAGTGTCAGTTTCAGTGACAAAAGATTTTTGTTTTGCTTTTGATTATATTTACTCAATATTTTGCCCTCAATAGAATTTGAAGATGTATATATCTTTTTTTCATTCTTTGTTTTAATCATGAATTCAGTATCACTTTAATTGTGCTTTAACTCTGATTTGTCAGGTATGATATTGTTTATGAGATTAAAGAATATTTTTAATAAAGCTTGCTGATGGTCTGGTGTGATGTAAATTAGTTATTTTGTCTTTTATCCCTGTTTTGAGTGATGAAGACAAACTATAGGCTGGTGTCTAAAACAACTTGGTGTCATATTGTATGCAGAATTATACTAATTATACTAAAATGGACATTTTTGCAGTATGGAAATTTTTTTTTGTGCATTTTATGATACCAGAAACTAGCACAAAAATTAAAGCGAGCGCATATTTTTGCTCGTTCAATGTACCACTATGTAGTGTCTTTACTCTGTGGAATTAAAAACACTAGAAATTCTTACTCGGCAGAGCACGAAAAATTACTCGCCCGAAAATATCTACTGTAACAGTAAAAGTCTTGTCTGAAGTATATGGTGTCTATTATAAGTGCAGTTGCAGAGAGAAAAACGAGAGAAATGAAATTTGATTTTGACTTGTTTTTGTCCGATTAGAGGAAGCTCTTCTGCATTCAGGAATTCTAGCCCACTGCTGCAGCTTGGATTAGCATGTGTGCACACCCTCACCAGTCCTACCCTCTCTCGCTGGGATGACCTACACACCAGTGAGAAACTCATGCTGCAGAGTTTGGGAGAAGGGAATGGTAGATCCATTGCCAGTCTCCTCTTAGACCTTCTTCAGAATCCAACCAAGCAGACAAGGTGGGTGGTGAGAATCCATTTAACCCTGACGTACCTACAAGTTTCTTGCGTGGTCAGCCTCTACTCACTGGAGAAACATTAAAAAAAATTTGGTTGTTGTATGGCGCGAGACAAATATCCTGCATACTTGGTAATTATAGAAATTAACTTCAGGGTACCGCCAGCATGCAAGTGCCTCTCAAATGGCCCTGTTTCAGATGCATTTTTTATGGGATTGCTTGATGCCAAAATTGGATCCGGTCTGGACTGCATCTCTTGTCAGGCCAACACACAAACAGCATACGTACACACTTATGAGAGACTTCATGAAATGGATATGAAAGTTTCTCATAGCTACGTATCAGCATCTTTGGCCATTCTGAGATTTATGTAAAGACTTTTATGTGATGACTTCATGAAACAGAGCCCAGGTTGAGTTGGGGAGAAGCACTGCGGGTGCTGTAGAGCTTGCTGGAAACTCCACCCAGGTCATGTCTTTCATCCAGGGGTATTTCCTATATGTGCGTTTGTGTGTTGGAAGGGAATTTGTCTTTCATTATTTCTGTTAACAAGAACCTAACTTGATTCTTTTGTTTTGTTTTTATACCTGAGAGCTACACAATAATGATGTTGGTGATTATGACAATATCTGATGCCTTGGCTTGTAGGAGCTTCACTTTTGTCCTTTTGTTGCGTAAGTGTGGAAGCTGCACCCCAAACTAACAAAAGTGTTCTTTTGCTTTATCTGTGTATAGGGGCTACACACTAGAGGAAGCAGTCCTTCTTATACTTCACGGTTACTCTTTGGTAGGAGATGAAGGAAACGGGAGCTTAGAAAAGGAAAGACAACTGCAGAAATTTGTCAGCCAGATGCTAACTCATGCCCCAGACAACTCGGAGTTACTAAGACTACTTGGTAAGACAATTTAGGAAGGATATAAGAAAGGTGACATACTCTAAACAGGAAGTACCGGTAGACAGACACATTAAAGGACAAGTTCACCTTCATAAACATAAGGATTTAGAGAATGCAACAATATTAGTTGAACACATCAGTGAAAGTTTGAGGAAAATTGGACAATCAATGCAAAAGTTATGAATTTTTAAAATTTTTGTGTTGGAACCGCTGGATGAGGAGACTACTACAGCTTGTGAGTCATATGCGTACAACAGTATAAAGAAAATGTAAAAGAAAATTCAACATATTTTCACTTTTTTCGCATAATAAAAGAGCTCTTGACTTGCCTCTTTCTAAAGGCAGGGGGAATAATATTACCCATAACATTTGTCGGTAACGAGTCAGGGGAATATGTACTTTTTTAAAAGATGGCATTTTGTGAAATTCTCTTTATATTTTCCTTATATTGTTGTACGCATGTGACATCTAAGTTATTCATACACTGCAGTAGTCTTCTCATCCAGCGGTTACTGCACAAAAACTTCAAAAATTCATAACTTTTGAACGGATTGTCTGATTTTCCTCAAACTTTCAATGATGTGTTCTACTAATATTGCTACATTCTCTCAATCCTTATGTTTATGAAGGTGAACTTGTCCTTTAACTTAAGGTTAATGGATAGAAAGGTAGAATATAATCAGGCGGATGTAATGATCAGAAGTTGGGTGTACGGGCAGTGAGATACGGAATATATAGATACATGTAGTTGGATATGCAGGAATGTATAACGAATAAGTGGGTACTTTAGTTAGATACATCAGTAGATTGATAGGATCTCTAGATAGAGACAGGTAGATAGATTGGTAGATTAATATTCAAGATGTTCAAGTTTTAAATGTATTTGTGGCCAGCAGACAAATTCATACATACATACATACATACATACATACATACATACATTCATACATAATTATGTAGGCAAATGGATGTGCTGATGGGTCTGTATATGGATAGATAGATGAGCATATGTTATGGGTGAAATTAAGGAGATATATATTAGGTAGGTAGATGGATTAAGAGATGGTAATAGCAATGAAAGATATGTAGATATGTAGACATGTGTAGAAATGGAAGTTTATGTGTAATAATGAAGCTGTAGGCGAAAAGTCATGTACAGAAGATGAAAAGGGACATGAAGGATTTTTTTTTTAAAGATTTAAAGCGGTCATGAAAGATTTCATACAGTAAATGGAGAAGGCTGTTCAAAGTGATGATAGGATGAAAGGTCAAGTTAAAGTTTATTTTTTCTTTGTTGTGTATATGGCATCAAATTTCAAAGAAGAAAAGCAAGCATAACAACTGGATAGTGGATATGATGTTGGGGAATTAGGTTTAAGACTTTCTAGTCAAATTTATTCTGTTTTCTTTCCTGCAAACTGGATTAAGTTGGTGAAAACCGGTCTGAGGCTTCTTCACAGAGGGCAGCAAAGGAGATCCTTCTGAAGGCAAAGTCCATCTCAAGAGCACGACGTCATCTCCAGAAATTTGAGTAAGTTTTTGATGTGTGAGTATATATTACCACTGGATTTATTACCACTGGACTTATTACTGCCCAAAATAGTCATGTAATAGATATTGACTGACTTACAATAAAATGGTCCAAAACAGTTTCTTCACATACCTTAAAAAGTAGGTGAACACTTAACGCCCTGAAATGCAAGGGCTGCAGAACCTTGTGTGTGTGTGTGTGTGTGTGTGTGTGGTAGCTGTGGGGTCAAGGGTCAATAGAAACCCCCATTGGTGGTATTGTGTAACTTAGTTTCACAGTGTTGAAGTAAAGTTGATCTTTGATCTGCTTTAGGATATCCTAGTTACATTAGTAACTAATATTAAATGTCATGAGAAGGCACCTGTATTTGATAACCCGTTGAGGACGGGCTGATTTTGCTACAACACGCATTTCCCATAGACACCTGCCTGAGTATACTTGGGACGAGTATTCAACAGGTTAATGATAGACAAATGGTCCATCATGCCATTCCTAATGGAGGCACTCTCTATGCTTTGTCTTTCCAGTGACCTGCTGCAGCCTGGTTCATTGTCTCAGCCAGCCTCCTTCACTCCATTGGTTAAACAGGTCATGGAAGCCATCTTTGACCCAGCCAAGCCAGATCTTGTTGACATTGAGTACAAATCCAGTGGATTCCGGGATCTTCTCAAGACAGGCTTCAGGTTAGGTCATTTTATCTAGCTACAGACCCTTTTAAACACCGTTCATTTAAGAACAAGAGTATTTTCATCTGAATATCATCAGCTTTTATATAAAATACTGCAAATTACAATTATCATCTCTGCATCTGGTAGTACAGGTAAATTGTATTGTGTGTAAATACCATTACAGATATTTAAAAAAAAATAGGACATAAGAAGTGATTTGAAGAGGCAATATGTCTACTTTCAATAGCTGAAAATTTCAACTTTTTTAGCATCACAGGTGACTCCCATTATGATGAATTCTTTTAGAGCATCAGCTTTCTTGTGCTATTTCAAAATTTTGTTATACTGAAGCAAATTTTTGCACCATGGACTTAAATGTTAATGATTTTGAGACCTGAATTTTTGCTTTGTTGTAATGGAATTTCCTCTTAAATGTGTTTGTGTAACAGGAACACTCTGTACTTATATTTGAAGTCAGGTTTTATGTGGAGAATGAGCTGTGATGTATGATTACCTTGTACTTTTAATTGCATAATTGCAGATTATTCATGAATGTAGGGAAACCCCGCCCTAGCGATCACAACCTCCTTCTGGTCTTCATGGTGGGTGGAGTCACTTGCTCTGAGGTGAAACTAATCAAGGACTCTGTCTCATCACTGTCACCTAACACTGAGGTAAGTTTAAAGCCAAGGGAAATGCGTTACATTTCTGCAGTCCAGAAATCATAGACTTCTTCTGGTTTCAATGCTAGAGCTGATTGAATGAGATGACAAAAACTATGGAAATTTACTTTTTGTTTTGATACAGATATGTCTAAAATGCTGAATTCTATTTTGTATATGCAGTTTACTCCAATCTTGGTTTTTAACTTGTAAATGCATAATCTGACATTTCCTTTGTTTCACGTGATGAATCATTAGGTTTTGCAAACCATTTCATTAGATGACATGATGAAAGGATGTTTATTAGTTGCTGTAAAAGATTTTAAACAGAGGACAATTTGTGTCAGAGGGTCAACATCAAACAGGATACCGGTATGTTTTACACACACCATCACACAAAGAAATTCCTGAATGAAAATAGGTGCATATAATTGTAACATGTAAACGTTTAAGTGATGTAGTGTTTGTGAATTTTTCCATGTTCTTTGATCTAAATCCAGGTCATTGTAGGGTCGACTCGAGTCTTGCGAGAGCCTGATGTATTGGGACACGTGTTTGGACAGACTTCTCTTTCATTCTAATCATTGCCAGCCATGACAGAACCCCTGTTGCCATGACAGTCACATCCATGTGATAGTCTTCAGCCTGGAAGTGTATTGCTCACATAGCTTACAAGCTGAATTAAACTATGACTGCAATATTTGATATTATGGAGAACTTTATGACCTACTGCTGACATTTTGAAGAACAAAATGCTCTTCATTTTCCGTTGTGTTAGATACATTCATAGTGGTATTCAGTGGACTGCAGACCTGAGCCACATTTCATAAAAAAGTTGATATGATAGCAACTTTTCTGGAATTGCTGTTGTCATGATAATGACAAAAATCCAGCTCTCTGATTGGCTGTTGCTATGGGAAGTTACCATTCCAGCAAGAGTTGCTATCCTAACATCTCTTGAAATGAGGCCCAGAAGTCTGTCATAATGTCTCTCTCAAGAGGTCATACACAAGAGATCTTGCATCTCCCAGACATATTTTATTTTCTATAAGAGGAGTATATAGGTTCGAAGAAACTTTCATATCATGGCTATAAAGATACATGGACAGCTGTATTTTAACAAGATTATTTCTCATGGGCCCACTAGACTTTGTTTTCCAGAAACAAATTTTGCAGTAAACAGTCTCTCTTAATTACCCCCACCCTGTATGGTGCCAGGGACAATGTCCTCAGGTTGTCCATAAGCCCCAAATTTTGTTTTGAAAACATAATTCAAAGCAAATCATTTTTGTGAATTTCCCTGAAGCTCAACTCTGGTACATTACATGAAGTGGAGATGTGCTGACTAGAATTTTGGCAAACTCCTTCATGGTAACATATGAAAAGTTAGTTACTATCATTTAAAAATTATATTTTCTGCCCATAACTTTGTGTCTCTTCAAAGTGAAGACGTAGTTCCCATATGCCTGCAGAACTGTTGATTTTTGCTCGTAAATCTACACACACCCCTTAGAAATGTGTGAAATAGCGCTGTAATGTCATGACTTCGGTTGGGTAATGACAAAAATGTAAAATATTAGCCAAAAAGAGTTTGCCGGTAGTACATGTATGACAGTCTCAGGGCATTCCCGATGGTTGTTACTACATGATTTTTTGCAATCATTGATAATTGACAAATTGGGCAACAGTGATATTCACTGATTTCCTTGGCTATGACTCGCAGGGAGCTTGCTTGGGCATGCTCAATCATCACATGGCATTCTACCTACCCACAATGCTGAGTGGGGAGAGCTCTTCTGGAATTGAAGTTTGATGTATGTACATTGTACTACAATTGAAATTGTTCTGCAATTGTGATTTCATAATACTACGTAACAACTCATCATCCTGGCAAATCGTATCACCCAAGTAAGTTTTAGGTATACCCTTTTGAATGTAGTGCAACAAATTACAAATGGTGGAAGATGAATTTTAAGTCCTTCTGGGACCTATGTTTTCACTTTAAATTCTTTTTGAAATATGAGTCTATGGATGAGCCCTGTTTTACTGTTGAGTTATGTTATCAGTACACAGACATTGTGGTTGGCATAGTATCTCTTGTTTGTGTTTTGTTTTGTTTTGTCCACTTCTGTTACATTAGAACAACATGTTACAATGTGACAATGCCCTTCCACTATTCAAGAAATAAAAGACCTCAGAGCTTTCCTCTTATTGATGTGGAATGGTTGTCATGACACTTTCATGGTCCCCCAAATCATAGTGTCAGATGGATTTGACTCAGTCGTTAGCATGTCTGCCGCCAGATCCAAGGGCCCCAGGTTTGATTCCATAGTCAAACTGAGCAACGTTGTGTGTAATCATATCATCCCCTCTAGTAAAAGACAAAACACCCTGTCCCTCAGATAAGACATGAAATGGAGGGCCTGTGTGTGAGAGAGTCACAACTTAAGCATGTAAAAGTTTGTGCTTCATCTTGTTCATTGCAAAGGGCAGATTGCATACCCCACTGAAGTGGTCCCGCCTTACACCCAACTAGACCCCATGGAAGACCAGCTAGGGCAACTCAAGTAGGCTATCCAACCATCTTCTCAGATGTCGTCAAGCAAAATTTGGACCGAAAATCTCTTGCTAAGAATTTAGTCTGCATTTCATTGAGAAATTAATAGTAAATAATTATTTGATGGACCACAGTAAGTATGAGTACTCATCTTGATGGGTCTTTTGTGCAGAAGGCAATGTTGTCTAGCAGCCTATTTGATCTGCATTCTGTGTCTTTACATACTAAGACCAATGCATATTGGTTAGCAGAGCTTTTGAAGGGTTGCTAACACTTTCTTCCACTGTAAAGAAACTGATTTACTACTGTTGCAGTCAACAGGGTAAGTAAAAGAGTTATGCCACTCACTCTCTTCACTTACTTGCATTTTTGTGAAAAGGGGACAATTTTTAAAAATTGAAAATGAGATATACAGCTATACATGTATTAGAGAAAGAGAAGAGAAATATGTAATTGGTATTTTACAGTTTGTATTGTGTTTAAATGTAGGTATATTGTACATGTATAGTAAATGCTGAGTGAATATCAGAATAAATGAAATGTGACTTGACATTGTGCACTACTCGACTTACACTACTTCTTATTCACAGTTTAAATCAGTCCTGCATCAAACGTCACATAAATGTCACACTAAACATAATTTGTTATGTGTGTGTGTGTGTGTGTGTGTATATATATATATATGTATATATAAGCATCAAAGACAAAATTGAAACCAAGTTCATGCTGTAATCACCAACACTTTATTTCAACACACAAAATTTTGAGCGATTCGCTCTTTCTCTAGTGTTTCTTGCGAATCGCTCAAAAAATTGTGTGCCGAAATGAACTTATGGTGATTACAGCATGAACTTGGCTTCAGTTTTTTTTTGTTGATGTTGTTATTACACCAACACGTGGACAACTTACTCTCTCTCTCTCTCTCTCTCTCTCTCTATATATATATATATATATACATGTGTATATATATATATATATATATATATATACATGTATATATATATATATATATATATATATACATGTATATATATACACTGTATGTACACAAAATTAAGAAATAAACTGGTAATGCATTTTTGGCCAATAAAGAATGAGTTTATTCGACTCAAATTTTCAGCGGCCTCTGCCTTCTTCAGGAGTCTTGACAATGACGGTATCAAAACAAAGCAAAACATTGTTTTGATACCGTCATTGTCAAGACTCCTGAAGAAGGCAGAGGCCGCTGAAAATTTGAGTCGAATGAACTCATGCTTTATTGGCCAAAAATGCATTACCAGTTTATTTCTTCATTTCTTCGTGGAGCCAGTACGTGAATTCTCAACAAGTTTTATATATATATATATATATATATATATATATATATATATATATATATATATATATATACATGTATATATGTCTATATGCACGCACATGTAGGATGCTGTGTGGTGTGAAATGTGTGTTTTTCTGTGGTCCAAATCCTGTCATCACCCTACTTTTCCCTATCATCTCCATGGATGCAGGATCTATCATTTACTCCTTCATTGAGTAGAGATTTACATTGAAAAAAAAGTGCCTCGGTGCTGAAGGGCCTTCCAACTTATTTGCTATAGTTACTGAAGTTTGTTATCTCACATTGGTCTTTTCAAAGTTGTATACTGAAGAATTAAAAATCCTCAATATTGTGACTAGAAATATAAAGTAGACATGTGGCAGATACCATTGGATATCAATAAAATGTTCATGATCATACCATGCCTTAGAACTATGATGATGAATGTTTTTTGTTCAAGAAACAAACGTTGAGAGCATGAGATCATGAGATCATTGAATCAGTAATGCATATTTATTGCAATGATAAGGAGGAATGAGGGAGATGAAAGGGGATGGAGTTGAGAAAAATGAGTGTTCTTTTGCCGTCAGTCAGTTCCAAGCAGAAATGACAACTTGAAGGTAAAGGAATACACCCTTTTCCTCAACTTTCCACTCCCAAGCAGAACAACTTTAAGGTGATGGAAGAGAAAAGATGAGTGGAAAGGTAGGAAAAAGGAGGTTTGTTCGTTTGTTTGTTTGGTTGTTGTTGTTGTTGGATTTGTTTTGTTTTGATTCTGAGTTTGCTGTAATTTCGAAAGGAGCAATTTGATGGAAATGAAGAGAATAGATGAGTGGAACATTGAGAAAAGGAGTTTTCTTTTGCGCAAGTGGTGTATAGTGTGGCGCGGAACTAATGTCTTGAATGAGATGAAAGAGGATATAGAGTGCACGGAAACTGGAGAAAAAGGAACGGGATACTCGAAATTGTGGTGCATGTTAGTTTAGAGCGGAACGACATTAACAAAAATGTACGCATAAAGTTAAGAAAAGGGGTGGTTTTCTGTTTGTTTTTTGTTTTGTTTTGCTTGGTGTTTTTTTTTGCCGTAACTTATATATGTATTTGACTGAAACTGTTTGAAGGAGTTGACAGAGGGTCGACCAGTGAAAATCACAAAAAAGTGTGTATTTTCTGTAATTTTGCAAAAACTCGAAGGAGATGAAAGAGGATAGATAAGTGCAAAACATTACGAAAGGATATATTTTGAGATACGTAGTTTCGAACGGAACTACAGGAACGAAATGAAATAAATTAGAGGCGCAGAAAGCCAACGAAAAGTGGTTTTCTTTTGCTGTTCTTACCAGAACTACATTGAAGGAGATTAAAAAGAATATTGTATAAGAGTAGAAAGCTGAGGAGAAAGGAGTATTCTTTTTTCTGTAAATTAGTGGAACTACGTAAAGGGGGTGAAAGATGATAGAATCTGATGAGTAGAAAGTTTAGGGAGGAAAGTATTCTTTTGCCGTATAAATCAGTTCCGAGCGGAACTTGATTGTAATGAAGGAAACGAAAGAGGATATATAGCTAAATGTAGACTTCAGAAAAAAAAGAAGAAGATTCTTTTGCAGATTTCATATAGAAGATAGAAGAAGAAAAGAGAAATTAAAGAAAATAAAGGAATAGAAAGTTGAGGGTTCCTGAATATCAGTTCAAAGGGGAACTATATACCTGGAGGACATGAAAGAATGTAAAGAGGGGTATAGAAAGTTGAGAAAATGGGACATTCTTTGCATGTCGTAAATTTGTTTCGACTGGAACTGCTTACAATAATTGAACAGATGAAAGAGGGTCATTAATAGATCATTGGAAAGTTCCCGTGGAAACCTTAATAAAGACACTAGTGGTATCATTTTGCTGTAAATCAGTTCCGAATGAAACTATCGATATATTTTAAGGAACCCAGAGAGAATGTGAAGGATATAAGAGAAGATAGATGAGTTGAAACTAGAGGAAAGTGGTATTCTCGTGCTGTAAATTAGTTCGCGATCGAGGAACTAACAACTTATTATGGAAATAAATTGATAGCGGAAAGTTGAGGGAAAAAAAGACTAAATTTTCCTATAAATCAGTTCCTAGTGGAACTAACACCGCGCAGGAAATGAAAGATGTGCAGACTAAAAATGTAGAAATATACGAGTATTTATTATTCATTTATTACTTTTTTTGTAACTGTATTTTATGTCGAACAGTTTGGAGCGGAACTAGTGAGGAAAGTTGAGAAAAATGGAGGTATTCTGAATTGCTGTAAATTAGTTTAGAGCGGAACTATTATGTTTGAAGGAAATGGAATGACGATGCACACAAGCATCACAAAGGAAAGGGTGGAATTATTTAGGTGATACTTCCAAATTCGACTAGGAAATGACGTTAAAAGGGGATATAGATGAGAGGAAACTGAAGAAAGAATAGTATTCTCTATCAGTATACCCTGTAGGGCCTAAGTCAATTCCGAGCAGATCTGTAGACCTAAATAGTAGGCCCGTTAAGGGGTAATAAGTGGAAAAATCTTGAATTCAAGCAGTTTAATTAGGAAGTATGAATGGAAAGTTAAAAAGAGATATTCTTTCGCTGTGTTTCCAAACTACGTATGAAGTAGATTTCAATTTCAATTTCAATTTTATTTTCATATTTCTCGATGGAAAATACATAATAATATAACAAAAAATGATAATACATGATGTCCAGCTTGCGAAGAAAAAAATATGGTCCGTATAGTACATAGTATTAAAGTATGAAAGTGGAACATGGAAAGTTTTCACAGAAAAATCATATTATATTTAATATAATATTACAGTCAGGCAGGAGAATACACAATACATAACACAACAGCTGGATAGACAAACAAATAAACCCGAAAATATTGATATCATTAATGTTATTAATGATACTTATGATAACATGGAGAGTTTATATAGCGCTTATTACCAAAATGTTTCTAGGCACTTTACAATCAACAGATAAACAAACATAGGCTTATAAAACGACTCCAAGTAATAATCCTCAATTACGTAATCATCGGTTCTGTTGGGGTTCTGTTCTAGCTAAATGAATGGGTTTTTTTTTTAAACTCATCATGATCATCATGCATGATCACTACACTATTGTGATAATCACCATCATTTATAGTTGTGAGTGCGATAATCATTGTTATCATCAGCAACAAAACCTGATTGTTTATATCCCAAACGATATGGATCATCAACAATTTAATAAACTCATTTGAAGTGGGAAGAGTCTTTCTCAGAATGGCGACGGGCCAAGAGACATTAATCATATCAGCTACATTTTATGTAGGAGAACTTTCTTGTTTCTTTGTTTGGTTATTCTCGGTTTAATTGTTGCTCATCGTATGAGTAAACTCCACTTGCCTTCCACTTCACAGGAAACACAATGGTTTAGAATCCCATTTGTTGCAGCTTCATGTCTGCCCTCGGCCAACTTCAAACAGGAAACTTGACACGAATCTGTAGTTTCATTCATCGTCAACGCCAGAATATTTTAGATCCCTCCTCGAGATACCTTGCTGTTTTGCACTTGAGTAATTAAACTCTTTTGGTCGTACTATAGACTATACTGTAGCATTCGTCAATTACAAACATTACTCCTGCTTGCTTGAATAATCAAAGTCAAGGGAAGACATTTTTCTGAACACTAAATCAAACTTTACTGAGAGGCTGAGCCTAGGGTTCCATTTATCTCGAAGGACGATAGCGGATCAGCGAGCAATTTCGTAATCGATTATGATTGAAGAGAGTTCGTCAAACGCAAAGATGGCTGCACAGACACCGGGTATCCAGCAGTTGCTGCAGGCAGAGAAGAGAGCAGCAGAGCGAGTTGCTGAGGCGAGAAAACGTAAGATTAAATCACAAACTATATCGTATAATACTGATGTCAGTGTAGATATTGTAAAATTGCAAATCATGTAATTTGTAAAACTAACAGTGTTGTCCTCTTGTAATCGTAAGGTGGTGCTGCGTAGTCTGGTAGCATAGGCACACTGTGTGCCCGCTGTGTGCTGTGCATGGTGCGGATCGGGTTGTCCATCGTGCATGTGAATGCGAAGAGACATCCTAAAGCCCTGCGTGTCATGTGATTATGATCATGTGAATAGAGTCGACCGTGACTTCCCATAACTATACTATAGTATAGTCTAGTCATAGAAGTCTATATTAGTAGTAATTTATCCATCGTCTAACTGTTGTAGCGGCGTTTGGCACCCAAATTTCTCAGTTCAGAAGGCTGTTGTTAACATACAGTAGTTGTAGTCTATAGAGGTTCTAAACTGTGTAATGATGTATATTTAGCCACAATAAATATTCTGTAGCAATAATCTCTCTTAAGTTACAGACTCGACCTCAGTAGATCGACTAACAACTGGTTAGACAGTATGATGGGGGGTTGTGTACCCAGACACTTAAGAAGTTGAGATTGAATTACAACTGTAGATGAATTTTTCACATTGCCATTCTCAATAAAAATATTTCAATATGCAGTGATGAGGTTCTGAAAATGATACTTAACAGTTCTTCCAAAGCAAAGCGAACAAAATCAATTTTTGTCGTAATTAGAGAACTTACCTGAAACCCTTGCAAATATATTTTGAACGTTGTACTGTAGCCAGCCAGTGTGTATTGTCTATGGGAATGGATTAACACTGAAGTTTGTCGTTTCTGACTCAAACACGTGCACAAGTTTCACATCGCGTGTGTTATAGAATATTGCGCGCTTCTTCTGGTTGACAAATCATGGAACAAATCGCCGAATTCTGCTTTAGAGAAGTTACCTCAAAAATTGGTATAAAATATTCATTCAAAAGCCATTGTATTTCATGCTTATTTTATGGTATTTTATTCTGTTTGTGGAAGTAAAGTTTTAGTCCTACAACAACTTGTCCGGTCTGACCATGTACAGTATGGTCATACTACCCAGTACAGTAGACTACATGCCATGGTAGGCATCATATTGAATTGAATTGAATTGAATTTATTCATTTCATTTCCATTTTACATTGCATTGTTGTTTAGGGTACATATTGACACATAATATTACAGTAATATATCAGCATGAATTGACACAATATAGGGTACTTATACAAACAGAAATGGGGTGACTCAACTAAAAGCATAGCTTGTAAAATTTGTAGGTCACCATGATGAGTAATATTCATAATTATGTACAGAGTAATTGAGAATATAACATACATACAGACTCCTGAAACATATTTACATAACTTGTATATTTACATCTTAAAGGTAGTAAACGTGAATGAGAAAGAGAGGGAGAGAAGGAGAGAAATAGAGAAATAGAGGAAATAAAGTGAGAACCGAAGGGGGAGAGAGGGGGAAGAAAAGAAAGAAAGAGAAAAAATAAACAGTGGAATTAAAATGAACAGGAATTCCACATGAATAATATACTGTAAAAGTGGAAATTTTCGCGGTGTTCAAATTTTCGCGCATTTCGCGCAACCAGAAACTAGCGCGAAAATAAAAGCACGCGAATATTTTTGCTTGCCAAATGTGCCTGTGTGTGATGTCTTGATTCCGCGGAATTAAAAACACGCGGAACTCTTCCGACCCGGCCAAGCGTGAAAAATTAGTCACGCGAAAATATCCACTTTTACAGTACCATGTAAAAGTTGATATACAAAGATTACCTTATAGGGTAAAAGTGTCCAGATATCTGGTACAGTGAAACCCCGTTATAACGAGGTCCGTGGGACCGGCGATATTACCTCGTTATAACCGGTACCTCGTTATAACCGTACGCATCAAAAACAAAGGAAAACATAAGCACGACTTCATATACCCATCAATCAAACTTAAGAATATCCTTTGCGTTGTTATTACACATTTATGGACCATTATTATTGAGAGAATAAAGGGAAATTATTTGTGAATTGATTAAAAAAAAGCCAGGAAAAGTAAGGGTTGAAATGCGTTCATTTATTTTTCATCAGAAAATTTCTTCGCATAATAGTTGCACATTATGTTCTTGAAAAGAAAGCCTGCTCGGCATGATCACATCTACACCTTTCTCTTCCTCTTGTATTGAACCAATTTGAATGAATTATATATATATTTTTTTCGTTTGTGAAATACAGTGTAAAATGACAATGAACAAAATCAGATTGTATAAAATGCGTTTGTTAAGTTTTTCTTAACACCAGCGCAAATAGAGTAACATACATGCGTTGTTTACCGTAACTTGTGAAGTATTTTACGCTGTTGTTGTCAGCGGGAATGCGATGATTTCGTGAATCATTTCGGCTGTAATCCTATACAATATATGATCGTTGGGCCTCGAAGGGATTAAAACTGCGTTCTTTATTTTCTTCCGAAAATCTCTTCGCGTTCTGTACATCCGTTCTTGAAAAAATATGCGACAGGGTTCTATTTGGAAGGTTGTGATCCTTTTCACGCAAATCTGTACCTCATGGACTATTTTGAGAGAAAGAAAAATCTTCACTGTGAAATCCAGTGTTAAATAATGATGAACAAACTCAGATCTATTCAAACTGTTAAATGCGTTTTTTTTTCTTTCTTTCTGAACACCGACTCAATTACGTAGATAAACATGCGTTAATCAACTACACGTATTTTACGCTACTGTCACGCATCGGGATTGCGATGATTTCATTAATTATTTCGGCTTTAATCATACACACTCAAATTTACTAGCCAGCAAAAAACAAAAAACAAAAACTGGAAGTCGGAACTAAAAAAGGAAAGAATAATGATGAGCTGCAAACGCATTCCAATTTTCCATTTTTGGCAACAAGTGTCGCTACATGAAAAGTTTCGAATGCGATTTTTTTTCCGTTGCCGTGTGGTCTGACCTAATATCACGCACGCGTTTCATTCGATAAAGAAAATCTATGATTTCAGTAAATGATTTACGCACCGGAAGATATTTCTGTGTCTTATCGCGTGGTTTAGAAGAAAACATGGAAGGAACGGTACTTTCCAAAGCGGGAAAGAGACGTGGATAGCGTGAATTCGGTCTTCAATGTTTCGTTTGTCGCGTGTTTGAAAGCGGCAAATCAAGAAATGTTTTTCGTTGTGGTGTGGTCTGACCTACTATCGCGCACGCGTATCTTTTGTTAAAGAAAATCGAATGATTTTATTATATAACTTAGTAGAAACATCGAAAGACATTTCTCTGTCTTATCGCGTGGTTTAGAAGAAAACATGGAAGGAACGGTACTTTCAAAACGGAAAAGAGACATGGATAGCGTGAATTCAGTTTTAAATGTTTCGTTTGTCGCGTGTTTGAAAGCGGCAAGTCGAGAAATGTTTTTCGTTGCGGTGTGGTCTGACCTACTATTGCGCACGCGTATCTTTTGATAAAGAAAATCGAACGATTTTATTATATAACTTAGTAGGAACATCGAAAGCTGTGTCTTATCGCGTGGTTTAGAAGAAAACCTGGAAGGAACGGTACTTTTCAAAACGGGAAAGAGACATGGATAGCGTGAATTCAGTTTTCAATGTTCCGTTTGTCGCGTGTTTGAAAGCGGAAAGTCAAGAAATGGAACCTCGCTATATCCGATCAAATTGCTTATGTTTTTCTTTATCATGATGTTCCGAAAATGTCCTCGTTATAACCGGAATCTCGTTATAACCGAACTCGTTATAACCGATTCGTTCTGCCATAGGTTTACACGCAAAGGAAAACGGGACCGACGCGATCACCTCGTTATAAGCGGTTCCTCGTTATAACCGAACTCGTTATAACGTGGTTTCACTGTATAGGACTATAAAGGCTAGTTACATCGTAACAATTACATATCTACTCAGAAGACTTAGTTTTAATTTGTATTTGAATGTTTTGAGGCTTGTGGTTTGTTGAAGAGAATAGGCTAAAGAATTCCAATATTTTGGTTCAGCGAAAGCAAGTGTATTGTGTGTAAAGTTGGTTCTAATGGATGGCAGGATGATGTATTATGATGTACAGTGTAGTACTACTAATACTGTAGATCTCCATATCACTAACTTGTTAGGCCTGATCAAGGAGTTTGAGGTGACTACATCCACTGGCACTGATTGGTATTTCACCATGAATTACAATCAATCTAGTCTGCTAACTTGTAAATGTAATTAACGAAGTTGGGTAAATATACACTCTAGACTCTAGATCGGCAAAACTACATGAATTTCTGGGTTGACTTCCATATTTCCCTTCCTAAGTAAGTCATATCCACGTCCACCATGAAAATGAGATGGAACATTAATGAGACAGAGATGAGAGAGATGTGTAAAAAACCACACCAGGGCTCGACCTCCCATGCCAAAATTCGACCGCACGCAAAAGCATAAGTGTAGGTTTGACATGTAGTCAGCTGTCAAATTTTGGACGGTGTAATGTTAATGGTCGAATTATGGGCGGTGTGCTTTAATTACTGAACAATAAGCATAGAAATAAGAATACGGATGGGAGAGCGATAGGATTACTCTAGGTTAGAATTTTCCTATAAAATCATGAAAAAATTATAGCAGTATTATCTAATTGTGGGAGAACTACTGTAATTATCCAGAAATACTTGCATGCATGAAACTTTCATGAATTTTGCAAGGAGCCAGGATTAGCAAAAACATATTGTAAAATGCATGCAAAAGGTTTCTTATACACGATGCACTGGATGCCAGTGGCAATTTACGAAAGTTTCATGCTCTGTAAAAAGGCTTTTGGCTCCAATGCACAAAGTTTCATGTCGTGAATATGTCTGGTATCTTTTCTCCCCTCAATCAAGGGAAATTACGTAATTTTTCTCTCGAGTGTTAGAGCTGTACATGTACAGTGTACTTCTTTGTCATTCCATCAATGTGCATCTAGAATAAGTTTCTGCAAATTTAACCACTCTTGAACTTATCTTTACAATTCCAATTTTCAACTTCAAAATAAATAGTACAATTTGTACACTTGTATAAATGCCATGTACATTGTACATTGTCTACACAACTACTTTATATGCAGCTTCTTTGTCTTTGCACATGGTTTACATATTTGTACCAAAATTGCATGCTGTGATTTTATTACTCTCTGCTTCCCTCCTTTGCCATTTGTTTACACGAAAGTGTTTGTCCATGGGAGAGCATCCCAAAGAAGTTTATATGACTGTGGGAGAACATTACTAGTGTGAGGATTGTGAAGCTAAATGTACTGTAAATGTCCATATTTTTGCACAATTATTTTTTGGCGCTGAGCGGCTCAAAAAAACATATTCACGGGTTCATTTGTACTACATGATTGTCAACCCATTTAAAATGTGCAGAGAAAATTATGAAGATATTTTTGTGGGTTTTAGAATACGCACTAGCCAAAAATAGCGCGAAAATTGATGCACCACGAAAATTTGTGCGTTTACAGTAGTACATATCTGTGTAATTTGCCACTGTGTTTATTTCATTTCTTTCTTTGCAACAGGAAAGGCAAGGAGATTAAAACAAGCCAAAGAAGAAGCGCAAGAAGAAATTGAGGCTTACAGGAAAGAAAGAGAAGCCAAATTTCAAGAAATTCAGCAGAAGGTAATTTATTCTTAATTTATTCCATGCACAATTATTGACACGCTATTCCAAGCATGTTGCAAGAATAATTGTAGGTACACATCATCATCACAATTATTTCATAATTCCTTTGGCAAAACATCCAAATATATGCTCAAAGTCATTAAAGCTTTTTTTTTTTTTACATTTGTCATGCAATTAAAAGAGAGCAGCCCTAGAGCAGTGTATGACTCTAAACAAGTGTCATTCAGTACTCCATAAGGCTTTAAAAAGTATCCCATCTAAAACACATGTCATGGTAGGTAATGAGTGTAGCTTTTACAGTTTTCACGTCTTTCTCAGTTTTACAGGAATACGATACATTGCAGGAAGTTCCCACAGGATATTGCATGAATCAAAACAGAGCACTGAAGTCAACTGTCTCCAATCGCAAAAGAAAATACACTGTAAAAACATTTGTTCTCTGATTCAGATTATTATGAATGATACTTTACTGCCCTATTCATCAGACTGTGTTCCCTGTTCAGATACACCAAATCGTACTTAAAAAAAAAAAAAAATCCATACAATCAAATTTTACCAGTACTTTGTAGAGGTCTAATGCACACACACTCTGACAGTTTGACTTGATGGATTATATTCTTGAGGTACACATACATGTAATACTAAGTATATGTTAGTATACTACAATATGAGATCACACTCAGACTTTGTGGAACAAACTGAACTTTGTTCTCACAGATTCAGTTGTGAAGGCTATAAACACTCATCTTTACTTTTGATTTTGTTTTGTTGACCACAAGGTAAATTGCAGTTTGTTTGTTTGTTTGTTTTTTGTTTTTATTTCTGCAAATGTAGTTTAAAAGCAATGGTTTGTCTAGATTCCCATAAACACTTGTAATTTTGATTTCTCTTTATTAGTAAAAAAAAACAACAAACAAACAAACAAACCCTGAAATCAATAAAAGGAAAGTCTTACATATTTGGATGATGGCCTCAGAGGGAGTGTGCATGCGTTATACAGAATTAATGACATCCATATTAATATCATCAATTTATCATAATTAAAAAACTGAAAGAAAGCAAGTACACATAGTGTCACACATGTATGCAAGTACGTACTTATCAAATACTTATCCACCTCTCATAAGGTCTCATACAATGTAATATGGTATTGTACGAAACATTTTGCAGACTTTCAAATGCCTAAATATACTGTACAGTAGGTAGATGACGTACAGTAGTTGTCAGACAATTCAACTCTGGGCAATCAGTGTGATAATATGTGTGATATTTCTGTGTCCATCAGGTGCTAGGCTTTTTTAAATGATTGATGTATGACTGAATATTAAAGATACAGTATGAATGCAGATAAACTACAAGCAGAAATATCATATCATCTGCAGTTCATCTCAATATTAAAAGATGGGAGAGAAAAGGTTGCCATCAATCCAGTCTTCTCTTACTTAACATGTGTACTGATTTTACACTCTACAAGTTGGTATGTGTATGTACATTGTATATATGATCCTATTAAATTTTGTTCTATTTCTTCAGTTTGCTGTCTGTGCATCTTTTACTCATGTATTTTGTGTTGCAGATGTTTTCACAACAATTGTATTCAAAATGTTCCACATACTTTGTCTTTGAAATTATTTTGATTTAAATGCGTCTTTCTTTGGTTTTTTTCTTGGTACAGTATTTAGGATCCAAGGGAGACCAAGCAAGAGAAATTGAGATCCAAACAGCGGCCAAGATCCAGGAACTGAACCAGAGAGTAGGCCAGACAAGGGAGCAAGTCCTGAAAGAATTGTTTGGACTGGTTTTCGAGATCAAACCTGAGCTTCATGAAAACCTTCAGTTGTGATTGATATAACCTCATATAAAGGCAATATTTAGATATATAGTGGTGTTAACTTTGTTTTAGAACGGATTACTGTTATTGGAGAGTCCTGGAATCCCCTTCCCCTCTATGAATGAATGGAGTCAAAATATGTGGAATGTTCAAGTTGTATATTTTGCAGACCTGTTTGGCTTCAACATGATGCCTGTGGTCCAAGGTTTTGATGGGTAGAAGAATGTTGCATTATTTGGAAAATGGCTAAACAATTATTTGTTTGGGTAGCACTATCCTGTAAAAGCTGACATGCTTGTGTTAATGGATTATGAGAGTGTGTTTACAGCCTGTGCAGTCAGTAAAACAAAAATGTTATGAATACAAGTCATGCTAGTTCCTCATTCTAACTCTTAACATTAATTCTTTATGTCTTAGAGACTTAATGATGGCCAAGTCATATAACACTCAAAACAATGATCATGAGAGAAGCTACTCTCAACAGATAAGTCTGCAAGACACTCTGCTTCACACTGTATATGGGAATGAAAAATACATAAATTCTAAACAAATGTTGCATATATGATCAGTGTGGTAGAGATAGTCTGATAATTAATCAGTTTGAAATTATCAAATGTGTAAGGTTGTCAGCTGTCAATATGTTTAAATCTGCATTATACGTCCTACCCAAAGATAATGACTCTTAACTGAGTTCCTGAGTTTCTCTTGGGTTTTTAGCATTCATAGGCAAACAAAGATCAACTCCAACCTTTGCAGTTTTATAGATAAATTTTGATGTATAATTAACATGTTTTTGTTCTATCATATGCGATGAGCAGTTGAATTGATAAGTTTCACTTTGATAGTACAGTGCCAGGTTTCTAATGTCGGTACAGTATTTGTATGGATGTGCAATTACAGTGTAGTCTCCATAACTTTACATGTGGAACTGATTGCCTCTATTCTTTGTTTCAAATCAGTTTGTTACATAATGACATATATTGAATATCTGGCTCTTGATCAGTACTCAAAGGGGTGTAATAAAGTCAGGTAATAGTATTGAGATACTGTCCATGTAATAGCAAAGCATATGTTTGGATATTGATACATAATATAGCTACATAAAGAGTTTCTGTGTCATCATGTACACTGTGCAGAGCAGTTTACCTAAAACGTAGTGACAGTTTACCTAATGCAATAGTTGTTTAGAATTCATGGTATGTTGGTATTGCTCTGCTGAATTCTGATCAAAACAGAACTTGGTTCTCCTATTGAGCATCGTTAATAGAGTGCATCAATAAACTGTGTTTTGCCCAGCAGGGGCAATGTGGTAAGAATCTTTGACTCTTAACCCAAGGTCTCAATTTGAAATCCTGCCAAGTGTCCAAGTCCTCGAGCAAGATGCTTTACCCACAATGTCCCATTCCATCATGGTGTATAAATGGGTAACTGAGAGTGCTGGGGTATTAATAATAATGGCAGGCCCTTCAAGTAGAGCAATTCTAATACTGAGAAGGCTGCCCTGGGTAAATGTGGCCATATTGATATGTCTGTCGGAGAATCGTAATGAAGTGAAATGTGGGATTAGAATCCCAGTAAACAAATCTTGTCGAGACACATAACAGGCTAGCTTGCAGAAATCAGCAAAAAAATGAATATACTGTTGAAATACATTAATTACAATTGGTGATTATGAGTATTCAACAGTAACACTAGTTTTGCTTTCAAAACGAGTTCTTGTCAAAGAGAGAACATTGACTTTTTGCATCCAATTCACCTGTCTGAATTTTTGACCATGATTTTTAAAGAAACTTGTGTTGTGCTCATATTAAAGTGATCACTCATGCTTATCAGTCTGTCCTGCAAATCATGTGACACTCTCTTACCTGTATGTTACTGAAATGCTGTAGCCATTTGAAGGAAATGAGTAGTGCACACTCATAATATTATGACAAATCTCAATGGAATCGAACTGCTGCTCTCATACCTATCGATGGAAAGAGTTGTATGTTCTGAGAAAGTAAGTGGAACGAAGTTGAAAATGTCATGATGGTTTCTACGAGATTTCTGGGAGGGTTGCATGTTTCCATGTGTACTGGGATTTACCAATGGCTTAACCCTTTGAAAATGAGCTTATTTCCTATAGACACCTGCCTGAGTATACTCGGAATTATGAATGAATGGGTTACACACCTGCATAAGAAGTTACATGCAGACTGTATTTCTAGTTACTTGGCTGTTTTGCTTAATAAGGTGCTGTGGTTTTTTGTTTTGTTTTTTTTTTTCTGCAGGGGTTTGCATATGTTTCCATGAGCACTGGTGATGGACAGAGTATTAAAATACTGGGTAGATGCATTAGGTATCTTTATGGCCAAATGTCCAAGGTTTAGTGATGTTTCGTGCAGATTGGACATTTTTGTTTGCCCCTTATATTGTTTCCGTAGTTACATGTATGGTGTCATGATTTTATGAGAAAGTTGCTACAAATATAGTGTTATAAGTTCAACAAACCCATTGTATGTAAAGAGTTATCAACATAAGCAAATAAAGAGAAAAAAAATACACAAATCAAGTTTTTATGAATGCTTTGATATTACTGGTAGTGTGTGGCATGTATTTCTAGCTCATGATCTGAGAAACAAAATACCAAATGTGTTCAGCTGAGACTGTGTGCAACATGTCTACATGAAGGGCCCACAATGTTCTCACCTGTGTGTAAAACATCAAAGGAAGTGACATTTCTTGCGATATAAGGGCCATTATTTGATAGTGTTTTACCTATTTGTCTAGCGAGTAGTCAGTTCATCTACTTATTCATTCTCATTTTCAACAATTCAACAAAACATGTCATTAATAAAATGATACAGTATACATGTACCTATTCTAATACTTCAAATTATTTACAGTCTGTACTTGTATAATCACAAAATACAGTGTAAAATTAAGTTGTAAAGCAAACATGCATGGTATTTGCGTAATGTTGAAGATTTAAGATGCTATATGTGTAGACATGATGATGCGATTATATCATACTAAATACTCGGGTACATGTATCTCTATCATTTTGCGGTGCCATACATGCCTATGTACCCTCCCATTTATCTACACATACATACATTCGACGCAAATACAGTGGAAACTTGATATAAAGAGATCTGATATAACAAAATGCCTGATACAAATACACCTATTACACACTAATTTCACCGGTCCCACTGAATTCATATCCTTTGTTTTGTATTGTTTATGGACTCCTGATATTACAAAATATCTGATATAAAGAACAAGTCTTGGTCCCAAGGATCTTGTTATACTGAGTTTCCACTGTATAATAAACTAATTTCTCTGATCCCAATGAATTTCCTTTGTTTTGTATTGTTTATGGACTCCTGATATTACAAAATATCTGATATAAAGAACAAGTCGTCTTGGTCCCAAGGATCTTGCTATACTGAGTTTCCACTGTACAACCCTTTTGCTTATTTTTCATGGATCTATTAACAATCAGCTATCCTTCTGAGAAAGCTCTGTTTTTGCATTTCACCATGCTGTTTTCTATGTTCAATCAGTGCTAAAGATGGTACACTGTATGTCATAGAACATCATTATTTCTGTGCAGCTGCCTGTCCACAAGTTTTGCTACGGAAGTGGCTTCATTTGAAGAAAATATGGCACTAATATGACATCATAGGTCTACTCTATGACCAGCTCACGATGGGAAGCAAAAAGATAATCATGTATTAATTGTGTAATATGAGGGATAGAGGGAAGGGGGGGGGGGGGGAGGGGTGGCAATCAGCCCAATTCTGTCTTAATACTACTGCAGAGCTACCAAGTCTCACGCATTCTGCGTGAGACTCAAGCATTTTTTAGGGGCCATCTCACGATCTCACGCATGGCACCCATTTTTCTCACGCACCGGGCGAAGTCTGCAACTTGGGCCTATAATAATGAGCATAGCTCAAAAGATTAAAGTGATAGTTGCAATTGAAGGTATATTTCCCTTTTGTCTTTCAAAATAAGTAAAAAATTGTCACTTAAGTATGCACCTGATCGCACCAGTAAGAAATAAAAATTGAAAAAGCTCCCTTCCGTGGGACGCCACAAGGGGAAAAAACCCCTCCCACACCCTCGCTCGCGCGCACATTCGCATGCCGAGATGCCGAGTCATGAAAATCTCACTCATAATTTTTTTTTAACTTGGCATCCCTGACTACTGATGTGGTCAATCTCCCTCTACAGGACAAATCTGGAACCCTTGGAAACTCCTGGGGTTCAATGGTTTGGAAGTTGCCTGTTTGTTATTGTTGTTGTTGTCAGACTGATTGATTGTACAATATTTTGGTATTCTATGTATTTATAAACTGCTTGGACTATTTGTAGCAAAAATGAGGTGACATGACATTTGCTTGTGCGACAGTTGCTCCGGTCTTATTTTCTCCAAGGACATAGGATTGTAGGGTTAGGGTTGTGATAGGGTTTTTGGTTTACGATACTATAGAGTAGTTTGACATGAGGATTTATAGGATTAGGATTAGGAGTATATTTGTGGGTAGAATTTGTGTTTGAATTAGCTGGCAGAGGCAGATATTTCACAGGAGCAATTGACGCAGGAGCAAATATGCCATATAATGAATGTGTGTGTGCGGGGGTGGGGGGGGGGGGCTGCACCACATGCGTTCCATGCCTCATTGTGTTGGATAACATAATGCACATAATTTTATGTGCTCACTTGAAAGTTTGTGTTTTGTGGTTGTTTTTGTTTTTGTTTAGTTAAATCCATGTTTGTATATAGGGCCTACCAACATGCATACTCTGCTGCATCACGATAAACACAAGCATTATTGATACAATGTACAGTGGCAGATCCAGAGGGGGCGCACCGGGTGCGAGCCCCTCTGTATTTTTTGTTAAAACAAAGGAAATAAAAAGAAAACAACATTTGGGGGTGCGTGCACCCCCCCCCCCCCTTAATTTTGTAAAGGTGCCTCCCCTTTACGGAATACTCAGTAGTAGGGCCTACTACTAGTATCCGTATGTACAGACACGTACACTTCAATAAGCCGATGAAAAGATCGCAGATCAGTCTTGTAAATGGGCGTGTCACAAGCCTAAGAGCTCTGCTGCCATCTCGTGTTGTACTAGATACGTTCACAAACTCGCAATACAAACAGCGCACCACGAGCATGTACTGTACATAGAAAGTTTTCTCAGAACTCTTCGCTGCTGCCATCCAAGCACTGATGAGCTAACAAAAGGGGCCAGTGTGCCACGCGTGTTGCAGTCCGCTGTGTTTACGTTGTTCATTGAAGAAGCAAAGTCGGATGAATGAAAGGCCCACGGCACGGTCCATACCTAGGAAGCAGCTCTGTGTGGACATCGTGTGATTTTGTGGAGATACTGTCTGCGGAATAACTTATTTCATTGATAATGCTGTCGGAGGTGGGATAGAATTCAACTTTGTACATGGAGAGCAAAGGGAAGGGAGTGAAGGTAGGATGCAGTAGCCTAGTACTACACAGTACACTACTAGTAGTAAGAAGATTATTGTTTTGTTTTCTTTTTCGCCCTGGCTATTCTACAGTATGTACAATTGTAGTTCATGTTGGCCAGACCAACAAACTGCAGTTTGTTTTATTGGCTCGAACAACCACTTTGCAGCTGCAGTTGACATTCAACGCTAGATGTCAAATTGTGTGTGAACCTAGGCCTAGCAAAAACTAGACAGAAAGATCCGTCTGTCCGGAGGACTCTTTTGTATTTTACCATTAACGCTGTCCTCCGTAGACAAATACGGAGGGGATCCGTGAAGCCAGACGCAGTCTCCGCGGAACATTCCCCGACGGACAGATACAGACCGATCTTTCGGTCAAAGCAAAAACTAGTCGAGGGTTGTTTCATTCTAGACTCTACTACTCTCTAGAGTAGAGTAGATACTAGATAGCTCGGAGAGTTGTAACGGTTACAAAGCATTAAAAGCATTAAACTTGATGTTGGAAAGTCAATCATTCCAACATCAAGTTTACAGTAAGTTTACTTGAGTTGTACCGGTAGTTGTAAAGAAAAGGCTTTTAAAACACACACACAACACACACACACAAGTGACATTCTGTTATTTCTGTTTTGTTCTCTGCTTTGTTTTTCTTTTTCTCTTTCTTTCATCACTTTTCATTTATAATGAATGAATGAAAGAATGAAAATAGGGAAGTAAATGCACAAATCAAATGTCAAACCAGTGATTCTGTATTAAAATATTGTACTAGTATATAGTAGTGACTGAAGTATTTACTATTAATACTAAATTAAATAGTCAGGTAGGACCTATCCTATTACCGAACAGTATCCTATTACCGAACATGTACATTATCAATGGAAGCCCACTCATATACGCATTCATTGCACTACGTGCTGTTATCTCACAAGGAAAGCCAGTGCAGAAAATTGCCTAACTGCAGCAAAAAACTTTAAGGACAAATTTACCTCATATTTTAGTTATACTAGACTATAATCGCTAAAATTTCGATGTTTGTTATTCTGCACTAATAACATTGACCGAAAATACAATGAATAAATTTCCCCATACAGAGGGCGCACGTTCGGTAATACACTATGATTTGCTTCGGTAAAGAGAGACGACTTTTGTGGAAGGGTTATTTGAAATACGGATTTTGTTTAGTGCGTGGTGTAGTTTTCAAGTAATACCATTACAGCTACACTCATCAGCATTTCAATTATCTACTAGGAGATCTTTAGCTGAATTGATGCATACTGTTGCCCATTTTGAGAAATTAAATGAAAATCGTTCGGTAAAAGGATACACCCCCATACATGATGCCTACGATGTAGGCGCGATAGGTCCTACTGACCCTTTGTAATCTTTTTCAGAAGACTAAAACTTTATACCATACATGCAGACCCTTCGAATATCAAGAAATATGTCCTGGGCCGTGTTGCATAAAAAGATGTAGAGATCTAATCAAACATGTAAATCAGGTATTGGCCAATCAGAATTGAGTATTCAGATACTTGTACATGGTATGTTTGATCTCAACTTTTATGCAACAGTGCCCTGTCCTCCTCCATCCTATATTTTGAAAGAGCTTTAACTTAATTTGCCCTTCATTTATGTTACTCTTTTCTGGGATTTTTTATGAATTTCATCTGAAACAAAAAGTGGGCCTACAATGTATGGAAGAATATTGTCATTGTACTACATGCTGTATGATTGCTATTTTTTTTTTTTTTAAAGCAAAATGTATAGTCTATTTGTATTTAGGGCCTACATTACTTTCTAAACTCAGCTCGGTGAATACAGTCCACTTCCTGAATGCTGCAATGCTACCATACAGAGCATAAATTCGTAAAACAACTGGTACAAACAATTGTGTACACAATTGAGGTCATGGTAATATCCTTTTAGATCTAATCCTTAACATGCTGTGTTTGTGTAGTTTAGATATCAATACAAAGCATTAAAGCAATAGGTTGATTCAACTGAAATGTTGCTGACACAGTGCTAGTCTGAATTAAGTTTCCATTCATATTGTTTAATGCAAAGAGTGAACTTCAATTAAAACTTCAGTGTGATATTATTAAATATTAGGCCAGGTAGTAGAAATACAGTACTTACTGTATGTCAAATTTCAATTTTAATGATATCTATAGACCATTCTGCATTGTAATGTAGGATCTTTAAGATAATGCCAGATTGAATTAAAATTATGCATGATTCTTCTATTTCCACAAATTAATGTGCAGGGCTAGCACAGTGTATGCGTAGCAGGGAAGTGCAAAGAAACCTCCCTGTGTGCAGATAGGTCTTCATCATAAAAGCATTTTTTTTCCCTTTTCCTTTCCACACTGTATGACACATGAATAGCATAGAGCTGTCATTGGTTTATATTGGATCTATTGTAAAATTTATCTACAAGTGGAGAGTGCTGTGTTTGTATAGCTGTTCTCAAAAGATGGAACTGTTTGGTTGGATTCCATTTACAGTACAGGTATATACACCTCTCACGTTTGGACATCGACGAGACAATGACACTGAGGAAAGGTTTCCTTTCAGATGGCAATCCAATCAGAGCCAGAACCTGGTAAATGTGTAGTTTGTGATAGTCTCCACTCCAAACAACTTTACTGGACAGTGATGTCCTTGGATGAGGTGTTCTCAGTACATAGTGTACACTGTGTGTGTTGTGTGTAGACGTGTGTGTTGATCTTCTTCAACCTGAGCAGTTGCAGGCACTGATTCTGGCTGAACATGTTTATGATGATATAATTATAAATGTCATCTTGTTGCAAGATGAAACAGTTTGAAGGACTTAAACTTGACAGATTATTTGCTAACATGTACAAGCTGTACATTTATACTGTAATTGCCACTTCAAAGGACTTTTTATCACAGATGTCAAAGATCTTCTGATAATCGTTTTAATGATTTATGGTTGTTTAAAAAAAATAGGATTTTTTTCTTTCTTTAAAGATTTTGTCAGTATTATATTATTGGTACCACTCTGCAGTAAAATGTACTGCACCTTCATGTAGAATACATTATAATGCAGATTATATTAGCTTCATATGTAAAGCTTCATGCTTGTTTCCAAAATATGATATGTCCATTATAAATACAATGGGCGATCTCACCTTTTTACTTGTTTTTGCACCTAGCATTAGAACTACAGATAGATAATACGTACAACTTTGGTTCAATTTGTGATTGAAAGCCATGTCTCCTGGAGTTGAGTCTAAAGTCATGTTACTATTCTGTAGATGGTTGTTATGCCAAATCAAACCACTACACAGTGTAGTTCATTGTGATTCAACCAAGGTACAGGCAACTGTGGAACCAACTGAATTTAATTTCACACATGCTGAATGAATAGCAATGAAACAGACAACAGACACTACCATTGTGCCCTGCCTTTAGTGTGCTCTCATATCTATTGTACAAAGATCCATTTTCATGAATTGTTCAGAGTCCCCCCCCCCCCCCCCCCCATTCCTTTCACATATATTGGGGTGGGGGAACAACAAATGAGATGAAAACATGCTCAGATTGAATTTTTCCCTTTGCACTTCAAAAGAAAAACCAAAAACAACAAGAGCACAACACAGTTTTCTACACCCATTTAAAGGCAGCAGTCACAGCTTTGGATGTGTGTCAAGTTTAAGGGTGGGATTTCACGGAGCACGCGAACGATTTGCGCAAGACGCGAATGACAAAATCCAGCATTCGGAAAAGTTTTTCTCCGAATATTTTCTGACAATGAAGCCGAAAACTATTCTTGCGCGATTTGTGCGAAGTTTCCACGACGTACATGTGCGAATGTCGTGTGTATCATTGCTTAAGTACAGCATGTTACGTACACGAAGAATACGCGACGGAAATGCGAACAACGAAAAATTTTCAGTAATCATGGGAGAAAATGTACCCAAGGAGAGGTGGAAGCTGTCTTGAGTTGAATTTTTTTCTTTCCTCTATTTCTCCTTTCTTTTTCTCTCATTTTTCTATTGTGTGCCAGCCTACATTTTTTCCTAGGACGTATCTCCACTAGTAAAGCATATGATCTTTTTTTTTTGCAGTTCCTCCAACACATAATCTCTGTACTTCAAATGAAATTTTACATACTTTAGATTAATTTTAACTGTATTCTGCGATTTTTTTTGTATATCAAACATTTCTTTCTCTTTGATAGTCTTTAATTTCTTTTGTTACTATAGTTGTTAATAATTGTTTGATGTTTAGGTGTATGCTACGATTGTTATTTGTAGAAAACGTATAGGTCATACATCCCCAAACGTGCGCTAAACGTTCGCGAGAATGTCTCAAAAGGTACGCGAACAGTTTGCGATTACGTCGTAGAATGATCGGAAAAACTTCGCAGATTTTGCGTAACATACGCGAAACATACGCGAGACATTCTCCAAAGTTTCGGAGTCTGTTTGGGGTTTCACGAACATTTTGCGGACATCGCGCGTGTCTTGCGAAGGTCTTGCGCATTTGACGAGGCTTTAAAGACACTTTCGAGAACAATTCACGAGCAAATCACGACCAAGTGTGCGGAAAAGGTTCGCAGAAAATTTCAAACTTTTTTGAAATCATCGCCGAAGTGAAAACGACATTCGCGAACAATTGACGACGCTTCCGAACCCTCACGTTCGTTTGGCGATCTTTTGCAGACCAAAATGCGAATGCTAGATTTTGCCATTCGCGACCTTCGCAAATCGTTCGCGTGCTCCGTGAAATCCCACCCTTAGATTGTCAAGGACATTTGTTCAAGTGGCAAATGGAAGTAGTTTCCTTCAAATTCCCCTAATTTGTGTTTCTTTCTTTGAACTGTTCTCTAGTAAACTCTTAGATAATAATATCTCATTTATGGATACTACATTACAATTATTTATATATTTTAGCAAAATCATTGTAACAGTGAATGTCTTTACAGTATCTGCTCAAGACATGACTTGATACCGCAGGCTACTGTAAGTTCATCTCAGTCCTTGACATACAATTCACTGTTTGGTACAATTTTTGTAAATTAGCAGTGTACCATCCTTAAGATGTTTTTATTGCTGAATTAAGGTTACCCTCTGAGTGTTGAGGCATGTACAATATACAATTTGTCATTCTACAGTGATAGATAGGGGCCATACCCTGTCATTATAAACTTGTCAACCTGGCTCTTACCATCATGAGTACCTCTTGACTTCTTTGAATGGTACTCGGTTGTGTATCATGAACAAACAAAGGGATTTGTTCTGCATCATAGTTCAACTATCTGCTACCTAATCTTGTTGCGTACATTGTTACAGTCTCGTAAAGTATTCGGGCAGCGTCATTCCAAACCCCTGTGTTAAGCTGAATGAAGTGAAGCTGACGTATTTGATTTATGACAGAGGATAGGGATTTTTTTGTTTTGTTTTGTTTGTTTCATTTTCCATCTGAGAAGATGCCTAGATTGCCCATGTTCAGCTGAAGTAACATCTGTACAGCTGGTCTTCCTTTGGGTCCAGATGGATGTGAGGCGGGCCACTTCAGCAGGTTATGCACCCTGCTCTTTGTCATGGATGAATGAAGCGGGATCTTTTACATGTACAATGTATGAGTGGGACCTCCATTTTATGTCCTATGTGAGGGACAAAGCATTTTGCATTGTACTAGAGGCATGTGGAGAAGTACAGTATCACAGAAATGGTCATTTTTCGGAAATAAGGTCATTTCAAAAGGTATCCTCAAAAATTATGAGCCTCACAGCAATTGTTCTGTGTAATTTTCAAATACAGTACTGCTTACTCATTGTATTGTATTTTAGACATTTCTGTGTACATCCAGGACCTAATGGAAATTTGAGAACATTTTCATTCCATAAATGTTTGCTAGTACAAATGACTTGCAGTTTAATTGGACATGGAAAAATTAAAGTTTGGTATGATAGGGATCCCCTAGAAAAAAAGAAAAAAGAAAAGAAAAATGGCAAAAGTTATATTTCACAGTTTCTTAGTATGAAAGAAAATATCACATGATGTGTTGACAGACAGGAAATGTTATGACCAGAAACTGTATGATAATTAATGATAAATCTAGATCACTTTGAAGACTAAAATATTCCATACATCACCTGCATACACCTGTACACACGTGACTCCTCTTTCAAAATTGCAAGGTGATTGCAGCACGTGGTTTCAATCACACTTCCTCTTACATTGTACCTAGGTACATTTTGTAGTTCCTTTGGATTTTTTTTCTTTCTTTTGTAAACAAGGCTTGGGCAAGTTTCACTTCATTTTCCAAGTTCACATGATTTGGACTAATAGGATGTTGCATTTCAAAGCAATTACATCAGGATATCAACGGTTATTTGCACTACTCTGTACTACATGTCAATTACCTGAACAAGGCAGGGAAGTCCTTTCATTTAAAACACAATGTGTGCTTTTACAGAGTAGAGCAAAAAATAGACCATTTGTACAAGAAGCAAGAGATATCAGAACAATGTATAAATTATTGTATGATAGGGTTTCACAAAGTGGAAAGGCTTTCTTGTTTCAAATGTTTAATTAGGGACTCATCCTCAAAGGGTTAACAAAGCTTACGAAAAAGATGAAATTACAACTGTACAAGGAAAAGAATTGTCAAAGACATGTACTTTATCAATAGAAGCAGTGTAATTGTTAGTTTTATGGAAGATTGCTCACCAGGTATTTGTCAACGAGGTCAATAAAAACTGGAGCAGCTAAGTCCTTCTGTGCCATTGTATGCGACAATGTACAGTACCTGGTATATCATACATGACTTCCCACATACAGGGCTTGACAAACTGGGATTCCAACAAGCTTGCTCAGCTAAATGCCCAAAATCTACAAAGTGGACAGTGGTGCTTAGTACCGGTATTCCTTTCTATATTTGCAGTTTTGTTTTGTTAGCTTCTTCTTTAGACCAAGTTACTGTCAAGATACGTATTAATTCTCATTTCAGCGGTAATCACGCGAAAATGGCATTTGACGCAAATCTGTGTGTTATTTCTGTTCAAGAAATAGGAATCCTTTGGGTATCAGTCTGCAATTAAGTGCTCTCTTCTGATACACACACACACACACACACACACACACACACACACACCATACATTGTACAGGTAAGGCAAAGATACGGATATTGATGTCAGAGATCTTGACATTGTACAATGTACTGTATGTACAGTTTACTTGTTTGTCTTGGGCCTGAAGGCAATTTCAAGGGACTGTACAGTACTGGTTGAGATGGGGATTCATGTTTTGAACATTCCTAAGTGAGATAATGAGAAACCTCTTATGAATATGAAAGAGCATGTAATTTTAAGGATTCAATGTTTATTTGATGAAAATTGGTTTTCAAATGGCTGAGATATCAAAAAAAGGCGTGGCCTGTCGCCTTTTATTAGGATCTCTTTGTTTCACCTTGTTTTTGGATATCTCAGCCATTTCAAAACCGATTTTTATCAAATAAACTTTTGATACCCCTTAGAATTGCATGCTCTTTGACATCTCATAGAATGGTTTCTGAATATCTCGCAAAACGTTAAAAGCTAAATCCTCATCTCAACCAGAACTGTACACACCCTTTAAGACAAAGAGATAAGACAAGAGATGGGAGACAAAACAGTGAGTTATTGTTAACACCAGGTCCAGATATAAAAATTTTAAAAGCTCTTGTACTTATGGTATCTCTTGCTGGACTGTAAATCTGATGAATATGTAAATAGGTCGTAACTGAATGTGTTGTTCTTGTTGTGGGTTTGATTTTTGTTCTTTCTTTTTTTCATTTTCTCATAACTGAGGTTATGAGAATGTCAGAGATGATTTCTGTGCAGAAGTTATCCCTTATTTTAGTCTGTCAACCTGAGTCTACCTGAGTTTTGTCAGATCAGCAACAACTTATCCCAAAAGCACATTCCTAATGTTAATGTACAATAGAGTGCTCTTACTGTATATCAGCACAGCAGACACTGTAACATAACTTGTTTCTACTTGTAGTCTTTGGGGCAAGAAATGGTCTTTGTGTATTTGGGTCTTATCATCATCTATAGGAGGAAATACACATTGCAGTTTCTAAATACCAGTGTGCAGAGAGCATTGTTCCAGTGAAAGTAACTCTCTGCTGATCAAAGCTTTTAGCTGACCGAATGAGCTCATAGACTTCATGTTTGGTGGCTTGTTTCTTTTTAAAGTAAATCCAAATTCTTTGCTTCCCTGTTTACTACAGTGTGCTTCTGAAAACCAAAAAAGGCCTTTACGACATGGCAGTATACATAGATTTCTGGTGGTATTTGTGTGTGTGTACGTGTGTGTGTGTATGTGTGTGTGTGTGTCTGAACAAGGAGGTTTTACAGCAACACTGTAGTTCACAACATTTTATACACAATGCTTCAGAGCAAGATACCTGTGATTAAATTTGAATCTACATGTAACTTGCCTGTTCTTTTTGGGTAACAAATTACTTTTCTAAAGTCATCCTTTTACCAAGACATTCAAGCCATTTAGTCCAGGCTAGGCTCCATAGAAAGTGCATCTAACCTTGTTTTTTGATATATACAATGTTTTTTGATGGTTTCTTGTCAATTCGAGGGTGCTGATTCCAAATCCGATTGATGCCACTCGCGTAACCTTGAGCATTTTCGGCAAAACGCAAAAATCCAAAATGGCCGCCAGATATGCTAATTTAGCCATGATAATCCCAGTTATGTCAATTTTATGACAAATTATTCCATCAAAGTTTTTTTAAATATTTGTTCCTTGAGTAATTCTACTTGCACATGCAAGAAATTGTTCATTTGAAGAGGTATATTTAGTATTTTAAGCTTATTTTCAATTCAAAATGGCCGCCACTCCTATACTCATGTACTATATGAATGGCAAAAAATATCCATAGAAATAGAAGACGAATTTTCAGTCACATACCTACGCTTTTTATCAAGTTTTGCATGTGCAATGCAAATCTGATGAGTGCCACTAGCAAAGCGAGCAAACCAACAAGCAAACAAATAGAAAGTTTATTGTTTTTAGGATTATTATATTCTTCTTAATACAAAACTTCAAGATAGATGCCACTCATATACCCCTGCACAATATGAACGGCAAAGCGTGTGAAATAAACAAATTTTCTTTTTTTTTTCTGTCACTCAGGTACACTGTTTACCAATTTGTGTGCTGATTATAAATCAGAAGGTTGTTACTAACAAAGGCTGCTTTATTTTTTGATGCAAACATCCTAATTTGCTACCTCAATCTGAATTTTTCCCTAGGTATTTGGAAAAATCCACCAAAACTTGAATTGACGCCAACATCAAGATCGTTTATCAGGAATTATTAGATATGAACATTTGATACTTACTTGCCTTGAGATGTTCAACATCAAAGTATTCATTCTGATTTACTGAATTAAAAGGCTGAATCCTAGTTGATGACACAAATGAAATTTCCAATTTACTGTCCTGTTCTACATTATCTAAAAGCGATATTATACAAACTTTTCAGTCCCCTCATCCGAGAAAGAACATGAGGCAGGGGAAAGTGGAAAAAGGGACCACCTCACTTCCTGTTGTCAAATCTCTGAAATGAAAACAATGCCCCAAAGTTTTTAATGTTAACCTAGATGAATTATAATAGATGAATTTTACCACCGTTTTTTTCGGAGTGAATGTGTTTGAGTATAGGCCTATGATGTCGAGGGAGACTCTGAGATCTGTACAGTGCTGCCTCATTCTGAAAGCAGTGTTATAACAACTTCACACTGCTTGTCTTTAATCTTCAGCATTTGCAGATTCAGGATTGCTCTCGGTAACCAGACCAGCTGTGTTAGGACTCTGAATGATGGCCTCCTTAATAATGGCTGTAAACTAACTCCACTAGAGGTCTTTTTAACATATTATGTGGTGACATTACATTCACTTCACGTAGGAAGTTTGCAGATGATCTTGCCTTTACGTCTCATAGAAAGTCCTTGGATGACATGAGCCGAGTACTGACCCATCTCAAGACAATAGTGGAGTACTTCATCTTCTGGAGACTTTGCCCCAACCTTTATTAGATTATCATCAGACCCATGCCTTCCATCTTTGTTGCCAACGCTATGTTCAAGGTAGCCCTCTGTGGCAAGCCTTCCAAGCATATAGGCTAAGGAAGTCCACCCTCCTTCACTGGCACTCGATCACTCTCCCTCACACTGGAAGGAAAGGATGGCAAGTGTCACCAGTGCCGTCAACGCATACCCTGACCTTCCAAACAATTTAGCATGGGGGGGGGGGGGGGGGCATTTCATGAAGCGTTTTGTCTGAAAAATTAGCTTATAACAGTTTGTCAAAAAGAAAAGATCTGACAAAACACTTCATGAAATGCCCCCTTGAACAACCTGCCATCAATGCGCCTGAAATCCCACAAGCCTAGATTTCCCTACAACTGTAACTTGAAAGCTTTGACCCCAAAACAGGTTGGTGCAGATGCTGGTCTGATGTCATCTCTGATACCACCCAAGTTACCTACAACACTGTCTCTGACCTGGCAACAAAGCCACAGGGCTTCAACGGGTGGTGATAAAGCAAGTCTTCATGTCTTCATCCTGTTTCTATGGCAAATAATCGCCCTCTGACCCCTGAGGAAGTGCTGAACATCACCAGATGTGGTTGCAATTAAAACAATTGCAGGACTAATATGCATCTTTAGCCTGAGAATTCTGCAAATTTGGGGCTGATGTCGCCTGCTGCTAAACATACAATCAAAGGGTTCTGTAAAGACAATAAAAATGAGCGTTTTAGTTTTAAGACAAGACTGAATGAGATCATGATGTCAAAGTGTATATTACCAACACCTTGGAACTGTGAGAGAACTGAAAGAGGTACCTCACATTGCTCCTTGGTTGATGTTTAATGAACGGTTTGTACGGTATTGCATTAGGACAGTTTCGTTTATATGCCTTCAACAGTTTTTGTTGTTGTTTTAATTCAAGAAGAAAATCAGGTTTGCTCGATAATATCAAGGCGGCACTTCTAAATTAAATCATATCAAAGTGATGGAGGTTATGATCCATTTCAAACTCGCCTCAGGACTGCTCCCTCCTCCTCCCCCCCCCCCCCCCCCCCCTCAACTCCTTGCTGAAAAAAAATCTACAATGTAAAGGGTTTTAAGCTGTGTCATTAATGTCTGATGTGTTTTTGTCTGCAACCATGTATCTCTGCACTTATTGTATAGGATTTTTCTGTACTTTGTTAATATGGTTTTAGGGGAATGCATAATACAATTGTACAAGCTTTGCTTTCTAGCTTCCCCTCCATTTTCAACATTATTTGATAAATACCATGTATCTAGGCTCCTTAATATATTATGTTAGTATTACATTTTTATATTCAACCGGCATGTAGAATATGATGGTGTATTGATTCCTTGCGAGACGTTTAGTGAACTTATATATTGTTGAGACTTTTGTTGAGACAAAATGAAATATATAAGAAATTGTGTTCAACATCGTAAGGTTTATGAATATTAAATGCTCATATATTTAGGCCCCCTATATATTGTAAGTGACACCCAACATATTGCACATGCAACACTTTATGATAGCGTAGGTACGGGGCTGGAAATACAGTAAATTTGTTCTATATTTCCATGCATATGTTTTTGCCATTCATATAGTACATAAGCATAAGAATGGCGGCCATTTTGAATAAAGAAATGAGCTTTAAATGCTAAATGAACCTATATGAAATGAAAATTCGCTTGCAAATGCAGATGGAGGAACTCCAGGAACAGATATGTACATGCTTTGGTGGAATCGTTGGTCATATAATGCACATTATTGTGTTTATCACGGCCAAATTAGCATATCTGCCGGCCATTTTGGATTTTGGCATTTTGCCGAAAATGCTCAAGGTTACGCGAGTGGCATCAATCGGATTTGGAATCAGCACCCTCGAATTGACAAGAAACCATCAAAAAACATTGTATATATCAAAAAACAAGGTTGGGTGCCTCCTAGCCTGGACTAATTCTTGGTATCATCTTGGTAATAATATCCAAAAAAGCTATGTTTGTACTGTTCTTTAAAATCTGTTTATTTCTCTTCTTTCTTCTGTAGCTATCGTTCACTTTTCCATCAACTTAACTTCTTAAAGAATGGAGATTTCTTTTTTTTTTAAGGCTATTAATAAGGCAAGGAAAGCAGTAATCATTATCTAAAGCTAGATCTGGAGCATTACTGAAGATCCCACTTGATAGTGACTAACTAAATTGGAGATTTGCATTAAATTAATTTGTTTTATTGTGAGAAAGATATTGATATGTATGAACATAATGTGCAGTGGGAATGCATTCTCTATTAAAAAGTACATTAGTAGAGATAACAATGGCAGTACGGTATTGTTGTTGTTGTTTTTTTTTTTTTTGCTATAGTGTAGTAGGATTCAAGTTAAAAATCTTGACTGTCAGTTAATGGCCTCATTTTAGGACTTCAAGGTTGCTTAGGGTCGTTAAAAAGACCAAGAATTGTTAATTGCTACTGACAAAGCAGCTGTTGCCTCAGGTGTACTTCCGGTGACCAGCTAGAACCACCCACGACTGCTTTACTCATCATGCGTGATGCTTGGCATCACAACAAAATGTCCATTTCAGCCTGCAATTCATATACTCTTTCAATAGCTGTACCACTACATCAACAGAATATAGACAGTGTCGAAGTAGAATATACAATAAAGGAAGGATGAATAGGTTAGAAACTATTTCTAAAGGAGCAGACAGCTACAATGTGTTATTTTTTCCCCAAAATTTTGCATTTGACAATCAAATTTAATGTTTATATTGACTTGAAGTAGACAAATAACTTGGGATTATGTTTCTTCAAATACTAGAATACTTTAAAGTGACCATGATGTAAATCATTACAATGTCATCTTTCTTGTATGAAGAGAATATTGTTTGAATACATTGTGTAGGAGGATGCACAGTCTTTACTTCAGTGCATATAGAAGTACATGTATTGTAAGACATCGAGTGACAAAAGGAAGCAGCCTATTACGTACATGTAGTATGTGTACAACTGTATGTGTAGTGTAAGTGTGTTGTTTGTGATGCACAGACAATGTAATAAGCCAAGAAGTCAGATTACAAGGAAGCAGTTTGTCAAAGATGCCTCATGTTGATGATGCATTCTCTTTAATATGGATGTGGACAACATACAATGTATACCATCCGTTACATTTTGTAAATACTGTGCATGGGTTTATCCAAGGTGGGTACATGTCATCAAATCTTCACAGAGCCTGCCAAAAGAAAACACTTCCTGTGGGGTGTGATTGTTCTTCCTTTACCTTCATAATCCAATACCCCCTCCATAATCCTGCACCCCTTCATAATCCCCCCCCCCCCCCCCCCCCCCATGGCTGCACTGAAGGTGTTTCCTCCTGATTACTCAGTTCCCTCTTCACCCACCAGCTTTCCTGAATCCTGGAATTCTGTAATATATTTTTCACTTTCATTCTTCATTTCCTGCTTACACATTTATCATTTTTCTGTTGATTTATTTATGAAATAAACATCCATCTTGTCAAGAACTAGTCATCCATCTCACTACATGTTGCTGACTTCATTGAGCATCCTTCTTACTTCTCTATCAATCTCAGCACATCAGCATAATGTACTCCCACAGTACATGTATGTCGTATGTATCAGGCGTACACAAGTTTTGAGGTATTTCAACATTGCAAAACTTGAATCATTGATTTCGCTGTATTGTCGGGGGAATTATGGAATAGCGAAAGGGTAAAGAGTGTTTAACTCATACTTGGATAATATGTTGGAAGGAAGATCTATGCTAATGTCTGCTTGCACAATTTGCATATTCAGCAATGTTCTTGTACACTGTATTGCATGATTGAAGAATGATATGTTAGTCTCTTAAAAGAAAAGTAATAAATTATTTGAATTTTTCAGGATGAGGATAAAACTTGTGATTGCTTGTGTTATTTGAATGAAGAAGTAAATGTACTGTAATTTATAGCATACACGATACAGTGTACTGTATATATCTCAATCTGAAAATGTGCAGCAGTGCAAAGAATGCAAAAGCTTTACAATGTACATCTTTACATCCAGGGGAACGTTAATGCTTGAAATGCATTCTTGTGGACTTCTTTGTCTATGTAGTATGATTTATGTACCAGATAAGATGCATTGCATAAAAATATCCACACATCATAACATCTGTTGGTAAAGAATGAGAGGAGCATTGTGATTTGTACAGAAAGTAACATACTGTACATTGTGTAGAATACCTGCATACACTGAGGTAATTGGCAATAAGATGACTTTGGGAAATATGTTTACATTGTATAAATATTTGTGACATATTATTATATATGCACAAGTATGAATATATATTCTACTGGAAAACTGAAATCTGTACATTAACATTGCATGGTCAAAAATCTGAGAGAAATGAAAGGGCAGTACGTAGCAGATTTTATCACTCTGGTACAAAGGTAACACTATTAAACAAAAATTTAGAATTGTACATTGTATAGGATATATGATAAATGTGGGCTCAAAGAAATACTTTGCCTCTTCTGTTCCGGAAACCAATAAACTTTATTGGATAAGACTCTTAATGAATTATCATGATGAATACATCTGTCAGAAGTCCCAAAACAGTTAAAACTTTGTACAATTAGCTGTCCCCTTTTACTAAAAGATTTGCTCATTAATAATCACTTCATTTTATTTCTCCTAATCACAGTAGAGTTTGGTAATGCAAATTTGATTGAGGAGAAGGCTTGGTCTGAAAAGTTGGGGGTATTAAACAGTTTGACATGTGTGTTTTGTGTTGTGTGAACAAGTCAAGACAACATCATATTTAAAGGACAAGTTCACCTTCATAAACATAAGGATTGAGAAAATGCAACAATATTAGTAGAACACATCAGTGAAAGTTTGAGGAAAATTGGACAATCGATGTAAAAGTTATGAATTTTTTAAATTTTTGTGTTGGAACCGCTGGATGAGGAGATTACTACAGCTTGTGAGTCATATGCGTACAACAGTACAAAGAAAATATAAAAGAAAATTCAACATATTTTCACTTTTTTTCGCATAATAAAAGAGCAACTGACTTGCCTCTTTCTAAAGGCAGGGGGAATAATATTACCCATAACATTTATCGGTAACGAGTCAGGGGAATGTGTACTTTTTTCAAAAGATGGAATTTTGTGAAATTCTCTTTATATTTTCCTTATATTGTTGTACGCATGTGACATCTAAGTTATTCATACACTGCAGTAGTCTTCTTATCCAGCGGGTACTGCAAAAAAACTTCAAAAATTCATAACTTTTGAACGGATTGTCTGATTTTCCTCAAACTTTCAATGATGTGTTCTACTAATTTTGCTACATTCTCTCAATCCTTATGTTTATGAAGGTGAACTTGTCCTTTAATGACACAAATGAAAGTATGCCAGAGAATGTAAAGTCTGATGAAGTTTAATTGGACTGGCTACATGCACCCCACATCTTTGACAATAGGCTGACAGCAGTTTGATTACTGTTTTGTTTTGTTTGTGTTTGTTTTTTTAAAGCGAATTACTCTTGCCTTTTCTACCCTGTTTGATTACATCAAGTCCTTTTTATGTGGCATTTGTTTTCCAAACAGACGAGTGAGCCAGTTACGTTCCTTGATAAACCAGAGTGATAAAATTCCCATCAGATTCTGGCTTACTTTGTGTCTTGTGATGACAAGGATGTTGCTCATTATGACCAGAAAGCCAGGGAAGAGTTGTCTTGTTCTAGCCCTTGTGTTCACAACAAATACAAGAACCTGCACATGTAGCTGATGAAAACATTCGATTCACATGTTTGCCTAACAATTGTGTAGCTGTAGGCAAAGAGGTGTCGTGGTAATACATGACATGTGTGTGGTTACACCCTTTGCTTATATCCCTGTCAGACAGAGAAAGCTGAAAGAAAAACACTCTTGATGAGACCAGGGAGGTGTGAGAGAGACTTTGCTCTGCATTCTGACTGAGCAATGGTTGCAATGTTTTGATGGAACTGAAAAAAAAAAAATGCTAGAGAATAGATCCCCTTGTATGCTCAGAGCAGAAATGTGTTAGAAGTGCATTACATTACAGGCTTGTTACATTATCTACAGTATCAAATGTGAAGTGCTGCCTGTTTGAGGCATAGAAATAGCAGTGGTTGAAGTACAAGTGTCATCTTGCCACAGAGCATGTTCATATGGGTGGTGACAATTGGCAATTATTGCTGACCACATAAATAAGAGTAACTCAGAAGTAAAGCCAGTGAAGCTGTATGTAATGACATTATCGTCTTTAGGCAGATGTAGCTCCTCTGACTCACAAAGTGAGGGACGGTGGAAAATCTTTCTCATTTAATACCACTTACGTAGCCTATTCATATCCATACAAAACCAAGGAAGCATGTTATTGTTATATTGCACTTCTAAATTATCTCAGAAGATACTCACAGACCTACAGTTGTAACAAGTTGACTGTACTTCTATTCAGATTCTGTTTCTAGTTTATGTTACAAACAATTCTGCTTTAATGCGCCAAAGCATCACACAGTATTTGACAGCACTTTGTTTTCCATGTCATTCCATGGGATGTGAAAGGATTTGTGCCAAGTGAAAATATGAGGCTGAGGGAGCTACATGTACTTCTTTGTCCGACATTCAGAATTTGTCAGTTCCTAGTTTGGGCAGATAAGGAAACTTCTGCATAGTGTCCACTTACCAGCGAACCTTGAGTAATACATGTACACTGACTTGACTATAGTTTAATGATCATCAATCTTAAATATTCCTGGGTATTGTAATGTGCTTCCTAAATGAATAATTTCACATACATAGGAAAATAATGTACCGATACAATGAGTGGATTGCTGTTAAATATGCATTTTGCATACTGCAGAAAGTCTGTGAGCATGCTAGGGATTATCTTTCTTCGGGATGATGGTATAAAAAGTATAATTGTAATACACACATATGGACCATAATGTTTCGAGGAGATAATGAACATCGGTTTTGTTTTCCCTTCCTGAAAATAACTATTCTTTGTGAGCAGTTTTGAACCTTCAAAAAATCTTGTTTGTTGTCACAATTCCAAAAACCATTTCACACTGTGTTTTGTGCTAGAATTACAAAGTGTTTCAACAGAGAATTGAGTCTCCTTGCTGTCTGCTAATGATGTCCAGTATAATAACTGATTACATTTTATGTCACAAACTTTGCAGCCTGTCATTCATATGTTGCTTAAAACTGCTTACTGTTCATGGAAGAAGAAGTAACCTATGATCTGATGCGTGTGCACCATGACAGAAATGAATACAACGACATGACATCAACATGATTTGAAGTCAAACCATTCAGACAAGTGGACACCCAGAATTTACCTACAGATCAATATTTGCATGATGTGATGTGAGAACAACAGATGTGTTTTGGAGAACATGATTCATGTACACTTTCAGACTACAAAAAAAAAAATCTTCAAGCATGAATTCTTTTTCTAGACATGCTTACAAACAGCTTCTTCTACCAATCTCAAACAAAGGCTCTGTGGGTCATGTTAAACAGCCCTTAACACTTTTCTTGTTTCTGCTGGTCAGGTACATTGTACATGAACTTCATCTTGACATGTGTACCTTTCTTTCCCCCAACCAAGCTGACCGAAGTGATTGGCTCAAAAGCCCACTGTTCATGCCTCCGGGACAAGTTTGTCCAAACTCTAGCAGGTTGAGTATGATGTCAAGGTGATGAAATCGTATATCTTCAGGGAAATATTTGGATAAATAAATTACACTTACCAGAGAGTTGAGTACTAGATTCTGCAAAAAGGGATTTGTTATAAGCAACTTGTTTAATACATTTCATACATTATACAGTTGTACAAAACTAATTCACCCAACATAATAACAGACGGTGTATGCGTGAAGAGATTAGTGCCAGAAACATGAAAGGGAGAGAAAGAGAGGGGAGGGGGAGATACAAGTATGTTAGGATGGGGATCACTTCTGTAGATCCTCCAAAGGTAGCAATTTGATACATTGTCTGAAATTCTTTGTACCATTAAATATCTTTTGTGATTGTTGTCATTCCTTTAGATGAGATTGCTATTGTGATATCAGATACCTGCTGTGTGTGTTTTGCTCTCTTCTTAGGAGGGTAGTGTTTGGAGGAGTTTCTCGAATAGTGAAGAATTACTTTCATGCCATATGTTCAAAGGTCATGTTCAGCAGGAGGCTAAATACAATACTTTCTCTTGAAGTCGACTGTCAACACAAAATCTAGGCCAAAGTCTCCCTTGCCTGCTGAGAGATTGGGTATGGACTGGATCCTCACTCCATGCACTAGGGCTTGCTGGCTTCACTTGAGTGTCTTTGAACCATTTGTCTAGTTTCCAGGAGGTAGATTCATTTCAGATCTTATTGAGGTAGAGTGCTTTGATTATCAGCCTTGATACGATAACCAGGACTGGTCGCCTGAGTGTCTCAGGCTTAGGCCTATTCACATTGCCAATGAAGTCTCCTCATCATTTTGATGGAAGTTGCCAAGCCACTGTACCAAAACCACTGGAAACATCACCAGAAAATTCATGAAAAAAAAGAATTAAAAAAAAAAATCTCCTAAATTAGCATTTATAGGTTTAAATACTGGCCAGGCTATTGTTACATCATAATCATAGTTGCAGTATAAGCTGTTGTTATTTTTTTTTTTCGAGGGTTTAATTTTCTCGAATTTCATGAATCACAGTTGGATCGCAAATTTAACAACATGTGAAAAAATTTTGCCGTGCTCTAGGGTAATAGTGCGTTTAAAGTGTCATTGTTTATTCTCGAGAACAGCATTTCATCAAAAATATCTGTGACCTCCTCATGTGCAAAAATATTTGTAAATGCAAAAATAACATCCCATACTCACTGTAGCAGACTGAAATAACCTTGATGTTAACTTTTCCTGTGTAAAAAAAGCATGCAACAACTTTTCCTATTTGCATAAATAGGCCTAGACATACAAATTGTAGGGTTTGCTTTAATATGTATGTATCATACAAACAATTCAAAATGTCTGTTTGCTCCCCAAACGTCAGTACTTAAAGGGTGTGTACAGTTCTGGTCGAGGTGAGGATTTAGCTTTTAACGTTTTGCGAGATATTCAGAAACCACTCTATGAGATGTCACAGAGCATGCAATTCTAAGGGGTATCAAAAGTTTATTTGATGAAAATCGGTTTTGAAGTGGCCGAGATATCCAAAAACAAGGTGAAACAAAGAGATCCTAATAAAGTTGTGGCATGTAGTCTTTCATTATTATCACTTTTTTGGATATCTCAGCCATTTGAAAACCAATTTTCATCAAATAAATGTTGAATCCTTCTTAAAATTACATGCTCTTTCATATTTCATAAGAGGTTTCTCATTATCTCACTTAGGAATGTTAAAACCATGAATCCCCATCTCAACCAGTACTGTACAGCCCCTTTAACAAGGGTTTACTCTCAACCATGAGCCTGTAGATAACTTTATATTGACTTTAGCCCATTCACACTGGAATTGCTCATTTCTAATCACATTGAAAATGCATTTGCAACCACTCACATGTGGCAAAAAAGAAAAGAAGAAAAGATAATTTGGCTCCTAGCGAAGTGCTTAAAAAATCACCAAACTGTGCATGCTTTGACACACAAAGTGCCAGGTAAATTATGAATAAAAGTTTTCCAGACAATGAAGATGGCCTGATTTTTTATTTGCAATGCAGATTACGAGAGTTAGCAATGTTTTAATTTTGTATTTTTTTCTAGTTTTTATACTAGTTTTTTACACTAGTTTTCTCAATGTTAATGATGAAAATAGTAGTAGTAGTAATAATAATAATAATAAAATCATATACGGTACTACTTATGACTGATTTTCCTTACAATTTAGGATCAAATTGGTAGCTTTATGACCTCAATTTTGTGGTCTGTCATTTTGTTTAATCTTAATTTTTATTATTTTCTTGTTTTTACTTTATGAGGGGAAACAATTTTTAAAAATTGTTCTTCCTAGAAATGTGGTCAAAATTCCTTTCCCTCTGAGCCTGAGGCTAAAGAATGAAATTGATCTTGATCATCAATCTAGACAAGTAGTAGGGCCTATGCAGGTGGGATTAGCAGCATATCTCTGTATGCAATTTACTTTTGTGTTGAGAATTAAACAGGGCATTCAGACACAAGAAAAGATTATACTAGAACGGTATAGCTATACTAAAACGGTATAGCTATACGATGAATTTATACGTCTGAACGCTGACTAGCGAAACGACGTACATTGTATAACGAAATGACGTGCATGTATAGCGAAATGACGGTCAGAGCATCGTTTCGAACTAGAACTCGATAACGAATCAGCATTCCGTGTGCGTCTGAACGTATGGCGACCATAGAACGGTATAACTGGGTGGGGCTTAATGGGAGCGCGCACGAAAGGTGACCCCACAGCTGTCACTCATGACTATACACGCATGCACAGTGGGAAACTGCACATCTATACGATGTTTCCCAGAACGGACGATATCAGTGACTGAACGGTCTGTTGGCTATACAATGATTCTTTATACGTCGTTTCGTTATCGAGTTTTGGTATAAAATGGCATGCGTCTGAATAGGGGTTAAGACTGTTCTTCGAAACAATAATGTTGATAACATACAAATGTATGTGAAAGTAGAGAAGATGTAGGACCTGTGCACTTTTGGCTTGAGGACTTGAAAAGCAAAGTTAGCATGCATGTCATGGTTTGTTTTTTCAATGAAACCTGAGCTGTTCTTTGGAGAAAAGAGATCTATATTTTCCTCAGAAGCCAGGTGGTGATTTAGGAGAAAAGGGATCAGGTCATGGGTAGAATTTGAGGAAAGGGGTACCTATCTGTGGCAGTCACAAACAGACTTGTAGTCTTACCATCACAGACCCTAGCAGTGTCTTGTTTGTATGTCTTCTGACATCTAAGAAACTGTTCCACAATGAACTCTGTGGATGTTCACTCATACATAATGGAATGAATATGAGATATTTTCATCTCAAATTGGGTGTGTTGCTAATTTCTGAAGATTGTATGCTCAGGAATCATTACAACAACAAGACCATTGACAGGATATGACACAGCCATTATATGGTTTATAAAATGATGTCTCTTTGTGCATTTTCTTTCAACTGATGTCTTTGGTTTCCAGATGTGGAAAAGATTCTCTCTTAATCAAATCCTTACCCGTAGACAGCCAAGAATATATTTGGATACTCTGTACAAAATTTGTGCTACACTGCCTCTGAATAACTGAAATGATTGTTAGAACTTAGTTTGCAGTTAATCACATTGTTTCGAAAACTTCTTGTTGTACGTAGTTTATCTGCTGTGCATTCAGCCCATCCATTCATGTAAAGAACGAAAACAAAATCTGGCCTGCCAGTTGGCCCTCTTGTATTGACAAGGATTAATAATGATTAATGATTACATATATGTCTAGGTGCAAATGCTGCAGAGGAAATACTGAACAAACTATGTAATAGAAAATGCAAGATAGGCTAATAGTAACTTGCACTCAAGATGATTTGGTACTATTAAGATGAAAAACGTTGTTGGTATAAAGGAGATAGGCCGCTTTTATCATATGGTTGACTTTGAATGTGAGAGCAAACATAATGACTCATGCAGCATGTAATGCTAAAGGTTTAACACGATGGCTCAGAGAAGTAAATTGGAAAATGGCCAATTCATGTTTTTGAAGAGTCATTTTCCCCCTTTTTCTAATACTTATACTCCCAGAGTAAGACATTTGCCTGAGTGCCAGCTTTTTAACTTTTCACTGTTAACAAGACTCAAAGTTATTGTTTTGTAGATGACAGTGCATCGCTTCATGCCATGCTAAACATATGATGTATTCACAAATCTCATCCACCAAATCTTATCCTAACCATGAAATTATCTGCAGTTCAGATTTATGCAAAGATATACAGTTTTTCCTGTTTACTGAGCACTTACACAAATGAAAACTTTTTTTTTTTTTTTTGCCTCGGGAGGCAATAACGACTCAAAAACAGATTGGTTGCATTTTCTTGTAAACCATTCACAAATAATTCCTCAGGTATGACTACTATGGAATGTTTTCAGGCTATTGAAGTAAACTGGCTGTACGTGTACAAGTGTATATAGGGGCCACATCAGGTTGCTTGTAAAATTTGTCATTCTTGCTTCAACAAAGCCTTGTTAACAAAGCAAAAATCAAAGTGTCAACAGGTATCAAAATAATGACATGTCATCGTTAGTTTTCCAAGCAAATTGAACCAAACAGATTTGCACAAGTTGCCTTGCTGGTTATAACTCTTCCATCTCATAGCAGTAGTATTGCTCAAATCAAAAGTAGTCACATCACGGTGACATTCAGATGCAACCAGGTTTGGGGGGGGGGGAGGGATTTTTTAACAAACAGTCCAAATGGTATGCTGTGTGTGTCTTGATGGTGTTCTTATAACTTCTAATGAATATGGACATTTTGGAGACTTTCTCATGCAGCTATTAATATGCAAAATAAAAAAAAAATGGCAAAGGAATCTTTCTGCAAATTTGGCATACAATTTGAAGTGTGTTCTGAAAGGCTGATAAAACAAGGAAACCAGTGGCATATCTAGTATGATTAGTTTTTAAGTCAATCATAAATTTTAAGACTGACTTGAATTCTTTGTGAAAAACACTCCCAAATATGCGTTGTAACTATTTAAAAAAGGCCATAAAATGTGTGACTGTCAAGTGCATGTACATGTAGTTGTTATAGAAACATGCAAATCATGTTTCTCTTATAATAGTACTTGTTGATATTGTGTCACATAAAATTGAACATTATATGCCTCACCTTCACAGAAGAAATCAATTGTATCTACGATATACATGTATGTACAGTGTATGTTAGTAATACTTCCTTTGTGTATAACTTCATCCAATAACTCACCAAGTGGATTCATTTCAGGAACCAGTACATGGATATGATAAATAACTGCGCATCAGTGATAATAAATTGGCACTTTGTTTCCAAGAGTTTTTCCAGTGTAAGAGCAGTAAAATACATGAAAATCAACAAAATACATCAATGGGTATTTTTCGTTTTCGATCCCTCTAGGTTTAGTTGTCTCTGTAGGCCAACACAATTTTGGACCATTTGTTTCATCTGAAGATCTCATATTATTGAGTGTTCATCTGTATCTTATGCATCAGAATAGAATGGAGTGGGAACATGAAATAAAAACAACATCAGCCTTTGAGGGAGGCTAACTACTCTGCTGTAGTTAGGGGTCAAAATCAGAGGTGTACAATTTCGGGGCAATTTTTTTTTTTTAGCGGGCTCAGAAAAGTGCGCACAGTAGGTTGGAGAAGTTATCAAGTAAAGGAGGAGTGGTTTCAAGGGAAAAGCAGAGGCATGATGTAAACAAGACTGTTTCTGAGCTGTTGGTAGCAAGGAAGAGGTATTTCTTCCCAAACTGCTCCACCACATTCACTTCAGTCTTCACTTTAGAGGAGGACAGGCCATTGATACTTGGAGAAGACAGCAAACGAAGCCTATGGTCATCTTGAAATGGGAAGATTTCTTATGATGGGGGAAGGAAAATCAGTGCGTTCTAGTGAAATAACCACGACTCCATGTTGCAGGGATACAGTTCAAGTAAGTTTGCCATGTGGAGAAGTGGAATGCTTTGTTTGTGAAATACCCAAAAGCCATTTACTGTGGACAAAATCGTTAAAGTTTCTCCATTTTGACTCTCAGTAAACACTTTGATGCTGACGTCTTTCAGAAAGAAATCATGGTATTCGTGAGTGATCCAGTGTGTCTACCATGTTGTCACTTTTTTCTTTGATGTCCCATTTGGACCACTGAAATCTTTGAATTTAACATTTTAGGGGCTCGAGGGAGAAATGTAGTGCCCCAAAATAAAATGAAAACTAAAGATTCGATTTGAATTTTTGCTGCCTGATCTGGCCACCAAAATATAACCTTCTGACAGTTTGGTGGCCCAACATCAAGTTTGTATAGTGGTCCCGCTTATCGGGCCACTGCCACAGTCAAGCCCTGGGCCCCATTTTATCAAAAGATAAAATCAATTGTAAATTCCCTTACCACACAGGCTGCCATAGAGTTATGATGGAAATCAACTATATAATCAATTATAACCCTTCATAAAACAGGACCCTGTTTGTACATGATTCAGTCTTTTAAGAAGAGCATCAGAGGCGAAGAGTTGGCACATAGAGCCATGTGTTTAATTTCTATACATTTCTAGAAATATTCAGGTTGCTACTTTTTGCCAGTCATATGATGGGACAGGAAATGTAATCATGTTCATGTGACTTTAAGAAATGAAAGCCACTGATTATTATAACAGTTGATTTGCTACTGTACTAGTCTTAGGTGTGTAAAGTGATAACGATTTCACCAGTCTACCTGCCTTTCTGTGCAACAATAGAGGTTATATTGTCACAGAAATTGTGGTATATCATAAACATGTACACACCAGACAGCTTTGAGTGAAATATGTTTTAGTTTTGAAAAATTTTCCTCACATTGGAGGTGTCTGCTAATAATGAGGGAGAAATTAACCACCCAGTTCATACTTTTTGTGATTACACTTTCATAACACATAAAACTGTGGACATAGTACAGCTGTACAACAGATAGATATTCGTAAGAAAGTAGTGATGAAGTAGAAATTCAACAACTGGTTCCCAGAGAGCTGTGAATGTTTCTGTACTAACTAGTGCCATAACTGTCTTTAGTGGTATTAGTTTTAAAGGGTGTGTACAGTTCTGGTCGAGGTGAGGATTTAGCTTTTAACGTTTTGCGAGATATTCAGAAACCACTCTATGAGATGTCAAAGAGCATGCAATTCTAAGGGATATCAAAAGTTTATTTGATGAAAATCGGTTTTGAAATGGATGAGATATCCAAAAACAAGGTGAAACAAAGAGATCCTAATAAAGTTGTGGCATGTCGCCTTTTATTAGCTCACCTGAGCCAAAGGCTCAAGTGAGCTATTGCGATCGCCCTTCGTCCGGCGTCCGTCGTGCGTCGTGCGTCGTGCGTCGTCCGTCGTCCGTCGTCCGTCGTCCGTCGTGCGTCGTGCGTAAACTTTTTACATTTTCATCTTCTTCTTGAAAACCCCAAGACCGATTTTCATCAAACTTGGCAGGTAGCATCCCTAGGGGGTTAGGAACTCAATTTGTTAAAATGGGCACCATGCCCCACCCAGGGGGCCCCCAGGGGGCCCAAACCCCCCAAAATTAAGGAATCTGTAAAAATCTTCTTCTCTAGAACCAGAAGTGATAGAGCTAAGTTAATACTATGGGTTAGTACATTGATGACTGTAGTTTCAAGTTTGTTCATGGCAGAATCAGGGGTGCCCCCCTTGGGACCCAGGGGAGGGGGGTGGGGAGGGGTTCTAATGGGGCCTAAATTGTACATTTTCTCATCTTCTTCTTAAGAACCCCATGACCCATTTTCACCAAACTTGGCAGGTAGCATCTGTAGGGGGTTAGGAACTCAATTTCTTAAAATGGGCACCATGCCCCACCCAGGGGGCCCCCATGGGGCCCAAACCCCCCAAAATTAAGGAATCTGTAAAAATCTTCTTCTCTAGAACCAGAAGTGATAGAGCTAAGTTAATACTATGAGTGAGTACATTAATGACTGTAGTTTCAAGTTTGTTCATGGCAGAATCAGGGGTGCCCCCCCCCCCCCTGGGACCCAGGGGAGGGGGGTGAGGAGGGGTCCTAATGGGGCCTAAATTGTACATTTTTATCTTCTTCTTGAGAACCCCATGACCCATTTTCACCAAACTTGGCAGGTAGCATCCCTAAGGGGTTAGGATCTCAATTTGTTAAAATGGGTGCCATGCCCCACCCAGGGGGCCCCCATGGGGCCCAAACCCCCAAAATTAAGGAATCTGTAAAAATCTTCTTCTCTAGAACCAGAAGTGATAGAGCTAAGTTAATACTATGGGTTAGTACATTGATGACTGTAGTTTCAAGTTTGTTCATGGCAGAATCAGGGGTGCCCCCCTTGGGACCCAGGGGAGGGGGGTGGGGAGGGGTTCTAATGGGGCCTAAATTGTACATTTTCATCTTCTTCTTAAGAACCCCATGACCCATTTTCACCAAACTTGGCAGGTAGCATCTGTAGGGGGTTAGGAACTCAATTTCTTAAAATGGGCACCATGCCCCACCCAGGGGGCCCCCATGGGGCCCAAACCCCCCAAAATTAAGGAATCTGTAAAAATCTTCTTCTCTAGAACCAGAAGTGATAGAGCTAAGTTAATACTATGAGTGAGTACATTAATAACTGTAGTTTCAAGTTTGTTCATGGCAGAATCAGGGGTGCCCCCCCCCCCCCCCCCCCCCCGGGACCCAGGGGAGGGGGGTGAGGAGGGGTCCTAATGGGGCCTAAATTGTACATTTTTATCTTCTTCTTGAGAACCCCATGACCCATTTTCACCAAACTTGGCAGGTAGCATCCCTAAGGGGTTAGGATCTCAATTTGTTAAAATGGGCACCATGCCCCACCCAGGGGGCCCCAGGGGGGCCCACACCCCCAAAATGAAGGAATCTTTAAAAATCTTCTCTAGAATCAGAAGTTATAGAGCTAAGATAATACTACGAGTGAGTACATTAATGACTGTAGTTTCAAGTTTGTTCATAGGAGATCCAGGGGTGCCCCTCTTGGGGGCAGGGGTGGGGGGGGGGGGTGGTTGGGAAGGTCCAAATGGGGGCCTGAATTGTACATTTTCATCTTCTCTTCCTGAACACCTCGTGACGGATTTTCATCAAACTTGGCAGGTAGCATCCCGAGGGGGTCAGGATCTCAATTTATCAAAATGAGCACCATGCCCCACCCAGAGGGCCCCAGGGGGCTCCAATCCCCCCAAATTAAGGAATCTGTAAAAATTTGGGCCCTTATTGTACATTTTCATCTTCTACTTGAGAATGCCTGGTCAAATTTTGGTAGAGCTGTGAATAATTTAGATTAGTGATTGCGTGAAAGGTGAACTTGCGATACTCAGGTGAGCGCTAGACCCGCGGGTCTCTTGTTATTATCACTTTATTGGATATCTCAGCCATTTGAAAACCAATTTTCATCAAATAAACGTTGAATCCATCTTAAAATTACATGCTCATTCATATTCCATAGGAGGTTTCTCATTATCTCACTTAAGAATGTTCAAAACATGAATCCCCACCTCAACCAGTACTGTACAGTCCCTTTTATGTAATAGCAGTGAACTATGTAAGCTGCTGATGGCATACCACTTTTTGAACTTTGTTTTGTTATGGCATACATGCACAATATGGTATGGGAACAGTGCAAATTGCTTTAGCAGTGGCATATACATAGATATTTTGATTATGTTTTACATAGTTTGCTCTTCTGTTCTCAAAAGCAATGTAATAGTGAAAGTATTGTAATCTTACTTGACTCTGAGTCCAGGTAGCAGTAGCGGGAGCAGAAGTGGGAAAGTAGCAACATGATTTTTATGTTTATGTGGTGCATGCAGTGCTTGAATAGCTTTTGAGATCACAAAATAGGACTATATGTACAAGCATGTATGTGATTATAGAAAGCCGGGTACTGTACTGGAATATTATGGATAGACGATAAGGAACTGACTTCTTCCTGCCACAAGTAGGGGTGCGTTTATCACTTCTGGCCAGAATTAAAGTTTTCAAACTTTCAGTCAACTTCTGGAGAGTTTTGAGGAGTTGATAAATGCAAAGCTGTTTTGATTATGGAGTTAGAAATGCGTCACTGAAACACCCCCCAAAAAATGCAATGGCAAAATTAAAGCATTTGAGCTAGAAACACATTTCTGTAGAGTTGATAAATGCAAAGTCATTTTGAAGCGTGTTTATAGCTCGGACCTACCCATGCCAACCACTGGCAACTACACATCTCGTCCCTCTGGTCAAACTGCACAATGGAGTTGCGCTGTGACAGGGCCTACTAATAGATTCACGACAGAGGTAATGAACGCAACAACTCAAGAAACATGATCCGAAAGGCATTGACAAACGTGCATTTTGATAGTGGGTATTAAAATGTGTTTCAAAGACCTGGGAAAGGTGATAAACCAGCCTATGACACAGGCTTTATTTCAAATTACACCTACGTTATAGTGAGAGATGAAAGAGAAGGAGAGATCATAGACTGAGAGTCTGACAGTCAAAGAGGAATAGAGAGATACTGACGTAAAACTAAACATTACAACAGCAGCTGCTGCATGAGCAAAGTCATCACTGCATGTAGAGAAGGGAACTAAAAGTCTATGTGCCTCTTGTTGTTTCTTCTCTCCCTTTTCTCACTTTATAACATTTTTATGGCAATCTGTACATTAGATCTTCCAACTGACTTGAATCCTGAAGGGTAGTTCAATATTATTTTAGGTAGGAATATGTTTGGTGTGAAGCTTTTTGCTTGGTATGATTGTACACATGTACAGTCTGTATTCAAACTGGATAGATGTGAGACTCCAAGGAAGGAAGGGTTGTATACAATATATATGTCTGATATAAAGACTAGTTGTGACACCCATCTCTCTCTCTCTCTTTACTTGATCTCTTCCTTCCTTCTTTCCTTCCTTAGCCAGAAGGATGGACAAGTAGTCTACATTATCATACCACATTACTCTTCCTCTGAAAGATCCTTTGAATCATGTCCTGTTCTTACATTTACGTCTATCTCTAGTGTGTCAAGGCCAAAGAGTATATAAAGTGAATGTTTGTAGAAAGAGAGTTGATAGCGCTGTGTCCTCAAGATGACTTTGTGGGATGAAAGGGGATAGGTGAGTTGAAATTTGAGGAGAAAGGAATCATCTTTGATAGCATAATGTGATTCCAAGTAGAACTCATACAAGTGAAGACAGTGAAGAGGGACAAGAGAGGATAGATCAGTAAAAAGTAAAGAAATATTGATTCCTTTGCTGTAGAATTAGTTCCCAGAGGAGCTGTCATAAGTTCATTTACATGTACCTGAAATTAAATGTTTATTAAATCAATCTTTTGCAATGTGATGCAAAAACTATGAATTCTGGCACGTGCACACACAGACACACACACACACACACACACACACACACACACACACACACACACAAATCATTTGTTCTCTTTATTGGTCCAGCTTGAGTAAAAAAAAAATGCTCATCATGATTTGCCCTTCCGTCCATACACTTTGTGTTCCAAAAAACACATTAATTTTGGTAAATAATGCAGCTCGGCACACTGGGGTACTCAGGATCAGGATTTGTTCATTGTTTAGGCATGCATAGATATTCAAAGCAATTCATTAGAGGCCTGGTGAGTTTGTGAGTTTTTGTCTATGTTTGAATGATGGTGTATAATATACATTTTTTTATGCCTCCGCCACGAAGTGGTGCCGGAGGCATTATGTTTTCGGGTTGTCCGTCCGTCCGTACGTACGTCCGTACGTACGTCCGTACGTACGTCCGTACGTACGTCTGTACGTCCGTACGTCCGTACGTCCGTCCGCTTTCGTTTACGCGATAACTTGAGTAATATTGACTTGAATTCTACCAAACTTGGTCCAAGTATAAAGCATGATGGGGCAATTAGTTGATTAGATTTTGGGCGAAATCCGCCGAAGGTCAAAGGTCAAAGGTCAAGGTCAAATCATGAAATTGTATCCGTTTACGCGATAACTCAAGACTGGATCGAGCAAATTTCACCAAACTTTGTTGGAGGATGATGTATGATAGGACAATTATTTGATTAGTTTTTTAGTGAAATCGGACTGAGGTCAAAGGTCAAAGATCAAGGTCAAATCCTGAAATTTATCTGTTTACGTGATAACTCAAAACTGGATGAAGCAGCTTTCACCAAACTTGGTCCAAGGATGATGTATGATGGGACAATTAGTTGAATAGATTTTAGTGACATTGGCAAGAGGTCAAAGGTCAAAAGGTCAAGGTCAAATCCTGAATAATATGTTGCTATTTCCCCCCATATCTATGCAATGCCCAAAGGTATTTTCTTGAAACTTGGTGTAGACATGTAGGCCCCTACTACTGCATTAAGATTCTCCAGAGTTTCATGTCATAAGGTCAAAGGTCAAAAGGTCAAAGGTTAAGTGAAAATGTTGTAATATCACTTTTCTCACAAATGGTTCAATGTATCTTCATGGAACTTGGTACATACGCATGTACTGACTGGCAGAGATTATCTAGGGAATTTAGGGGTCATAGGTCAAAGGTCAAGGTCAACTCCTCAATATTTTACTATTTCCCTCATGCACTAGTATATAAAATGCTTGCATTATTAGTTTTCTGACTTATATACATGCATTACCTAATGGAGATTCTCCAGGAAATTTCCAGCCAGACTGTCAAAGGTTGTCAAAGGTTAAGGGTCAATGGCCAGGTTTCAATGCCCCCCCCCCAAAAAAAAAAAAAAAAATCTATTTTGTACTGTTATTACACTCTTTCTTCATACCTTGGAAATTACTCAATGCATAAACTTATAAAAGGGTCTGTCAGAATTCAAGTAAAAATTCTCAATTCCCCAAATATGTGTACCTGCACTCCCAGTTCAAGGAAAGTGATCATTCAAGTCATTTCTGACAAACCTGTCATATTTTTATTTTTTTGCCAGTTATGTGAAACTGTCATGGATCACACATTGTGAAGACATTGTACTATACCCCTATTGGGAGAATCATGCATTATGGCGGAGGCATCAGTCGCCATAGCGACATTTCTAGTTTTTTTTGCATGCCATGATGGTGATGCAAACAGCGATAACTTTTGTCTGTGAATGTGGCTATTATGAAGAGATGCAGTTGTAGAGAGAAATAGGATTCTATCAGTAGTTGTGTGAAGATGTGATGAAGAGAGTGGATTTGTCAAATGGTTCACACTGCTCATCCTCAAGGGATGACATAGACTTTTGATTTGAGAGTGGCTCTCAGGGGGATTCTTCCTGTAAATTGCCCACTCTGGTTTTGATTTCTCTGTAAAATTATATCACTGTGTGTACCCAGAATTTAGCAGAACTTTATAAACTGTATTCTACAACTGTACCTTTTATAACATTCTGGACTATGTCTGGTCAAATGTAATTTGAAAAAAAAAATTGGGAGAGATGTCATTTTAATACTCTGTGTCTTTTTTCAGACCAATAAAATGAACTTGCCATCTGAAAAAAAAAGGAGTTGGAAGTGTGAAAACTCTCAAAGTCACTGGCGCAAGCAAACTGCCACTAATGTTTCTCCACTTAATGAAAGCCATTGACTGTCTTGCAAGATAATCTGTTGGTGTGGTGACAGTACATTGTACTTCTTTCCCTCAGTTCATGTTTCATTACGTAGATGAAGCAGAATTCCAAATAAGCCTGTAGGTCATCAAGTGTTGTCTCATTGCATGAGATACCTCCACTGCGTAGTGGATAGACAGTACAAACAATTCAAAACATGTATGTAATTTAAGGAAATGCTGGATGTGGAATTACTTAGCAAGATTCAGAAGATGTTCATAAAGGCTAAGTTAAGTTGTCAAAAGTTATCAAAGTTATCAAATCATCTACAAACAAAGCTGATGTTGCTGTATGACACTATTCCTGTACACATGCTACATGTATGCTGTGCCTCTCTAGCTCTGACTGTAGAGCCACAAAAAGGAAAGGTAATAATCAAAAGTACCTGGAACTGAGACTATACTGTCAATGTCACGAGTGACGAAAGTGATTGAGTGATAGCAAGGCATGACGTCACAGTCTTGCGTGGAATAGGACAGGCACAGCCTCATAATGTAGAAAAAAAAAAAGATGTTGTGACACACAGTGTAAGAGTTACATTGTTTGGTGCAAGTCCATTCAGTGAACTTGATTGTAAGGTCTATTAGAAAACTTTTGGTTAGAAGTTGTATTTATTTTACAATGAAAAGGAGACACTGCTTGTATGTTATGTGTTCTCAGGTAAGACTTAAATTATGCAATTTCTATTTACTTTAATTAACTCTTTATGATTAGGTACATAAGTGAAGAGAATTTTTGTCATTCAAAACCTTGTACTCATATGACCCTCTGGCATGCTATTATGTGCATTTATGGTAGGTTTGAGCAAAGTCAAGTCATAATTTGAGTTTAATGTGTGCCTGTGTACAGTCGACGGAGGGTAAAATGTATTGAGTCTTCAGAACAACAGGGACACTGGTACATCTTTACAGTGATGATTTGGAATTTTTGTGTGTGTGCAATTCAATCAGTAAAAAGTATTAACTTTTTTGTGGAATAGCTGCTAATAAAATGCCTGTGGACTTTGAAATGAAAAAAAAAAAATAAAGCACTGAGGAGAATCGCTTTAAATATTTGATGTGCATGTAATCAATGACTGAGCATTTTCCATTTTGGCTGGGGGCTAGTCACTTTTTGTGCAGTAAACCTGCATGCAATCTGGCCGAAGAGATCTGAATATTTGTGTGTATTTGTTGTTTGTTTGTGGGGGTTTTTGTGGGGGGACAGGGAAGTTTGCAGTTTTACCTTCCATTTGTCATTATCTTCAGAGTTCAAAATATGTTAACTAGATTGCTTTTTTTTTTCTTTCCTTTTCTGAGTCTTTATTTGTCAGCTGTGCTGTGAATAATGAAATTATAATGAAATTTATGGTGTTTTTTTTTTCATTTTGGTATCTTGACATACAGTGCGTTTTAAAAAGAAAAAAAATCAAACTTTCAATTCTGCTAAATTCAGCTGGTTATCTGCCCCTTGTCTTATCTGTTCCATGTTTCTGGTAGCTATCAACTCATCAGTATTAGCAGGATCTCGAAGTGGAATATAAACACTAAAAATGAAGCAACAAGACTTATCTCCTTTATTTGACTACCCGACTGTGGCTGCTTTGGTTTTTGATTTGTGAAGACAGTTCTGGGCAGTCTTGAAATGGACTTTGACTTGAATTGACAGTCACTTTATGGGATTTGCATGAACTTTTTTTTTTCTGTGAGGCACTTTGTGGATTCCTGTACCTATCTCAGACTTTATCAGAGTTTACCATCAAAGATTATAGACTTCTGTTTGCAATCACAGAATTAGCCTTCTCAGGCAGGTATTGTCAAATTGCTCTTTAGCTGGTTTTGAATCTTTCGAGTGTAGTTAACAAAGAGAGGGGAGACACAAAGCAAGCTGGAAATGTTTGTAGGTGCTGTGAAGTTTTGTTAGTTTGAAACACTTTACTTTGTAAGTGGATCAAATTACTGAGAATATGTCCATATCAGAAGGAGATGATCAGGTAAGTTTTTGTGTTGGTGTCAATTTCATCAATATGTTGCCATGATATGTGTTTGATCTTCCTAGTTTGGCTCACAGTGGTACGTCTACTTCTTCCACAAACTAAATTGACCATGCAGCCGTGCATTGTTGATCCATGGCGGTATTAGGAATTCCTTTGCCAAAATAAAGAATGATGTTGTTGGTGTTTGATTTTGTGTTCCTTTTTCCTTTTCTTGGGGGGGGGGGGGGGAAGGGGTGTTGAAAGTAAGTGAAATCATGATCTAGATTCTGACTTTTATGAAGTTCCTCTCTTTCACCAATTTTGATTGACTTTTTGTCTTTCCTTTTTATGTGTGGAATACATATGATGTATGGAAGATATCATCCTGTTGTAAAATCGATATCAATCAAAATCCTACCCTCTACCCATATAGACCAGACAGTGTAATAATGTACAAATGTAGTACAATTAATAGTCTCATACAGAAGCTGATATTGCTATAATACAGTATGCATATACTTAGTGAATATCAACTTAGGTTTGAGATGTTGAGATATTGGATGATATTGACAAATCATTGAGAAGAGGTCTTTTTGAAAGTGACTGAAAATCAAATTAGAAAAGCACCTGGAGAAATCTGTTCATAACTTGTTGAGTTATTTGGCAAACATACAGGCAGACAGTTAAAACAGAAACCAATGCCAGCAAAACATAATCTTTGCAAAGGTGATAATGATGATGAATTGAATAATGCATTATCTTCAGAAAGAAGACATCATGAATGACAGTGTGCTGCAAACAAACCTACCTGGTTATCTGTGGTACAGTAACTAAAACTTGCTGACTAGCAAGTATGATGAATGGGCACTTTTCCCAAATGCCCATGATTGCAGGGAGTGAAGATTTGTCTTTTATAATGTCCTGTATACAGAAGAGTGAATGACATCTGGGGGCATTTTATGAAGCGTTTTGTCAGATATTTTTTCTGATGAAATGTTATAAGCTACTGAAGTTCTTGCATCTGATTGGCTGAGAGCAAGTTTGTCTGACAAAACGCTTCATGACATGCCCCCCCCTGAAGATACACTGTAACTAGAGGGGAAGAGCAAGTTTGTCTGACAAAACGCTTCATGACATGCCCCCCCTGAAGATACACTGTAACTAGAGAGGAAGCCATAGAAAATATTGCTTGTTCAATGAGGGAATAAAGATAGTGGGGGTGGAAAAAGGGAGGGGGTGTCAGTACAAGAATGGGGATTATGTAACAAATCTTGGATGCTGTTTGTTGTTCACTGTCCAAGGAGATTATGTTGTGGTTTCACCCATTGGTGATTGTTCTGATTTCACAACTAGTTCACCCATGAACATTTGTATGCTGTCTTTTGGCTCAATCTCAGTCCATGTGATAGTGCAGCACGTGTAGCCAATTGTCTGAAACGCATTGATCCTGTAACCTGGTTTGTAGTGTGACAAGGCACATGGTCTGAAAAACAAATGATCAATTTTTTTTATATTAAAAAATAAAAAATAAAGATTGTCAGTGTTTTATTCCTTGAATACAGTTTCATTGGAGTTAAGCTATTGATTACAAAATATCTATTTTGCAAACTACTTCTTTTTGCTTTTCTTTGTTTTCTTTTTTGTTTTCTTTGTTTTCTTTTTTTGTTGCTGGAGTGCACTCCAATGAAGCTAGTAGACTTCTATAACTGAAAGATTTGGGATCCACATTTCATCCACAGAGTAAAAAGGTCATCATCCAGCTAGTGAGGTCGAATCAGCTGCAGTTTCTGTCCCCAAATTTGGCTACTTTCCATTGTAGTGCTTGTTGACAGTTTATGGATGTTTTGGTTGCATTGTGGTGTTCTAAATTATGCTGACCACATCATATGAAAGACCTGTCAATCGGTGCCCCCCCCCCCCCCCCCCCCCCCCCCCCCCACCGTGAAATGAACTAACCCATCAAGCTTTATAATGTTCTTTTGACTTTCAGGAAGGGTCTCCGGAGAGTCCATTTAAGATGTGGGGGGAGGAGAAGGCTGAGGATGTGGTGTACTCTGTCTACCTCAAGAAGGTCAGCTACAAGGCTGCAGATGACTCCTGTGCACTCAGTGATGTGAGTTTTTCTTATTTCATGCATGAGTTGCCATGGCAATACTGCCATTTACAATTGTTTGCATCACTTTACAAATCTAGGTAGTAATGGTGTGAGATATAATAGGGCTATGACACTCAGATATGAGTTGAAATAAAGGTTGGAGTTCAGATAATCTGCAGAGGACCAGTGCAGTGAACTGCCATTAACATCTCTATAGTAATAACAGGGTGTGAGGAAATAAAAGCTTCCACCTTTGGCAGTGCTTGATGATCATTTGAGGAGTTTGTGCACCAATGATGAAGGAAGATTAATTGATGACCAAAATGATGCCCAAGATGTTGCATCATGCTCTGAATATCATATCATCCTCTTCCATTGATAGAAAAGCAGCTACAAGTTTGCAGGTTTTTTTAAATCTCTGAATGCTGAATATTCAACATTATTTACTTTAGTGCTATGATAAAAAAAACAAAATAAATTCTGACAATTATTCTTCTACTTGATCAGAGCAAGTTAACAAAATCTACAATGTTGCATGATAACAAATGAGTCAAAGATAGATTTTTGTTGAAGTGCATAAAGAGAGAAGAATCAGTGTGTGAAATGGAAGCATTGTTCTTTCACTCATTAGCTTTGTTTTATTTCTCTTTCTCCCTGCCTTTCTCATTTGCCTTGAAATCTCTGCCCCTATTTTTTGACATGGCATTAATTCCCTATGCCCATATTTCCCAATCCTTTAAAAACAACAACACAAAAACAAAAACAAAACTGCATGGATGAACTGAATAAATGTTTGTGGTCCAATGCATGCCTACTGACTTTATAATTCTAATGGCAATTGTAATGTATTGAATACTAATTTGGCAATTGTATTGTATTGAATACTAATTTGGTGCTTATATCGATTGTGATAACATGATTTTGATGCATAATATTTATCATTTTGCTATATCATTATATGTATATTGGCTATATATCTTCATTTAATATGATACCTCTAACTTGTTATTGGTTTGGTGAATGACCTCTTATTTGCAATGTATAAACCTGTTACTTGTACTAATCCAAATCTTGATACTGTGACTAAACTCTAAATGCTGTAACTTGCTGAAATTCCTGTATCCTGCAATTTGTTCCTCATTTCATTTTTGTTTATATTGAATAATTCCCATTTTATCTTTGGTGTAATATCTTCAATTATATTGTGTTGCATTAAATCCACGTCTCATTATGTTTATGTATGTATTCATAAAATATCCATGAAAATCTTTTTACCATAACTTGTGACCACCAATGTCTGAATTGATTGTCACTTTTTTTATTGAACCATTGTGCCCATAAACTTCACTCATGAATCAAATATTTCATGTCATGTAATCATGCACACTTTCTATTGAAATTTTTGACTAACCATTTATGTGGCTTTTATATAACCTACTCCACCACCCTTTCCCTTAAAAAAAAATGAAACAAAAATCAAACATTCTTAATAAACTCATTTGTCATTGTGATATCATTTTCATGGTCAACTGATTTCCAATTTTGAAACCTAATGTAATTATTGTTATATGCCATGGATGATCATATCAAATAATGTTCTGCATACATATTAATTTATTTTTTGTTACTTTCTAATGTGCTTGCACTGTACTTTGTGCCTTGCAAATTCTTTTTTTTTTTCAATATCAATCACGCACATTGCTCAAGGTGCTGTTTGCTTTACATTTGTAACTCCATTGCGTGATTGTGAATCTAATTTTGTTAATTTTCTTATGAAAATCATGTGTTCTTAACATGTGTCTGTTTCGTGTATTCATTTGCTCTTTTATGTACATGAAAACACTGGTGTAATTCCATCTCACTAACATCTTAATATCATTGACCCAAATGTTCAATCACTTATGATTCATATCACACCCCTTGCTCCTCATAATGAACAAACCCTCCCATCCCCCTACCCCACCCCTGCCAAATTCTCCCCCTTTTTCCAACCCTACTGCTGCATCAAAATCCACTACCACATGAATTCCAACCACTGGCCGTGCCCCATGGCCTTATAGAGTTGTCAGGCAAATCTCCAGTTTTTGTCCTACCTACAGTGGGAGACACTCAGAATTAAGACAATCAAGGCTGCATCTGTGCGGAAGCTGGTGGAGCATCTTCCCGTTGCTGTGGAGGAGATGGACTCTGTCTACATCAATGTATTCTTCTCCACATACCAGACCTTTACCAACCTCAGGGAGGCATTAGATATCCTGATATCAAGGTAATCATTATGGTGTATCAGCCCCTCCCCCCCAAAAAAAACCAAACACAAACAAACTAACAAACAAACAAACAAACAAACAAACAAACAAACAAACAAACAAACAAATAACCAGATAACATTTTAAAGACAAAATCCTGTACTAGCATTCTTATGGTACTTACACACAGTATTTCATACATCAGCCAATCTTAGTATTTTATGAAGCAAGTTGGCTAAGTAGTCTTGGGGAGATAAACAGGTTTGTGAAGTAACTTATTGTTTACAAATGTAGGAGACACCTTTCCATCTTAAGAGTTCCAGTTCCATAAATACAGCTGTATGGCTGAAACTACTCTGGAGGAACAAAAAAGTTCATGTTTAGCTCTCCCCAAAGATACATCTGTACTTGACAGACAAGAGAATCTATCCTTTAAGTGCCTTAAAAAGAAAAAAAATGCGAGTTTGATTCTCAACATGACAATTAAAGTGTGACAAACTGTTTGAGATGAGTCACCCTAAAGGCAGCAGAATGCAGACAACTTCACAAGCACCAAGTGTGAAAATGACAAACTTGGCTCTCATGATGAATGCAAACATACTTACACCTGTCTGTCTGAAACCTTCAAATATTTACAGTCATGTCTGGCTAGAGAGAAGGGTTGTGTGTGTGTGTGTGTGTTTGTGTGTGTGTACTCATTCTCATTGACAAATGTCAGTGGTTCAAACAAATGGTTGAAGGTGCTGTTGGGAGAAAGAAAGTGACCTTTCTTTCTTTCTTTCTTTCTTTCAAGGATAACTTTGAAATTGAGGTGACACATTCTTTGATATGATGTAAAAATCTACTCATCACATTTTCATGGTGAAAAGGGGTAGCATTATTGTCAGTGTGTTGACAGGATAATGATTCATTACCGGCCAAAACTCTTACCCCTGTGCTAGTTATCTCAATGCAGCATATGAATATTTGTATTACAGATATAGGCAAAGAATATCCTCTTTGAAATGTGTATCTTATGGTTTGACAGTTAAAAATATTTAGGAATCCTTTCCCACCATGTGTGAATTGAGACGTGAATGCCAACCAGAGCTTGGAGTATAGGATATGTCAATGTGCAACACTATGAGCTTTGCTGCAGTCACTGCACTAACATGATAGAAGCCAGCACAGGGTCAGATGTTTGTTGTGTTGTCTCAAATCATTTGTTATCATTTCTTCATAAGGAGGAAGTTTTGAGTTTAAAACTTTTGCTATCAGATATCAGCGTCCATGTTGGCACTTGAGAGTCAAATGGATGTTTACCCGTACCATGCTTCATTTGATAATTGCTAACATGCCTTGTTCCCTGGTTGGTACAGATGTCTTGGAACTAAAATTCAGTGAATAGAGATCAACTAATCACCCTAATGCTTATTGTGTCACCTTGGCCTTTGTGGTTGACTGAGGCACTTTGCCCGACATAAAGTGGTCTTTAATTTTTCAACGAGATTTTAAGATTGAGGGAGTACTGAAAGCTGATTAAAAAGCAAAAACAAAAACAAAAACAAATAACAAGCAAAAACAACCCTAATCTAAATCCCGGAGCACATAAAAGGTTCAAGTGAAGTAAAGCATGCACATTTATGTCTCTGGTATTCACTTTGGTGATTTCAGGACATTCTTGTGTATTGTATAAAATTGCTTGCTACTGCAGAAGATCTAGTCTTATCATTACCAGAAACACATATTACATCTGAATGCAGCATTACACAGAGATTGCAATCATAGCAGTAATGTACTATTTGTCACCATAGCAACAGCAGAACTGGTTTCTGTATATTGAGTATTGCATAACAGTTATCGTGGTAGCTTCATTTTTATGTGTAGATAAAACTTAAGTGGCTGCAGAAAGTAAGATATTCAAGTGAAAAGAGCATAGTTCCACGATGTACATTCTGCTGTGGCCTATTAAGCATGTCAAATGTAACTACTTTAAAAAGATGTCCAGTTTTATTGCTCTCACCAAAAGTGTATGAAAGGTCACACAAGCAGCGTTCAGTAGATATGTCATTCATATGATGTATGCTCAATTATGGCATGCTTTGAAGGTGTGCTACATTTGTAACATGCCAGCCTGAGTCTCCCTTTATTTTCTCTCTCTCATAGTACATGATAAATTTAAATTTTTTACATGAAAACCCCAAAAGTGGTAACTCTGCAAGCTCAGACCAGGGAGGGCCATCTCCCTGCTCTGACACTATAATGATAATGAGTATGTATATGTTTTTGAATTGCAAAATAGTGACTCTGACAAAGATAGAATTTCACAGCGTGACAATGCCAGGGAATTCCCAAGTGACTGTATGAAAGTCACCTGATCTCACAGAGCTCTTTTTTTTTTACTAAATGCAGCCTGTTGAGCCTAAAAACAACAGTCATAGGAAACTGACCAAGTGGACAAACAAGTATATCCTCCTTTTCTCAGATAACACCATATTTAGTCTTGAAACTATTCTTGGTAATATCAGTATCAATGAGAATGTCCTGTAGTGATACAGATATCAGAAGGGGAGAATTTAACCCAAATATTTTATGTGAATTCAGTGAAAACAGACATAATAGAATACATCAGCAACATTTGAGGAAAACAATGTAATCTGTGAGAAAGTTGAAATTTTTACAAAGTTTTTGTGAAATCCATGTGCTGTCCTCTCTAGATATGAAGGCTACATAATTTGTGATGTTACAGTAGTTGAACAGTTTAACAGAGATATAAAGAGAACTCCACAAAATGTCATTTTCTATGAAAAGCACACATTCCCTGAACTTGTTTAAAGTAATGACACATGGTAAAAAGGTATTACTCCCTGCCTTCTGAAGGAGTTATGTCAATTCAAACTTCTCTGATGTCCTCTTGTATTATTTCTGCATTCACTAAATCCACATAAAGTATGTTTGAGGTAAGTTCCCCTTTTGTGATTACAGAAATAATGCATGATGTCTCAAAATTGGTCGTTGCAAAGAGGAACATGATAACATGATATTATATCATGTAGTCATGCTACAATGACTAGAACTTGAACTCACAACACACATTGATACACATATCTAGTGCATTAGAAGCAAGACCACACCCCTTTCACACATATTGCACACATATTATGCTCTTTTGGTATCAACTTTCCCTGACTGTTATTGAGATAAGGCAAGACAAGTTAATATGCTCATTAAAGTTGATAAAGAGTGCTGGTATTGACACTGTGTGTGCACACAAGTCAATTTTAGCATCATCAAAGACCTGCAGATACCAGCACATTGAATCACACTGATATAAGTGCCATGTATTCACCGTGACCACTTCATAAATGAAGCAACCGTAAATATATGATTTCATGTATGGATCTACTGTATTCAGACTCAGTCTGATCAGACTCGGTCTGCGTATATATTAGAAGAGATATGGTCCATGAAAACTCCTGACAATGGCCACTGTCTTTTGAAGGCTAAATTATGAAAGGCAAATGTTGCTGGAGCTTTTTGGTGAAAAAAAACAACAACAAATCTCGTGAGTGTGTCACTGTGTTTAATAACACAATTCATTTCAGCAGATTGTCATGAATATTGTACCTCAATATGTAGCGTTGTGTTATCATTTCACTGTGCACACAGATTTGAGAAATGCAGTGGGAAAAAAAGTCAACTTCTCTGTATATATACAATTTTGCAACTTCAAAGGGCTGCTAGGAAATTTGTTTGTTTGTTTGTTTGTTTTTGTTTTGTTTTGTTGTGTGTGGTGTTGTTTTTTTTTTTGGGGGGGGGAAGAAATCATGTTTTACAATTTCATTAACTTTTTATTGGAGTTACGTATCACAAAGTACTATTTTGTCTGTACCATATACTTCAAATGATAGAATGCTGCTAAGGCACGTTATTCTCTCAAGTTATGACTGTTATCGTATGTGTGATTGGGCCATGAGGCTTGTATTTTGGGTACGACGTAGGTGACAATGCATCGTGAAGGATATAGAAAGAGAACCATATACCATCATAGTATTAAGAGCATTGTGTGTGTGTGTGTGTGATACTGAAGAAGGAAGTTGGTGGTTTGGTTCAGAATTAGCCTTGGCACTAGCCACCTTCCTGTCGCTTCATGACGTTTCTTTGTGGAGATTTGGGGACTATAGTGAGGTGGCGATAGAGGCTGAAAAGATATGAAAAGGTGAAGATATACTGGTATGCCACTGAAAATGAATCCAAAGACAGGTGAATGTACAAAGTTTGGAATTAAGAAAAAAAAAGAGAACTTGTGATAGAAGGGATTGAGGGGTCCTCTGTGGCCTGACTCTTGAAATCAATAGCGAGCTTTAGATCTGCAATACAAACGCTATTAAGATGAAACAGCCTCCTGGTCTGGACCATGGAAACGGCTATCTTGTGCATGTGCAGAACACCATCTTTTGCCTAATTAGGGGCATCTTAGCATTTGTGTCGCAGGTCTAAAGCTCACTAACGACAGATTTCAAGGAACATATAAAACATCCAAACATATAACAGACACAAATACAAGTATTTATTAGGCCTGCCAAATGCAATTTGAGAAAGAGAGAGAGAGAGCGGAAATGATGGAAATGGAGTCAGAGATAGACACAGAGAGAGAAAAAGGAAGGAAACACCAGTTTACCCTGTGTGTCTACACTTTTTTGGAGACTGATTGTATCATTGTTGCTTGTGTGAAGGTCATTTTTATTGCACAACCCTGTGACGTTGTAGCTTTACTCTACTCCATGTTCACTGCCACAGAAAAAGAAAAACTGCACATGGTAATTTCTCGCAAACTCCATGTGATTGTGAGTTGATTCCAGATTCCCTCATTCACCATCTACAGTAGCACACTGAATGTTCAAATCAAATTCACGTTAAACTCCATGAGTAGGAGATAGTCTTGCATTATCTGTTTTTCAAGCAATTTTTAATTGAATTTTCTAGAAAGTTGCAGCTGATATGATTCTGTCTTCTGTTGGTCTGGACAATGTACATGGAACTACAGTGTATACTCAACAAGTCATTTAAACATTCAGTTTCATTTTTTTTTCTTTTTTCTTTTTTCATTTATTTTCACTTGATAAAACATGCATACATAAAAAAGTGACAATGGTATGACAAGTATAACATGACGATGTGACAAAACAAAAAAACAACAACAAGCAAACAAACAACCAACGATATCAAGTGAAGGGGTTATTTAGAAGGCAATGGGCCTTATTCAAAACTAACCCCGGAAAAGTAAATACAGCGTTATGTCTCTTCTTTCTAAAGACTATAAAGTATGATAGTGGAATTAAAATTCAACTAAACTTTCAGAAACACAAGACATTGAATATATTCAGCAGGTTTCTTTATCTAAATGTATATGTTTTGTGGATATTTTTTTAAATTTCAAAATGTCTGGTTCCTGTTGCATAAAATCAAACTTTGGTTGTGTAATTCATACTCATTTCTACAGATCAATTCAGTGGGACAATGTTGCAAAACTGTCTACCAGGGTTATTTACTGTGAGCAGTTATGTGTAGAATCCAATGCAGAAGTGAGCATCCTTAATGCTCAATTTTAATCATTTCAACATAAAGTTACAGATTTTTATCAAGTTTTGATGCATGTCATATCACAGTGGGCAGGTTTTCAGAATATTATTTTGAAGAGAAAACTTAGCATGAAATGACCCTCTGTTACAGCTCAAGTAAATCTAATCTCATATGTTCCACATCTTTACATGACCTGAAGAAGGTTAGATACACTTGTGTTTACATATTCACATGATATTTTTTTCAGTGATGTGTAAATGATAGATATGAATTTTACATTGTACATTCACTTTCAATCCAGGATAAAAAGAGGCACTTAGGACAGCTAATGACCTTGTTGAAATAGGTTGATTATTTATTTTGATCTGATTAGGCAAGCACTTTATGGGATGTGAATATGATGTGTCACTTTGTTTAGCATGCAATTTCCATCATTAAAAGGGATTTCACTCTTGACCAATCTGTTTTTGTTTCTCTCTATCCCAGATACATGGATGTTCAATCAACTGCAACTGAGGCTGAGAAAGATCAACATCAAAAGTTAGTGTTTCAATTTGAACCGATATAAGGTGGTGCTTGAAATATCTCTGGCTGATGTCTATAAAGAGAGAAGCATGTCATAGCGAAATCAAAACATCTTTAATGGGATGACTTCCACGACAAGAATATTGTTTCATTCCTGGAATAACCTAGAGTGTCTGTGGATCTAAGTTTTGTATGATGGATGAGAAAGGTGAATAGATTTATGGATGAAACCAGGTTTGTAGTTATGTTGCAAGTAGGGAATAGACTCTTGTAGGCCGTGGAGAAAGTGATTGCATTTTGTGAAGGTAAGGAAAGAACTTTAGACAAACTCGATGGGAAAAGAGCTTTAGGATGCATTGTGTTCAGCATAGGATTTCATCACTTCAGCTTTACTCATCCATGTGAATTTGTCTCTGCAAATTTCACCAGGGATGCCTGATACAACTTTTACTTTGTACAAAGGCCTGCCTAAATATGGCTTTTCTTAACGCTCGATATTTGATTTTTGTACGTACTGCCATTTGTAAATATGCATGTTTGTGTGGTTGCCATAGAAACATCCGGTCTGTCCTGATGATGTGGTTGGATGAGGGACAGGATGACTTCCGAGAGGGGCCAGACTACACCTGTCTTCACACCATTGAAGAGTTTGCTCGTGATGTTATGCAAGATGTTGAACTTCAGCTGCGGGCACAACTCATGATCCAGTCGTTCACTGCCGAAGCTTCCCCCAAAGGTAACAGGATTTGCCTGGTGGTCATTTGTGCAAACTCTGTAGCACTTTAGCCACCTATGCAAAATGTCCATTGCTTGTAAGTGACCAATTATTAGTATGTTGATGCTGTCAATTTTGTCTTTCATTTTTCACTACAAGTCAGTTGACCACTTGTGGACATGAAACTAAATCCAGTGAGAGCTGTCGATTTAATTAAATTTTAGAGCTGTGGCAATAAGGAAATCTACAGCAGAAGAAAATTCTCATAAACTACACCTGTTTATGGTTGGGGGGGGGGGGGGGCAGGGGGCAGGGGTTCCATCTTACTACTCCTGGTGAGAGCAAGGGGGTGGCAAAAAGTTGTTTGTGTCTAGGAGTTTCTAATTTTCCAGTATTTCTTTCTTCTTCTTTTTTAGCATAAGCATATGTGTGTGTGTGGGAGGGGTGGGGAGGGGTCCAATCCAAGGAGAAAGAATCTTCAGGAAGGGGTAGTATGTAGGATTTTACCTGAAGGTTGTAAGTCCATTTGATCATTAACATGTACAAGTGTAGGGATTGTCATATTCAAGCATTTGGAACAACACTTTGGCTAGTGTTCTCATGAAACAGAGCTTCCAGATAACATACTTGAGCATGAAACATGCACTTAGGGAACAGTTTCATTTACTAATATCAATGAGTTATGACCAGTGCATACAAGATTGCTCAGAAAACTGACATTTCAGCAGTGTAGATCAGCAGTGAAATTGTTGTCATGAGATTCAGCAAGCTTACAGTTTTTGAAGTGATCTGGGTGCACCGTGCAATATTGCACGTACTAGTTTGTTAATTTTTTCCTCTAAAATATCAGTATCAGTCACCCTTCCTTGTGCACATGTGAACGCACATCTGCTACAAACGCACTCATAATTTGTCCTGACAGAACAATATGAGCATGAAATACTTGAGGATGGAATTAGGGAGCTTAGACTTTGGTGACTCAGCCCGCTATGCTTGACAAACAACCATGGCTACACTTTGAAGCAGTCCCTAAGTACTAGTCTGTTGGAGTGGTTTAAAACCAAGTGGAAATTTCCCATCTGAAGGCAAATTTTCTCGATCAGTGTACCATTCTTGTCTTCTAATGGGTGCCAAAGTTTGCAGTCTGCATTGTCGAACCAATCTACAAATGTCAAAGTTTCAAGAAGAATTATTGCATGGAAATTTTTCTAAAACAGCAGATCACAAATTGCCTGGATAGCAGCTACATATGTTCCATCTCTGATGGAGAAATTTCAAATTGGCAACAATTTATTTTGGCATTGAGAATGCAAGGTGGACTCTTGAGTACAGATTTCAACACTAAACTGTACACAAGTGATATGAGTCACTCTTGATATACTTGGATTTCCTGTATAACGCTGATCTTTTTGGGACTAATAATTACTGAGCTTATTCGTTGTTCATTTTTTTAATGAGGAAAAAATTAAAAGATTGTCAGCTGCCAAACACACCTAGGTATTGTTCACAATTTGTAGTTTTATACCTGGATTGTCCATATTTCCTATTGATGCAGAAAATATCTGCCACAAATAAAAGAGAAAGATTTGATGAACATCTGCAGATTCAATTAACTGCAAGTACATAACATTGGCTTTGACTGTCATGGGACAATTTGCGTGTGTGTGGTTTTTCTAATCACCCCATTTATTTGATTTTAAGGTCAGACTTAGAAGTAGACTGACTTTACTACTGTGATATCAAAATTGGGTTTACATGTTTCGCATCATTGACTGACTGGAATATACTCAAACTCCTTTGAGAATGTAATGGTCACTAAACCTTTCTGACTCATAAGTGTCTATCAAATTTTATCGTCATGTATTAGTATGTAATTACACACCATCCATAATATTTGATTTAAGCAAGCCTTCATGTGTATTGTGGTTAGACCCCAACCTCCTAGTGTATGCGTATCATTCACACCGGTGCACATATTCACTGACAGGCTATTCTATTCTTGTAGGCCTGTGCTAGTCATGTTTCCAAATGTACTGCGATAGACAGCAAATGAAAATTGCAAACCTTAGCAATACATAGTCTCCCCGTGATACAGTCACTTTTTCAACTCTATGACAGTTGTTTCCTTTTATTATTATTATTTTGTGTGTGTGTGTCATGTAAAGACAGCTGGCCAGCCGGTAATTCCTTTTGGCCTCAGGCATCAATGAAGTTGGTATCAGAGGACTTGTAATTCTCATTAGTCTGTAGAATGATGATACTGTACAGATATAATCAGTGAAGGACAAATTGGTGCTTATTTATATTGTCTTGCGGCAGTGCATGTTTCTCAGCAAAAGACTTGAACAGACAGTTCCAAGTGAAGTTTGAATCATTCATATGTTAAACTTTTACAGTTTGGAAGTATTGACCTGCAAAAATCTAGATTTACGTTAAAAGTAGGATATCGAAGTTCTGAAAATGTACATGATAATTTTGGCTAGAGGGTCACTTATCATGGTGAATCAAGAAGACTTGCCGCTGTCATTTAATGACACAATCATATCAACATTGGGAGGTGGGCGTGTGCCGTTTTCAAAGCCGGCAAGAGTTCAAGATCTCCATTACTGAACTAGATTCACATGAATCACAGAATATATCACACACACACATCAAGGATGGCTAACTCTCAAAGACAAGACGCGTTTTGAGGGGGTCACACAAGGGGAACCATGTGAGATTACCACACAATGCCATTTCAGATAGCAATGTGTCCTGGGGGTGTTTCACAAAGAATTTAAGTCTTAAAAGTTAAGATCAACTTGAAATCATGGGATGCTGTGTGTGTATTCAATGGTATTCTTACTTCCTTGTAGAAATGAAAATTTTAGAGATTTCTTTTTGTTTTTCGTCTTCCATTGATATACAAAATGAAATGAGTGACAAAGGAATTTATAAATTTTCATAACAATTTGAAGTGGATGTTTAAAGCATTGAATAAAACAGAACATGTAAGCCAGTGGCATACCATAATTTGAAGTTGATCTTAACTTTTCATTGAGGATTGAATTTTCTTCAGTTTGTCTCTCTCTAACAAATGAAATTTGTAAGATCTACACTGCTGATCTGTAAATTCAGAATGTCTCAAATAAACATTTGTTTCATCAGAAGAGTGAAAGACTGTTGGAAAACTGCCAGGGATGTCAATATACTCTTAACTTGTGATTTTTAAAAAAATGAATTATCATCATCACAATGACAGAGTTACGCTGGCATTATCAGTTCAATTAGCCAAAGTTCATTTTTGATGTCCTAAGTCAAGTTTGAATCAAGTGCACTATTTTCAAATCAGTGTAATTTTTTATACTGACAAAAAAAAGTCCTATCCTTACCTGTGTAGGTTATAAAGCCTGCTGTATGTACACACACAAACTGTGTGTAATAGCTGCCCATGGCAACTAAACCTCATGCAGCAGTCGCAGATGGTTTTAATAATTTGTGGCAGACCAGTTCATAATAATCCAGAGAGAATTCTCTGGGGAGAGATGCTGAGTCCACAATAGGCGGAAATGACACAACAAATCCATGTGTTATACCACTAATCTGTTTACACCCGTGACGTTAATCAAACGTGAACATTTCCACTATCACCTCTGCTTGTCACAATGCCAGGTTAACATACACAAAGTAGGTCGTTAGAAATGAACATGTTTTGATCATTTGCTGATAAAAACTAATCTGTTCGAAAAGGATTGTGTATCAGTAATGAAGATATGAAATTTCCCCATTTTACTAACTCACTGAATCAAGCAAAAATGGTGTGCTTCAAAATAATAGATATTATCATTCACATGCTATAAGTCAGAGGAAATAGGCAATTACCAACTAGAGTTCCAATAATCTGGCCATGAAGTAAGAAGTGTAGGCGGTTGTGCTTTTTGTTTTGGCAAGGCAGTGTTGCATTTTAAAAAAAAAAATCACCTGTCAAAATAAGAAACATATGTTTTGATTGGTCACAGAATAATTGATGGTATTAAGTGACTGCTGTGAGATTACAGATGATAGGGGAAAATTTGGGATAAGACAAAAGCAAACTGATTCTTGTCTGACGTTGAAGAAATCGTCCCCAAGTCTCTGAAAGAATTTTCCCCTTTGAATCACATCAGATTTGTGGATACTATCAGATATTTTCCTGATATCCTCCTACCAAATATGACCCCATCGAAAAGATAATACCACTCATTTGTAAGGCATTGTGGGATACTGCAGAGAATAGTATTTACACGTAGTGTGGCCCCAAACAACTGTGTGTGTGTGTCTATAGAAAACATGTTTAAACCCATGCTACCAAGTAACTTCTCCTCTTTGCAAACTGCAAACTATCCACTGTTCTCTTCATTGTGATAAATGTTAGTAGTGAAGAAAAATAAATAGAATTTATTTCACCTGTCATGATAACTTAATGCATCTATGTTGATCTGAAGAGTGGCGTATTCAGTTCTGAAGCCCAAATATGTCACGTTGAAGACATAATTTACCATTTGCATATGAAACAAAAACCCAGCCTATTAGTGCTTTAAAATAGTTCTAAAATGTGAGTTAGGGATAGAAACAACCAATGTAAAAATTTGAACAAGGGTAATGGATGTATTGTTCAATATACAAAATGTAAACAATAGTTATAATAAAATGTTTCCAGACTTAACCGTCTACAGTTATATGGTTTAATGAGAAAAAAAAGTGATATCTCCTTGTATTTTAGGCTTCATTGCAACAATTCTATATGGTAGGATGTTTTATGATACAACTGGCCTACACATATGCATCAAAAGTGACATCTTAAACATTTTCTAAATCACTGCTCCCAAAGGTAAATAGGACCTTTAAGACCAAAACCTTTGAAAGATTGCATAGGTTTGCACAGAAGACAAGCATACGAAGAGTTACCAGGAATTTCCTTGAAAACAAGCACAAAATATGGAGTTGAAAATCCACCATAAATATTTTTGTTTTCCATTTTAAAGCTAAGTCCCTTGATCTGGTCCAGCTGAAATATAATACTTTTAATCCCAACAGTCACTACAATCATCAGATGTTGTTTGATGAAACTTAAATCAAAGGTGATCTGCGGAAGATGGGTGTTACCTGAATGGCCTCATCTAAGTTCCTGACAACCCTCTGTTGTGAATACTGTATAAGCTGTTATTTTCGAGTACGGATATTTTCGCAAATGAGGAGGTCGCAGACATTTTCATAAGATGTTGTTTCTGCGATTTTGACACCGAGGCTATCATAAGTGCACTAATGTCTGTCAGTTTGAGATATTTTCACGTGTTGTTAAATATACATTCTGACCGTGATTCACGAAATTTATGAAAATTAAACCTTTGTGAAAATAACAATTTATACAGTATATGAGATGCCTAGCAAAATTTTGGCTCTAGCCTGTAATGAAGCCTACATGTATGTTATTAGTTCTTGGGTAATTACCATGCATTAAAGTCCTCTTTGTTTTTAGTGCTCAGTGATCTTTCTCAGAGGTATCTCACCTTGAACAGCAAGTCTGCAAAATTCACTTGAACATATTATAGTCGCTTATCAAAGAGGAATTAAGTAATCCTGTTATTTAGAATCTGATTATGTCATTACAGCCTCATAATCCAAGATGTGCAGTAGAAATTAATGACTCATTATGTGTTAGCTTTTGCCGTGACGCTGAGGTGCAAGGACATTCATTTCATGCAAGCCTGATTGCATACCTTTATAAGAGAGTGAGGCTGCGACAGTCCTGTGCATTCACACTGGGGACATAATGTTACGGCTGTCTGCCTATTTACAGTGCTATTTCAAAGGAGGCTTTATCCGTTTACCTTATGCACTGTTCTTGTATAGCTCTCTAGACAAATGATCATGCTCATTTACAGTGTGTCGTTGGTGAGAAGTGACAGATCAAATTTCCATCTGTCAAAATTTACTGCCATTTGATGTAGTATTCTATTTTCATTTTTAATCAGGTCCCAAAATTAATCTCTACTGACACTGCAAACTCAAGGTTCCTGAAGGTGCCTATCTTTGTTTCAGCCAGCATTTTCTTTTATTAAATTGTAAATACAGTGACTTTAAGTTGCCATAGTATCCTCTTGTTATGTCAACACTCAGTTTCAGAATATGGAACAGTTTACTCCCCTTACAACCATGTACCCAAAATGATGTGTTCCATTTTTATAAGCCTTCAGATGTTTACTTACTATGTCATTTGAGCATGTGTATCCTGTATCATGTAGGTTTTGGATCATACTTTTGATACACACTGTCATAATGATTATTTGCAAATATTTACACAGACTTATAACACTGCCTCAGGTGCCATGAATACTGTAGTGCTGATAGGGGGGGGGGGATTCTCTTTTATCAAAAAGATCCACAAAAGTCATTAAAAGTCATACATTCTGCGTGCAATACCGGTAATGTGTTTATGTTGCCTCACACTTCTTGCTGAGAGGTTGTTTTAGTATTTGAACCTTACATGACTCTGGCTGCACTTCAGAATTGACAGGATAGCGTGAGATAAGTGTGAAGGTATTGGAGCAAAGTCCAGGGATGTACAACAGTCCAAATGTCGCAGATGTCACCAGACATCAATTAAATCCACTGAAGGGGTGTTACATTGCCGAGTAGCAATGCATGTTCTTATCAGTACCAACTTAAGGGGGGGGGGGGGGGGGGACTCAACCTATATCCTAACAATTTGAATCAGATTTTTTTGTGTGCCATGAACAGATTTCTTCTTGTTTTTTGAACACCCACTATATGAATAGAGCTGTATGTAAGTATCTTATCTATAAAACATACTTTATAAGCCTAATGTTAGGGACATTAAGTTTCAGCTGACTACTGAAAGACTGCAAATCATGCATATTTATCTCTCTTCCATAGAATTAGTTTATGAATACTTTTCTTTCTTTTTTCGCAAAGATTTTGTCCTGTTTGTCTCATAAAATGAGGAATTATAGTGCTACTTTATGTTTTACTGTAGACACTGTAGTGTATGAGAAATTTGTTACCAAACAGTTGTCAAATCTTCTTCAAAATTCAGATTATGCTAAGTGCACACACATGTAGCTGAAAAGAAAAATGTGTGGTTCAGCATGTGGTTTATGGGGATCCTTCAGTGCATACTGCCATGTTTTCATAAACCAAGTATTGTGCATTGCATATCCTACACTGAGGCTAGAATAAGGCAGTTAGGTGAATGTGTGCACTTTGATATTCAAGAATTGAAGTCTCATGCTGTCTCCTAAACACAGTGGCCCGACTTTTCAAAGCTAGTTTGAATTTGGTCCATGGATTAGGGTAAGCAGACTTCATCTGGGTAATTGTGCATGGCTAGAGTGTGTATGCCAGCAGACATCCAGTAATAAATGTGTGCTGAATCCAGTATGTGAGAAGTATGTCTATTTTGCACTGGTTTTGTTCCATGCACTAGATGATTCGATTTATGCGACCTTAGTTTGTGAACTCAGGTCAGTGAGGCTGTACAAGGAGTCTCCTTCAGATGTGGAAATTTTTTCAGCAAAATTCAGTAGAATTCTCATTGTGGTATTAGTAAGAGTGTTGCCATTACACTTTGTGTGACCTTAAGATCCCATTAGATGCCCTGTGCAGTGGCGGATCCAGAGGGGGGCGCAACCAGCACACGCCCCCCCCCCTTTATTTTTTGTTAAAAACAAAAGAAATAAAAAGAAAACAATGAAATGAAACCTGGAATTGGCACCAGAAATGTTTGTTGCGCCCTCTCCCTTTTAATACAGAATTCCAGGATCCGCCCCCGCTGTGTAACTTGGTAGGGAGATGACAGTCTTTTGTAAGACCACGAAGTCTGTTGGTATCCCAATCAACCTGGATTATTTCCACTGAGCAGTTTGGTAGTGCATGCTCTCTGTCAATTGTTTCATGTTCAGTGGAAATGCCTGCAATAATCTCACAAGGTTACAGAGACAGACACAAGCACAGACAGTGAAGAGAGAGATGAGGAGAAGGAGAAAGATGAGTGCCAAAGCAAAATTAATACACAGAGAACTGGGATGACCACTAATGATAAAGCTGTCTCAAACAATCCAACCCCAGCCCTCAGTGAAATAAATAAACCCAGTGAAGATTATTGTGACTATTTGATAAATATACATATAATATATAAATACACTGTGTAATCCATCAGTTCAGTGTATGTCCAGATTTTCATTTGAGGGTGTTTAAAAATCAGTGCTGTTGGGAAATTCTTACAGTGGACATCCTCTGTTATAATTTATATCCCTTATTTGGACAATAAATCAACATGTACTCAGATCATGAGCTCAATGAAAATGTTGTATACTTTGTAGATATTTTGTGAATAATGTGTATTGCTCCATTGTCTGCCACCTCAGTCATATTTGCCCTCCAGACACAAGAGATTGCTGCATATCATGGCATGCTTTCAGGATTGAGCAACATGTGACATGCATGTAGTGAAAACCACATGTCACATTCATATCAGACTCTGTTGCAAACTGCAATCCAGGGTGAGCCACATGTGACAATCAATGGCACTCACTTGGTTTGGGGTGAGGTTGCTCATAATGCGCAGTGGAGTACATGTATGTCCGTATGTTTGTCAGGGCATACAGTCAGTCCTGCGTTTGGGTTCTCCCGTCTCGTATTCTGCCCAAAAATATCCTTGAAACAAGGAAGGAAGTGTGTAATCAATGTTGCCGTGGTTACCATCCCGCGCGAGGGAGATGTCAGGAAGGCGGTAAGAACGACTGGCAGGTGTTAAGGGAGTGACTGAGAAGTGGTGCTTCTCCGATCCTCTTCCTTTGCCAATCTCGACGTCTGGCACCAGATATTGCAATTGTTTTCAAATTCATAATTAGAACTTCATTCACTGACTGAAGTCCCTGAGAAGTTTCAAGTAACATTGTGTACATTTTTGACCTGTTCAATCTTATTGACATATAATCCAGCCTTTCTCTTGAAATTCTGTTCTCAACTTTGAATTCATTTATTTATTTATTTTTTTCCTTTGGCTGTTTTCAAAAGGAAGTGTGTAGCATTGTACACCTTGTGCATTTGACATAAATTATTAAATACACTTCCCGGGGTTGCCAAATGGAGATATAAGCTACACTTTTAGTACAAATCTAATGTAAATGACTACTATGTGACTATACATTTTAGAAGAAGAAGAAGAAGGAAAAACAAAGAAAGAAATACCAAATAATGTACAAGAGGCAGTGCATCAAGCTTACGTAACATGTACACTAGCAGCCAAAGCCAAATTACAGTAAAAACAAAACAAAACAACAAGATTGGCTCTTCCAGAATGTTAATCTCATAGGCAGTACAGCTGCAATTTTACTGTACAGTATTTGATAGGGCATTTAATCTTGTTAAGAGTTTGAGAGTGCAAAATGAGCACAAGTTATGTTCCCCTACTCGTTTTTGTTGATCTACATTTAATGAGTATACGCAAGTCTGTCACTGGACATTGATACAGTGTGCGTCTTTCATACTGAAATTGTTGGGCACCATCATCATGCTGCATGTGAGAAAATACATATTAATTACATTGTGAGGCCAAAGCTGAAGTCTCTTAATTCTCATGTGGAAAGAAAGTGAGTAAGGAAAGAAGTCCCTGTAATTCAAGGAAGCCATGAAACGCATGGATGCATTTGACTAGGTCTGAGCTAAATTTACCTCAAGTGGGCTATTTATAGTGAAAAGTGATTCATGCTCAAATATTCCCCTGTATTGGATGTCGGTGTAATAACTCATCATGTCTGTGACCTGGCCATGAGAAACTTGAATTAGAAGTGACAGCTTAAATGAGAATGACATGCAACACCTGCCTGAGGTTACGTAGACAGTGTAGTACAGGAGGGACCTGGGCTTGCCTTTGTTGAGTCATCTGGTGCAAAGTTCCCAGGTTCTGACCAGCTTCAGACCCCCCCCCCCCCTTGCACACACACACACACACACACACACACACACACACACACACACACACACACACACACACACACACACACATACACATAGCTAGAAAGAATATTAACAGAAACAAGACGAAACCCACCTTGTGTGTCAAAGTGCTTCATTTCCATTTCATCACATTCAATAATATGTTACTAGGGTGCAATTTAGATGTGAATATTACTTTGCAAGCACAATGTTGACAAACCTTCTATGATGACATGGCTGTTTATTGTACAAAATGCTCTTTCTTATCTTACCCATTTGATAGTCCTATTTTATCAACTTGTGATATAAAAAGCAGTGTACTGAATCATCAATTCAAAGCTTGGGTGAGGTAAAATCTAAGCAAAGGCAGGATGATCTAAAGTTTGGATATTTCATTTCTTGACATTTCCTTTAGCCAACCAATACTTTCACACTTTGCCCATATTTTCACCATTTTCCAAACAGTCGCTTCTTTCAGAGCAACTTCAACAAATGTTGTCCTATGAGCTTTTTTACATAATTTCTCATGTTTAAGTCTAGATCTGTGCAAAAGGCCACTAGCACCATTCATTTTGTCGGTCAAGTTGATATGAGGCACTTGTGATTGGATAAGTAAACAGCATCTTTTGTCTAATGATTAAATGTGAGAATGAAAAAAAAAAATGCATTGATATCAGCTTCTTGCTGTCCCCTGTACTTATCTTGTACAATATTCATAATTCAACATACTGGTACATCTAATAAAAGGAGCCCTTACGTATACCTTTTTCACATGAGTGCCTATTATGTACAGTGTGTACATGTACATTTGTGGAAGCATATTTTGATCTGCAGAGATTGGCACCGCTGTTTTTTTTGATAGGTAAAACTGACAAGAAGTGCATTCTTCATTTTCAAGATTGCATCCCTGGGGGTTATGGAGACACCTCTGACTGATCACCTTCTAGAGGATAAAGATCCATGTTGATATTCATGAGTACAAGATCTGTAGTATCTCATGCAGTTTATGTGATTTGGAATGAGCAGGGGTTTAAATAGCTTCTAGACACCAGTTCTAGGTGTACAATGCTGTAAAATGCTGAGTACTCAATGTGAATTTTCTCCCTGACTACTTTGTTTCAGCATGACATTTACCAGCCCAGGGGAACAGATAAAAAAAAAAAACCCAAAGAAACACCTTTCACAAAATGGAAATGATTAGCAGCAGTCTGTTCCAGCTGCTATCAGGTGAATTGGTAGAGGGGTGATAAAATGAAAGTAGGGTTTAATTAACTACTGATAACAGAGCAGTCATGTGTGGGCTGACTTAGCAGCTCTAATAGAGGAAGTTTCAAGTTTGTTTGTTAGTGGTAACCTTTCATTTGTTTGCCCTGTGAGAGTAATTAGTCTTATCAAACAGGACTTGCTTCCTTTAACAAAATAGTGATTGCCAGTGAACCTGGAAAGCTAACCCTTTAGTTGTGTGTATTATCAGTGTGTACCACGCAGCGGTTACAAATCAAAATATGGGGACTTTTAAGAACATGTCCCAGACAGAGATGACATAACAACAGAAATAACAGAAATTGGAGTCATTACATCATAAATTCTGTGCAGAAAAAGGACAGGAGAACATGTGTCATGTACGCTTATTTTTCAGGCTTAGAATTCCACGTTCATGTGCTTGGTGCACTGTAGGCAATATTGGCAGAGGGTATGTTATATGATTAAAGTGCTTAAGTGCTTCAAAATTTTAATTTTCTGTGCAAATTGTATCCTTTACTCTGTAGAATAATCTTAACAAGGGAAAGTTCAGCGTGAGTTTCCTGGTTCAAAGCAGAAGATAGTGTGGAAATTCACAGGGCGTATCGTCGGCCTTATGCCAAAAGGGCACTAATAGTGTACAAAGTCTATGGTGTTAAGGGCCTTTTGGCATAAGGCTGATGATATATAAAGTACAGGTTTTGGAATTGAAACACTGTATAAGCTGTTATTTTCACAAGGGGTTAATTTTCATGAATTTCGCAAATCACTATTGCACCTCGAATTTAACAACACACGAAAATGTCGTCCATGCTTTGTCAATTCGCAAAAACAACATCTCGCGAAAATGTCCATGATCTCCTCATTCGCGAAAATATCTGTACACAAAAATGACATCTTTATACAGTATCTGAAGACATAGTGTCACTGCACTGTAACATTAGAAATTCTCACATGCATGAAACTTTTGCAAATTTCATTAGGAACCAAGATTTGCAAAGTAAAATGTACCAAAAGTTCTTCTTTGCACAATGTATTGAATACAAGAGGTAATTCGTGAAAGTTTCATGCTGGCAAAAAGGCCGTCAGCTCCAGTTGGCAAAAGTTTCATGGCAAAAATGTTTCTGGTTTTACAGTATACTCTGTGCTTGCTGTACCAAATGAAGAAGAAGGAGAACAATATATGACTGCTGTCACAAAGATAAGAAAGACAAAATATGCTACTTTACAGACAAGAACACTTTCTGTTTCTTTGTTTCCCCAGTTTGTTGCATGGTAATGAAATGTAGAATTCAAGTGTCTATGAAACATAATGTTCTTTTTTTGTCTTTGTTTTCATTAAAAAGTAAGTAATGAACAAAACTGAATGACACAGGCTGGCAGACTGTAGGAACACAGCAATGAATGGGTCATTCATTCTCCATGTGGACAATATAAACTGGGTCCTGGCCCTGAGATGTTGCCAGGCTTCTTTCCAGAAGGCAGGGAAGCTGACCTGTGGTCCTGTCATTCTTTTCACTGTCGCTGATTGACATTGAGTTTTAATGCATTGCCATAGCCTAGCTTCCAGCCCACAACAGAAATTTCCTTGCTACTGAATGACAGTGTTTCCACTCAATACAATGGCTTCATCTTATTTGTGAGTACAGACAAACAAACTTCAAAAGAAATAGTATCCCCCTGCCCAGTGTATGCCACCATTTGTCATAGTGAATATTTTTTAGGCAAGTATATCATTGGAATGGGACTTCTTTTCTTTCTTTCTTTCTTTTTTTTTTTTTTGGGGGGGGGGGTAGCCCTGGGAAGCAATGCACCTCAAAGCTTAGAGGCAAGAATAGTACCTCAGAATAATCAGTAACGTGATAGGAAGTGAAGTGAGTGGAGAAGTGAGTAGATCGTGCATGGCTCCTGTTGACTTGTTATGACAACATGCTAAAGCCAACTACAATGTGTACACTTTCAGTTTGTCTCACCATTCAACACAGCAAATCAGAAACAAAAATGAAGGCAGTATGCCTTCAATGTTTGTACGCACATATGCCTCCACCACTTTCAGTATCTAGGAAACATATATGTACTCTATCTACACTGTATAACGACTCACAAGTTTCGTCGCGAACTACTTCCTCAGTTTTCAACCGATTCCCATAAAACTTGGCACAGATGTGTGCCTTGGGTTGTAGATGTGCAAGACGTATTTTTTGACAGTACCCAAAAGTACGTTGCCATGGTAACGGCATATTATGGGCAAAAATGGGTACAAATCTTGCGTTGCGAACTCCTCCCACAGTTTTTGATCAATTTTTATGAAATTAGGTACAGATGTTCATCTGAATATGTTAATGTGCAAGACACATATTTCCGCAGTGGCAAAAAGTGCGTTGCCATGGTAACGGCATGTTATTGGTAAAATATAGGGCAAAATGCTTCATGGCAAAACTGCTTCATCAGTGTTCTTCCAATTCTCATGGAATTCATATTGAATGTTTGTCTTAGGATATAGGTCACCATGACACATTTCTTGACAGTGACAAAAAGTATGTTGCCATGGTAACAGCTCACATATTATGAGCCAAAATGATGGAAAAATTTGTGTTGCAAACTACTTCCTCAGTTTTTGCCCAATTTCCATGAAACTTGGTACAGATGTGTGCCTTTGGTTGTAGATGTGCAAGACGCATTTTTTGATAGTACCCGAAAGTACGTTGCCATGGTAACGGCATATTAATGGCAGAAGATCAAGGAAAGATCTTGCGGATTTAACTACTTCCTCAGTTTTTTGACCAAAGCTTATGAAATGTGGCACACACCTTGATCTTGGTGGGAAGATGTGGAAGACATATTTTTCGGACGTGTCGGAAGCTGCGTTGCCATGGTAATGGCATATAAATGGCAGAAGATCAAGGAAAGATCTTGCGGATTGAACTACTTCCTCTGTATTCGACTGAAGCTCATGAAATGTGGCACACACATTGGTCTTGGTGGGAAGATGTGCAAGACATATTTTTTGGACATGTTGGAAGCTGCGTTGCCATGGTAACAGCATATTAATGGTGGAAGATCAAGGAAAGATCTTGTGGATTGAACTACTTCCTCAGTTTTTGACAAAAGGTTTCTTTGATTATTTTCTCCATAGAATACCATGAAATGAATATTCACTATTCCTACAATTCACAGAATGCCATTTTTATTTTGCGCATACTGGATGTGTATTTATGAAAACTCACTCTTTCTAGTTATATTTTACCTTCTGAGAGATTAAACGGAAGTAATTCCATATAATTCAAGGCATATTTTTATTATGGTACACATACACATGAGGAAACAAAGTGCACAGTGCATATGACCTTTTAGCCAGACTTCTTGTTATGTAAATACATGGCAAGCAATATGAAATGATAATGATGATAATATTCTTATTGCAATCATTGAAATATCTAGTTGTATTCTATGCCGGTCTAAAAGTTGGGTAATCTAGCTATGATTGGCAATGTATGCAGAAATGAGATTTCTGGAAGCCAGCGTAATGGAATTAGGTATACACCATGCACAGGAAGTGCAGAAGTGACACAGTGCATGCTGTTGGCTTTGTGGCAGTGCCTTGGCTCTCACTGAACATTCTTGTTGAAGGTTTACATACAGACTTGTTTGACTAAACTACATTGTATATCTGAATACAGCATGGCCACTTTTGATGTCAGGAATATACAAAATGTTCCAACATTAGCCCCACTAGATTGGATGTCAAACTATTTAGATCTCAGTTCCCATTTAGTCATAGTATATTACCATGTCGTATCTATCATTAACTACAACAATTAGATAATGTTAAACTGTGTGTGTCTTGTGTTGTATCTTACAGAGACCATTCCAGAGAAGCCCAAGTTCCAGTTCTCTGTCAATGACGAGGTAGACTTCATGATGCTGGGGACGGTGGGATTCCAGGAGATTCGGGAGATTGACAGTCGGCTGCTGGCGGAGCAGCTGACCCTCATTGAGGCTGTACGTCCCATTCGTCTGTCTGTCTGTCTGTCTGTCTGTCTGTTGATTGCTATTAGCCCCTGTACAAGTGTCATGGGGTTGTGTAGTGATGAGGTTATCACATGTCAAGTGTGATTTCCTATTGAATGTATTGCATCATTTGATGTATAGTATAAAGGTTTAACATTTAATGTGTGATATTGAAATGGGCTATTACCATCTTCAGGCAAAGAAATTGCATTGACCTCAAGAACATATGTGACCCGCGACAACGGTTTCAGGCAAAAGTCGCAAGAGCAAATTCCCTCCTAGGCAGGGTACAAAGATTTTGACCATTATTTTTGTCGATTTAGGTTTTTTGCAGAAATCGAATCTTTGATATGTTTCCTACATCTACACTAAATTTAATTGCATAAGACTAAGTTTTTCCTATCGAAAATGGAATTTTAAGCACGCTATGTTGGATCGCACTCGTCAGTGTCGAGCTTCTTTCGAACGCCGCGCCAATATCCCCAGCGTTGCTACGGCGCAGGGTCTCGCACGCGATTGGCTGGTTCGACGCACACATTTACATAATTGGGCTTTCGGAGACACCAGTTGCAGCGTTTGGGGAATGCTTTGTCCACGCGTGCACGATTACATGCTCCATTGTTCTTGGTATAGTGGTTTGGGCGCTCGCTCTGTTGTGCGTGCTCTTCGTTTGGCTTTCTATCCAAACTATTCTACCGCAATGTTCGACAACGGAAGTGAAACAAAAATCATGTAGCATAACATAATCGTGTGAAAAGAAAACTAAATATTCTCAAATTTGTCTACTTGCACATATAGTAAAAATTATGACAGCAGACTGACTCAATGGAAGGTAGATGAGAGGAAAGGAGCGGTCACATGTGACCAATTATATTCAAATACTACACGTCAAGTTCGCACCAAACTAACGAGTCGTGTTTGTTTGTTTGTTTGTTTGTAATTGTTTTATTTAATTAGCACCACCGAACAAAGCAACATATGCATGTCTTGTAAAAGCAAAACAAACAGGAAGCGTGACCCTTGCCAGCACTAGCAATTTTCTGCCTTCAAAAGGGTCGCCAATGATAAAGACAAATCAACCACAATGAAAACGCGATTTGGAAATGTGTGGATTCGCCACCGCTCCTGTTACATGCACACGGTCATGGCGTGTGGATGCCATTGCGCGATGCGTGCACTATACACATGTACATGTACACCATACGTGTAATTATCGTATTCGCCATCTTGAACGACGTACTGGTAAACAAACCCGAGCGAAACGCATTGTTTTTCGGCTCCATACGCTGAGCTCCGAGGAAGGTGCCCGGGAAATTTGACTCTCTCAGTGAGCCAATCAAAAGGCGATGTGGTTGCTAGAGGCGGAGCTTAACATCAATTGGCACCATCGTACGGATGGGTGATTCTCCCCTCGCATCGCCGCTCGGACATTGTCTTTGAGAAAGAGGTGAATCTTCAAAGCCTGTTTTCTCGCAATTTTGTCAGGCTAACAACTTAAAAAGTGTATTTTATTTCTCTTTCTATGCCCACTTATGGTGCCGTAGAATACAAGTGTTTTATATCAATGCAAAGCTTAGGAAATGGGCAGTGTGATTCAGTGAAAAAATTAATTTTCAAAATTCCCAACCTTTGCCTGAAACCGTTGTCGCCGGTCACATATTAGTAAATGCATTCATTAAAAGACATCCTAAGGTTAAACTAGAGTTAGGGCAACTTGCTTCTGCAAATTTCTTTTGCTATTTATTGTATGAACTTTGCAAGAGCTTTCAGGAAAGGGATGTTGTAAAATTATCCTTTGTTTATTCTTGGTGCTCAAAGAATGTCCCAGAAACAAAGGATGAAAATGACAGACAGTTCATTGAATGAATACATCATACCCATTTCATTGTTTGATTATGGGCATGTGAGATGGAAACAATTTGACTCAGGAAGCTGCTGGAGAAAACCAATATTATAAACCAAAAACTCACAAAAAAATAAATGTAAGTTAAGGATTACCATCACTTTGTTTTTAAACTCTCAGGCCCGAATTCACGAAGGTGGTACAAATGAAACCATAGTTTAACCCTAATCAGGCTGGGCTTTTTTGGCTATGCTATATCGGGGGGGGGGGGGGGGGGGGATTCCGCCCCCCCTTCAGATCTCGCCTATGGAACGCGTGATCGTGCCGAAAATCGGCACACGCGACGCCCGCGACGTATACTATCAAAATGTATGGTTGCTTTCTCCAAAAAATTTTTCTTATATTTTATATTAATTAATTATTGTAATTTATGCATAAAATCAGTTTTGGGCTCTAAATCACTTATTAATGCTCTAATTAAGCTAATTTATTTTTAAAAATATTTCTTGTATCATTCTCCTGAGACATAGGATAAAAAAAAAATCTGTATTGAAATTAATTTCTTATGTATTTGATTGTTTTTTGAATTTTTTACGTATTTCTTTGTTTTTCGACCTTTTGTTTTTGTTTGTTTTTTGGCCAAAATTTGTCACAGACATTTTTCGAAGCTTTATTATGCTAAAATAAATTAATTTCGTCCATTCTAAGTCAAGATATGAATTCTTATGTGAATTAATTGAAAAAACACAATTTGCATTGGATTTGTACACAAAATCACGTTTTGGAGCAAATTTGGGGTTGACAAATTTTTTTCGAACGGGCGTCGCGTCAAAACGGTACATGCGGGTGCAACAATTTTGGTCTCAAAAGTTGCGCGATACTTGAAAGAAAAAAGTCATGGAACATCGCGGCAGGAGCTTATCGCGCTGCGAAGATATTGCGCGAAACGTCAAGGGGGGGCGGATTCCGCCCCCCCCAGCCTGATTAGGATTAAACCATGGACAAAAACCATGGAGCGCCAATTGTCGCATGGAATAGTTCATTGTGAAATCAGTCATTTCGTGGATGGAATGATTATTTTGTAACGAAATGACAATATTTTGTAACTAAATGAACATTTCGTCCACGAAATGATAATTTCTTTAACGAAACGGTCATTTTGTCGACGAAATGACCAATTTCGTAACAAAATATTCTGTGTGACACTTGGCGCTCCATGGTTTTTGTCCATGGTTCAAACCATGGTTTCATTTGTACCACCTTCGTGAATTCAGGCCTATGTCTTTCATGTCCACCTTATGATAATCATTGGATTTGAAGTAGGGATATTTGGAAATGTGGACTATTGCCTTGTTATGTCTCTGCCCACATAGAGTATTTAGCGGGTATGGGTGAGTGGAGGGAAAGGGGCAGTCTGCTGTGTTGAGTCAATGAGACAAGTTTTCTTGCAGTCAGTGAATTGTGGTGACATTATGACAGTTGTGGATGAGTCAGCAAGACTATCCCAAGACTCTTAATAAGTACAGTGAGATCTTAGAACTGTTAGGGACATACAATGTGTGCATCCAGGTACTGCTGTGAGAATGGGGAATGCATCCCTGGATTTAGGAAAAAAGTTTGGAACACGGAGAAACAGAGGCACATGCCAGGAAGCAATGTGGTCTAGATATCCTCCTGTTACAGGCACCTGGGTCTTGTGTTCAAAGTGTTCAAATGCCCTGCCAAGACAAAGAATTTTTACTGGCTGGGCAAGAAGAAGTTTGCTGAAGAAAAAAAAAAGTTCCACGACACCTAATTTAGAACTTGTGCATTATACTGATGTGTGAGATGATGTGAGAAGATGCATCGTTTTTCTCTGTCACCAAGCTCATATTGAAGAATTTGACCAAACAAGCAAAAATATGTTTACTCCACAACAAATTGCTGCCATTTTAGATATAATTGTAAACTAAGAAGAGATACTGATCAAGTTCTGGTACTGTGCTGATATTTAGATTTGATAAACTTGAGATGATATCTAGTATAGTAGGAAGTAAAATTAATATTTTTTAATTTATATTTTTGCTGCTATCAGGCACTGTTTTGCAGTTCTGGTACTGTGCTGATATTTAGATTTGATAAACTTGAGGTGATATGTAGTATAGTGGGAAGGAAAATTAATATTTTTTCGTTTATATTTTTGCTGCTATCAGGAACTGTTTCGCAAAGTGATCCCACAGCACTGTCTGGGCTCCATCTGGTCTCGGAGAGACAAGAAGAGGGGCGTGGACCCTGTCACCGTCATAGCAACTGTCAATCAATTCAATGACATCACCATGAAGGTGATGTCCACCATTCTTGAGGACAGAGGGCTTCGGCCATTGGTCAGAGCGTCCATCATCACAAAATGGATTGAGGTAGCCCAGGTGAGTAAAAGTGTCCTCCTATGATGTCCCCTCATGTCAGATCCATACATTTATGCAGATCTAGCCTATATGTAGCCTGTTATCAATTTGAAGATTTCTTCAAATATGACAAAGTGAAAAAAAAATACACTCTCTGTAGTCCGCAATGACAATGCTAGTAAACATATAAGAACATTTGATTTGTCATACAAAATTGAGGGTTTGCACTCTTTCCTGTAAAAACAGCCCGAAATGATGAAGAATTCAAAATAAGATAATGGAAGAAGAGTGTCAAATTTCACTCATGTGATTAGCAGCCACTTGCCATTGAACATTTTTTTTTTTTAATGAGGTAAAGGCAGGCTGTCAGGTGAGGGGCACTATTCAAAAAAGTTTATTCAGGAAACACTCATTGAATTCGGTTAAATGGGCCTGCAATGCGTACTACATGCTTGGCAGCTGGCTGGTGCCTCAAGTCACTGAGAGAGAAGTATCCTGTGTGGAATTAGACATGTTTGGTTGGCCTGGCCCCTTCCTATATCAGTTATTCTTTTCAACTCTTCTCCTACCTGACCAAGGTTTGATATTAAGAGTATATCACCCTTAATTCCAGTATGTAGGATGACATCTTTACAGAATAAAGAGAAACTTGGATTTGAATGTGGGGTGACTTCTAGGTCACGAGTTTAATGTTTAGAAATGAACTCGGCTGGGTATTAAACTTTAACTTGATCGCCATCAGTGCAGTGATGTATGGTATTAGTGTGGTAATCTTTTTCATATGGGCATGCATGATAATCAGTCAGCAGACAAGATTTTGATACTGGTTATGAGCAAGCTTATGAAATGAATTAGTTGTCCTAGAGTTGGATTTATTCCAGTTTTGCTGTAGAAATGGCACAGTGACTGCTTTCGACTGTAGAAGAAATATGCCAGTAGAGTTGAATACATTGCACTCCTGTTATAATGAGCACGGTTACAACGAAATTATGCTACATTCAGATAAAGATTCAGTATCCAAAATCATTGTCTGAATATCTTTATATACCAGATAATTTATCTGTTTGGCTATGAAAGAAAAAAAATGATGTAATGAAAGAAAACCGCATGTCCCAAGGACTTTGTTATAACGGGAGTTATTAACGGGAGTTACTTGTACGCAGTTCTCATAAGAGCGTGCGCAGGTTTATCAGCATTTCAATCAACATAACTTCTTTCATCTTATATAGCTGTGCAAATTTGACAAGTTTGATTAAGTGAGGCTGCACATCTCATACATCAAACAACCAACATGCACTTATCAGAGACTTTGTCCCATCTCACCAGACTTGTCGGGAGCTCAAGAATTTCTCATCATTGAAGGCCATCATCTCAGCACTTCAGTCTCATCCCATCTACAGACTGAGGCGAGCGTGGAACATGGTTCCAAAGTGAGTCTGTCGTAGTAACCATCCAAAATTTTCATCCTACCATCAGCTATCCCAGACTCAGCAAGAACACAGTGTCTTATGTGTGATAAGAGTACTTTTATCTGAGCACTACATAATGCTTTGTTCTTTCTAGGACATTAGCATAGAGGTAAGAGACTGGCAGAGTTTTCTTCCCATAAACCATAACAGTGATCTCAGACCAATGAAATGAAGTGTACCACAACCCAGCTAAAACTTGTGAGATTGCTGAATACTGCAGTAGAGCTGTGGAGCTGGAACCACTCCAACAGGCAGTGAATACATTCATATGTGTTAGAGTTGTTTTTGTGAGACACATCACCAAAAAGAAGGAGTGTTTTTGGTCAATTTCTGGTGATTAATTCAAAAATTACATGAACAAAGTTTTTAGTGGGAGACAATCTGTTTGCATACATTGTCTTTATCATCATTAACAGCTGCTCTATAGATGGTAGTTTGATATCAGAATGATTATTGTAATTCCACCCATTTCTCTGTGAATGCTTTGTCTTTGCTAGATCCAGTTTAGCCCTCTATGAGGATCTGGCCAGTATCTTCCATGATGACAACAACTTTGAGACGTGGCGAGAAATCATCAACAAGGTAGGGATCTTAGGAATCAGGGAGAAGTGGCATGTGTTGTAGCACTTTATTATGAATATAACTTTATGTGTGATTTTACTTGTCTGATTTATAATCAAGACTCACGATATTTTGTTCATTTTAATTATTCACGGTGCTCCCAGTGATAACGTTATCACAGGTTAGTTCAATCCTACCTACATCTTTACATTTGATATGTTGGTTTGCTAATGTCTACAACTGGAAATTCTAGCAAGTTTCACAGAAAAAAACAAACAAACAAAAAAGGAAAACTTAAAGGGACTGTACAGTACTGGTTGAGGTAGGGACTCATGTTTTGAACATTCCTAAGTGAGATAATGAAAAGCCTCTTTTGAAATATGAAAGAGCATGTAATTTTAAGAAGGATTCAACGCTTATTTGATGAAAATTGTTTTTCAAATGGCCGAGATATCCAAAAAAGTGCTAATAATAAAAGGCGACATGCCACAACTTTATTAGGATCTCTTTGTTTCACCTTGTTTTTGGATATCTCAGCCATTTCCAAACCGATTTTCATCGAATAAACTTTTGATACCCCTTAGAACTGCATGCTCTTTGACATCTCATAGAGTGGTTTTTGAATTTCTCGCAAAACGTTAAAAGCTAAATCTTTACCTCGACCAGAACTGTACACACCCTTTAAGACCTTCTTATTGCACCTGCATATTGAATGGTTGAGGACAAAGTGCAATAATAGTGTAGCACTTTCTTCATGTGCTTTAAAATCAGCAGCTAGAATTTACATGACTGCACAAAAAGCAAATTACTCAAATAGTGCAGGCAGTATTAGTCATCAGGAGGGGAGTTTTACCAGAGCATTTCTGACATTTATTACAAATGATGTTATTCTTTTTCAACCATAGGAGGGGACAGCCAAGTTTGCTTCCGTATCACCAAGGAGCAGCAAAAAGACAACGCGATCCTTGAAGAAAATGATGAGCTCAGATAAGCTGGTAGTTCAGAGGAGAGAATCAGTAAGCATTGTGTTCTTACAATTATCTCTTGTCTCAGGATATAAGCTTTGTTACTTTGGACCAATTTAGTCATTCAGGCACGTATTTGTCCTTAACTCAATTTTTTGACATATGCATACACTTATTTGGATTCAGATATTTATCCATTTTTGTTTGTTATTTGTTGGCATTTAATCCTGAAGTTTGTTGTAGAGTTTACCTTTAAGAAGAAATGCTGAATGGCCTTGTGACTGGCAAAAAAAAAAAAAAAGCTACCTGGAAGTTTGCCAGAAAATTGGCGAGGGGAAGGGGGGGGGGGGGGGGGGGGTATTAGCATGCTTATGGATGCATGATGTGGTTAGTAGTGCTTTGAAAGTCATAAAGCTTACGTCAAGCAGGAGGAAGTATAGAATAGTGCAAAAGTGATGTGGGTTTACTGGATGAAAAACAAGCTCTTGTGTCTAAAACCTTTTTACAAGATGCATAAACATATTGAGTGAATTGGAAGACAGTATAATTTGAGTTGGTTATTATGATTTATTCAGGATGCTTAAATTTGAGATACTGTAAAAGTGGAAATTTTCGCGGTGTTGAAATTTTCGCGCATTTCGCGCAACCAGAAACTAGCGCGAAAATAAAAGCCCGCGAATATTTTTCCTTGCCATATGTTCCTGTGCGTGACGTCTTGATTCCGCGGAATTAAAAACACGCGAAACTCTTCTGACCCGGCCAAGCGCGAAAAATTAGTCGCGCGAAAATATCCACTTTTACAGTATTATGTCGCGAGTCTTTGTTCATGCAACTGCGGTGGAGTGCAGCTCTTACCTGTTGTAAGTCATTATTCTTGACAGGCAGGAATTTTTTCCAGACCAATTTCTCTGTGTTCAATAGTTATGAGTACATGATTTATCTTCATCTGTGGATCTGATGTATCAGAGAACAAGTTTGATTCAGTTTCTAATACTAACATGTCTGTCATTGTTTAATACCCTTTATCTCACCCTCTTGCTTTCCAGTGGCATGGTAAGGTGAATGGAACAGTGCCGTACCTTGGAACCTTCCTGACAGATTTGATCAAAATCGACACTGCCTTCCCGGACACTGTAGACGGCCACTTAATCAACTTTGAGAAGAAGAGGAAGGTAAAATGAAATAAAAGTAGAGACATAACTTGCTAAACAAGGTCTAATCCATGCAGGTATCGTGATTTGGGTTCGAGTCTGCAGCGTGGCAGTTGAATTTAGAAATGATAGCTAGAATTCTGTAGAACTTCTGATATTCTAACATTGAGAAAGGAATGTTCCTTCCACGGTGAATGCTTGTGGAATCCACTTCCTTGTTTAAGTGCTGGTGTCAGATGAGAACTTTGCTGATAGTATGATGGACGAGTGATCAGTGATCATTAGCAGGCTTGAAAGTTGGTTGACTGTCTACATGAGCCACTGTATGATGATATGAAATACAGTAAAACCTGTCTTTTTATCAGTGGCCATTCAACAGAGACAAAAAATGTGGCCTTTATAGACACGTGGCTGCTATGGTCAGGGTCATTAACAGGTGGCCACTAGGGCAGGTTTGACTGGACACTGATACATGCTAGATTTGCAGATACACAATCAAGCAGTACACTTTAGCAACATCAAAAAAAAAAAAGAGGAGAAACTGATACTTTAAAAGTAGTGAACTGTGTGTAGCAGACTTGACTTCAGAACAAACCTTGGCATTTGACATGAAAGCTAGCAATCAGTAGCAACCCCCTCAATACCTACTTCGATTGTTAGTGTTGGATGTTGATTGATTGCTAAAGTATGGCAACTAATGACTCTTAAGTTTTTAATGTTATTTTGTCCTGGTGTGATTTTGTTTGGAGGAATCATGTTAGCCTTTTAGAGGATGTGGTCTAATCATAGGAAATTTGCCTTGGAAGTCAAACATCCCTGAAATTATGTTCGCTTTTTGGAAAAGAAAGGAAAGAAAACTTCACTCTAGGAAGTCAAAAGAGGTTACGGATTAATTCATGCAAAGTGTTGGATCTCATTATTTCAGAGTTGACAGACACTTGTACGTACATTCAATCATGTCTTGTTTTTGTTTGAGCTAGAAGAGTGCAGCAGCTTCCACTGTGCTGCCTCATTGCTCAAGTGCCATGATGTAAAATATTTCCCTGTACCCTAACTACTGTGAACCAAAAATAATACAGGCACAATGCATTCACTGATGCACTGCACACAGAAATTAGGTCAAGTAAGTAAAACTAGAACTCTTCTGTAGAACTTATCCTCTCAAAACTCACATATATTTCACCTTGTTTCATATATTGATTTTTTTTATTCATTTGTCTAGGAGTTTGAGGTAGTTGCCCAGATCAAACTGCTTCAGATGGCCAGCAAGAACTATCAGATCTTGCCCAACGACAAGTTCCTGGAGTGGTTCAATGAGATCCATGTCCTGACATACCAAGAGTGGTAAGTCTTGGTTACAAGTCCCTTCAGTGCCTTCATAGAAATAATGAACCTCACACTGATCACATCCAAAGAAACTCATAAAGAAATCTGTAGTGAGCTTCAGGCTGCAGATTGTGATTTTCCATGTTTTAATAATTCTGTAGTGTCCTGTGGGAAGTGTGAAGGCGCCAACTGGTGTCACCATGCTGCTGTTTCCCCTGTTCATGTTAAAGTAAAAGATGATAGACGACTGAAATGATCAGTGCTCTGATTCTAATGTGGGAAATCTATTCCAAGACAGAGAAGAGAAGAGAGAAATGCATGTTGTAGAAAATTTATGGAAATCTGTTTTCTTTTATGAATGCAGGTGCGCATTACTCAGGTACTCTTGCATTACCTATCACATTACCTATCACTAGAGAGAGCAACATTCAAAAGATATTCAGATATCTTCATTCTCTCACTCTCAGTACTAATGATAGAGGACACTTTGTTCGAAATCTGTAAAATTATGACATCTAAAGCAAATATTGTAGTGGTTAACCACTGAGAAAAAACGAACAAACAACAGGATGAAGTACTTACTGGTATTTAATTTGTTCAAATTTAGGCTTCCATAGTAAGAAAATCTGAAGCATTCTTTTTGATATTGATGTATAGAAAAACAACAACTCTGTGGTGTGTTTAATGGATTAACTACTATCAATCTCTGCAAAAGATCGTATAAAAGTGTCCATGTCAAAACTTGCTGAAAGGGCTATGACCTGGAATAATATTTTTAAAGAATACATGTTTTCATGTTTGTTTGACAAAATGATGAAAAAGTCATATCAAATCATATCAAATCAAATATGATGTCAAGTGATGTAATTTTGTTACATTGATATTCCAGCAAAAAAAAAAGAAAAAAAAATTATGGCAGTGCAGAAATGACAATTTCCAAGAGCTGTGTTGGTGTGCTCTCAATGAATAACTATTGCATGCCAGTAGGCTTCCAGGCAATATGTTTGGAGGTTGATATACTAATGATGCACAGGTTAGAGTGTGTTAGTGAAGGTGCGGCGCGCTCGAGAGTATTGACAATGGTGCATGTTTGCAACCGTTGTCAATACTCGAGAGTGAGCCGCACCTTCACTAACGCCACGAAATAATCCTGTGCATCATTAGTTTTATAAAATGGGTCGAAAACTAACAGCATTATTCACGTACCTTTGTGGGTCAATACCAGTCAGCTACATGTAGCACTCGCTCAAAAGTCAAGATGTCCGAAGATGTTCGTCCCAAACATTTACGCACGTCGCACTCGGAAATCCCGCACACTCACCTAGTACTGTACGTACGTATAAGAGTATACGTACGCCACGTACTGTTATGCATAAGAAAGGCCGCCGGCTGTTGTGGCAGCCCGCGGCCCGAACTAGAAGTTGTTTACAGGATTGACAGCGCGTATAGTAGCGCGTGACGCACTTGTAACAACTGATTGAGTGCGCACTGCTAGTGTAAAACATTGTGACGTACGTCAGGCCAGGGAGGTGGAAGAGAGACTCTTCTTAGTGCTTACCTGAAGAAAATAATGCACGCACACGTGACTCATTTCAGCGCTTCCAATTGGCTACATTCTTGAACCCATTTTATAATAATCAATAACTGTATGTGATATAAATGCTAGAATTCTTTGAGGTTATTGTGACTGCATGTGTGCCATTATATATTTCTTCTGCAATACTCAGCTGTGAGCAATCTGAGAGGGTTGAGACCCCCAATGCAATACCCAGCTCAGCACCAACTACACCCACTCTCCTGAAGACGGACAAGCCCAAGATGAACAGGTGGGTCAGACATGTCATGGGTGTGTGATATCTACCTAAGTAAATGTCAATATCAATACATATCTCTTCATATCTTTCTTTTAGCCCATTTATATTTCTCTTGATAACAATCTTTTCAAAACTCAAGGGGTACTAACTGTACAATACCATGAACTCTTAACATTGTTTAAGGTTCTCAACTCCAGGGGACCTTTAATAGATGATCTAAGTTTATGAGTTGTTGTTGCTGCAACTACAATTATTGCAAAAACATTCTGAGAAACTTCTGTGCTTGAAATAGGCATCTGATGTCTATCTGTCTTTTTTAAACATATAGGATAGCAGGGGCGATCCAGGAATTCTGTAAAGGGGGGGGGGGGGGGCGTGACTAATATTTCTGGTGCCACTTCCGGGTTTCATTTCATTTTTTTTTTCTTTTTATTTCTTCTGTTTTTGACGAAAATCAAAGGGGGGCATGCGCTGGTTGCACCCCCCTCTGGATCCGCCCCTGGATAGAGTAATACTTTCAGATAGTTACCAAGAGCTTTATGTCTTGTCTGTTGTATCCATTTAGGAAGTGATGATGCTATGGTAGATGCTCTTTGGAATCATGTGCAATTCCTTATTTTAAATCATTTCAGTATGTTATCATTGTGGTAACTTACATGAAAGAAGTCATATGACCAGTTCATTTCCAATGTTCTAAAAACTGTTTTTGACTTTGATATTGTCCCCATTCTTAACCCAAGACTAAGTCCTACTAATCTGAACTCTCCTGACTGTACCAGAAGGAGAATTTTCACCACCTCACCCCGACTGGCAAGGCCCAAATCCACCCCAGCCAGACCCTTCTTGCATCGCCCCAGATCTTGTCATAGCCCAAGTGATGCTGATGTGGCCCCTTCCCTGAGAAAGCCATGTCACTCCATTTCTGGCACCTCCCCATCCACCCCACGCCGTGGGGCCTTCCTCCCCACTCTCTGCTCCACCCTTTCCCCATCTCCTCAGACCTCCTACCCCAACCCGCGTCTCTTGCTTACCCCTTTCCTCTCCAGAAAGTTCTTCAGCTTCACGGCTGAGGATTACAAGCACCGCACTTGCCCCACCAACTGCAACCCTTCCAATACCAATAGTAACAGCAGCAATGGGCACAGCAGCAGTGACAGGGGAATCCCGGTGCGGAGTCGGACCGGTCATGGTGCCAAGAACCACAGCAGCACCAGCAGCATCAGTAGTACCTCATCAACACCATCTTCTGAAGACAGCATTAGTCTTGCCAGCATAGACAACCATCTGCCATCCTCCACCATGGCATCAACGTCATCTTCATCCTCCTCTTCATCGTCGTCGTCGTCTTCAACTTCCACATCAGGGTCCACGTCTATGTCAATGTCATCAACGTCAACGGAAGGCAGCAGCAGGGATTCCAGTCTCATATCGGTGGAGAACAGTCCTGCCAGGCCCCCAAGGGTAAGGACTTTCTCCCCAGCAGACCTCCCTGTCTCTCATGGAGCAGACCCCATTAGGAGTAAATAGGACTGAAGGATGTGAAGCAAGTAATCGTGAATTTGTTTAATGTCATGATAGATGGGAGATGCCATGGGGTTGGGGGCTACGAGGAAATTGGCTTTATTCCAGCCCAGTGATCATCTCATGTTTCAGACTAAACACACAACTTAGTTTATGTTGCTAATACTGTAAAAGTGGATATTTTCGCGAGACTAATTTTTCGCGCTTGGCTGGGTAAGAAGAGTTTCGTGTGTTTTTAATTCTGCAGAATCAAGACACAAAGTAGAGGAACATATGGCAAGCAAAAATATTCACATGGTTTTATTTTCGCGCTGGTTGCGCGAAATGCGCGAAAATGTCAACACCAAGAAAATTTCCACTTTTACAGTAAAACATCCATGTGATAAAGGCAATTGGGAAAGTCTTTAGTTTTCAAAGAATGGAAGAATTTATGGAATTATTGTTTACTGCATGACGATTGTATGATTAAAGCCAATGATTTTATCCAGAAACACACACAATGACTTAACACTGAATTGCCGTCTTCTGATAAATTTAAGTGAAAAATTTTCAAAGCGTGTAGGGTAGGGCTCCTCCCTGACAGTGTTGTGCAATCAATACTTGATATTCAGGGAGGCTGTTCAAATAAACAAAATTCTTGTGTTGAGCTGTTTTATTACAGCTGATTGACAAATTGCCCTACATTGATGTGCAGTAAATGATTAATCCAGTGAAAGATTATGTTGATGAAGGGCAATTAGTCAATCAGTTGCAATAAAAACAGCTCGATGCAAGAATGTAATTTATTTGAATATATACCGGTACACAGTACCTGCTGCATGCTATCAGGATTAGAACCAGCACTGGCTGTCGAGTGGAAGCTGTATGTATGTATGCACATGATCTTTTTATCATGGCTACTTCTAAAAACACTCATTAATTTGGTGCTTATTTACTTCAATGTAGGGCAATATGTCGGTCAAGGAAATAAAAAAAATTTGTTGTTGAGTATTATGTCATCCACCATCAAGTACAAATAAATGATTTTGACTAAGAAAGTATTATTTCAATGTTTTGTATTCACTCTTCTGCCCTAATTCATTGCCTTCATTTGAATGAAAAAAGTCTTCTTCTCTGCTTTCTTCACCCCAAGCCCTTGAAAGCTTCCCTGTCCCTGGCCTGCTTGCCAACCCTGAATCGCCAGTCATCCAGTTCCTGCCTCTATGAATTCCCATCGGAGTCTTGCCGCATCATTCGGGTTGGGCTGGATGAGAGCCTACAGCAGGAGGGAGATGGTAACATCTACCGGAGTCTCGTGGTAAGCCCTGCCCTTGGGATGTTAGTGTGTGCAGCATATTGTAAAGCATCATATGATGTACTCAGTGTTTAGAAGATATCATCAAGTACACTAGTGCAAAGGAACACTGATATATGTGAGAAATACAAGCATTGGTCATGCTATCAATGGAAACGTTCAAAGTGGATTTTTGATTTCACCTGAAATTCTTGATTGATCAAATATAACATCTAGTAATATGTAGTTGTCTTGATTTAAATGAGTGTTAAATGATGTACACGAGATGACGTTTTATAACCAGTGGTTCCTGGGTGATAAGACAAACGTTACATGGCAGCCAGTGCTGTCATGGAATCACCTTCTTTTGAAAGAAAATATCACTTATTTCTGATCGGGGTGTGGGGGGGGGGGGGGGAGACTGCTATTACTGATCAGGCTTCTTCTTGTCTTCTAAGGACAAAAGTAACATCCAGTGTTAACTCTCCCTAATTTGCTATTTGCACTCATCCTACAGATTTCACACCAAGAACACACTCCAGCCGTTATCAAAACAGCCATGGATAAACACCACATGTCTTCAACCTATGACTGCCATGACTTTGAACTTGTTCAGCTCCTTGATGAGAAAGGTGAGTGATTCCAGTTTGACAAACCCACTCAAAAGTCAAAAGTTGGTCTCCAAGTCACGAGTGAGGTGAGATTAAATACCTCCTTCACTGAGTAGACATTGATATTGCAAGAGACATGTGGTTGGCTGAGGGTTGAAGCAGAATGAGGGGAGAAGCAAAGACTTTTGTATCTCATGGCATGGTGTAGTCCTATGAGACACTGAGGTGGAATTGCTATGAAGGACACTGGAAAACTGAATTCACCACGAAACCACGAAACAAATTAACGAAACATTTGCATTGGATTGACATTCTTTGAAAGGGGGGAAAGAAAGTAACAACAGACAAAAAAAAAGTTACGTCCATAAGTATGTCAAATTGCCTTCATGTTTAGGAAGGATCCCAGAGGATTATTTAACTGATGTGAATATGACAGGCAACATCTGTGATAGGACTTTATGTATGTGGCACATCCATGTGGTATTGCTGAGCACAAAATAAATCTGTATCCTGCATGTGTCAAAGAAATGTCAGAGAGACTGGATACTAAGTAACCCTTCAGATGGGAAACATTTCCCAGATATCACTTATATATTATATCACGGAATCCGCCCCCCCCCTCGACGTTTCGCGCGATAATTCTGTTACGCGAGAAGGCCTTGTCGCGAGGCTTCTTGACTTTGTTTGTTCAAGTCTCGCGCAACTTTTGAGACCAAATTTGCGACGTCCGCGCATACTTTTGCAAAGCCACGCCCATTTTTGTAATGGAATGTCGCCCCAAAACGGGCGCAATTTTGTGATTTTGTGTACATTTCCTATGGAAAACAGTGCTCTGTCATGAAAGTCATAAAAACCTGATTATTTTTACAATTAATCACTTTCATTGATTAGTTTTGGGCTAATTATGGTAGAAAAGTGGTCAGTGACAATTTCCAATGAAAAAACAAAGAAAAAACAAAAGTTGAAAAACAAAGAAATTCTGAAAACAATAAAATACATAAGAATTGAAATAAATTTTGGAAGTTTTTGTGATGTACAATCGTTGAATATGCTAAAACAGATTTACAGATCAAAAATTAGACTCTCAATGCTTTTAATTAGGCTAAAATATGATCTTGAGCTTAATTTGCATAATTAATTAATTAAAATTAGAAATTGATTGTTTCAAAAAATCTTATGACACAATCTTGTAGATTATGACGCGGGTCTCACGCATGCAAAATTTCATCGCGATCGCGCCACCGATGGCCGAGATCTCAGGGGGGGGCAGAATCCATCCTCCCCCCGGCCTGAGCATAGCCAAAAAAGCCCGGCCCCTTTAGGGTTAAGCATTGTATTTATCAACAACAAAAAATGAGTTCCCCTGACTGTACAAAGAGTAATATTGAATGATGCTGTTGTTATTAGTGGTCCTTCTTTTATATACTACGGGTGTTTTGTGTTTTTTTGTTCTTAAAAAAAATTGAGAGATATTGCAAAAAAACAGACATCAACTTTCTATTTTGAACCTCATTTTTGTCTACCCAGAGCTTCAGATACCTGATGATGCCAATGTCTTCTACGCCATGAATGCTGCTGCACAGCCACACTTCCTCCTTCGCAAGAAATCATCCACCGAGGAGAATTCTGTGACCTCCACAAAGAAGAAAAGTCTCCGTAGCAATCAGAAGAACTCAAAACGGCTGCATATCAAGCGGATGTCTTGGGTCAAGGTGCGTGATGATTCGAGATGAAACACAACAAGGGATGCCGTCTTGTTCCATGGACCCACTTCCTACTATTATGACTCATTCAAAGTGTCCTACATGGAGAACAAGACACAATTGTGTTTGTGGGGTAGCATCGCTGGAACAAATGCCAGGCTTTGTTTCCTGTTGCTGAGCTTCCCACTGTTGATGTGAGAATGGGCGAGGACCGACTCCTGTCTTCTCAGATGTTGGTGACGACTTTCTGAGCTACGTTTCAGTAGTCTAAAGTATGCATTCCTTGTCCACACTACCAGTACTGTGTAGTGGACAGATGTAGTGAATAGATGCTGCCACAGGTTGTGTACAGTCCAGTGCAGGAGTTGTTGAAGATGGGGCAGAATAGAGAGAGCTGAGTAAATTCTCAAACACACACAGTCTGTTTGAGTTTCGCCTTCACAAGGATTTGATAGGTTATTTGCTTGTGAATTCATCAAGAAGAATGGAAAGTTCTGCTTACCTGTCTTACATACTCTGAAGTGAACTGATAGTGAATGTTGAGCTGACCACCATGTTGTGGAATGATGAACGCTCCGTCATATCTTGCCAAACTACATAGAACAGTAGACTTCAGCAGATCTATCCATTTCAGCTGCAGTATGGTGTGACACACCCTGATGTCGAGCTGAAGCCCGACTAGCTCTAGAAGTGCATTCTTGCCTTGTAAATGTTCATAGTCAAGAGTGAATTTGGGGGTATCTGAACCATTTATTATATGATTATCTTAATTGAGGTCCAATCAAGATTGGTTTAACCAGTATTTCATCAGCGTGGAAGAAATTCATAAACTGAAAACAAAAACATGAAGAGCAGTCTTCCCCACCAAATACTGCATTCAGATGCTGACAGTGTAGGTGAATCTCACCATGAAGATCTCGTATCACTCCCTCAAATGTTGTAGAGTGATGAGGCACATGTTGTGTTCATTGGTTTGCTGCCTGAGATGAATGAGTCTTTGATGTGCATATTTCAGTACCTCTCAATTGACTTCTCAATGCTGCTAGAGACAGTATGGTTTTCAAACCAGCCACCAGGTGGAACTTGCGAGCCTGACTGTTTTGTTTTGTTTTGTTTTTAATTCCTTGTGAATCTCTTAGTTGATTTCTCACTTCGCAAATATAGCTCAACAAGAATTATCCCAATTTTGATGCTTATTAGCCTAACATTTTCTAGATGTTTTCTTATATGAAAACAATTTACGAAATGAATTTTGAATGTCATTATTATTTTTGAGTTGAGCATATTTTGGATCTGTCACATTTTTCCCCCCAGAGAAACGCCAAATATCTTGCCATTAAATATTAGACTATCACTGACTGTTGCAGAAGCTGTGATAATCCGAACTCATGACTAACTCACTCATTGTACAAGAAACTCATCTCATAACTGTAACTCAAACTTTATATGATGTCTGACAATGCTTTGAACAAAATGAGGTCCATGATGTGTAACAGCAATGTTGTATCTTAAATGAAACTGCTTTTCAGACTAGTAGGTTGCCATTTCATAACTACTGTCTGCTGAATTTATGATTTTAATTCAGATGTAATAGCAGTGCTGAGAAAATGAAACCTGATTATGGTGCTATATACACTCAGACATTGGTTAGTATATAACAGAGTTCTTCTTGATTTGACATTACAAATCAATGTGGAGAAACTGGTGAAAAGTAAAGAATGATGTCAGATTACAGTTCAAGTATTTCAGTTTATATCAGCAAAAGTGCCTTGGCAGTCAGTGCTTCTCTTGTAGAGTTAATGTTACCACTATGTTCACACGCTGGTCAAAGTGCCTCTAATTGTTTTGGTCATCCATGTTGATAGGTTCCATGCCAAGTAGGAGGCTATGTATGTACACCACTTCCATTCCTTAGCAGGCATTCCATTCCAGTCACCACAAAGAAAAAAGGGCACACCTTATTCCCTGCACATTCCTTTCACTCCACATTGATGAGTGTTGATATGCCAGTTTTATACTCATGTATTCAAATTTATGGACTTTTCCCCTCAGTGTATGGAATCCAGATGGCATGCAATAAAGCCAGTTTGTAATTAGCTCATGTGCTCGTCGGTACAAATATCCTTTCTTTTTTTCTCATTTGGTTGGACACTTCAGTCAGCTTGCCCTGTGTAATAACTTTATGGTATTTGTGTTATAAACAAGTATGAACTTGCATAGACCAGGTGACCAGAATGGTCCACTAATCAACACCTGGGGAAGCATCCAACTCATTAGTTTTCACTCAACACATAAACAAACTTTTTTTTTTTGTGGTAGGTATTGCCAAATATGAAGCTTGTTGTGAGATGGATGTGCTGGCATGCACCATTTATGAGGGACTACATGAATTATCATTTTATCATAAATGCTTAAGTTATCTTGATGAATTAAAAAACCACCATTCCTGTTGGTACAAATTACCTTTTCCTGCTTATGTGCAAAATGAAAGTACAAACTGGCTTATTGCTGATATTTCAAGTAAGCCTTGGGCTAACTTTCTGGTCATCAGGAACGACTGTTGTGTGCATGATATTTGAATATACCAGATGGTGTACTAAAAGACAAATGCTGTGATGGATAAGGCTTGAGTATCAATATCATGATCATTAGTCAAACTCTCTGTAGATGAACACATCACCTCAACCTTTCATGCACTTATTTCATGTTGGGGGGGGGGGGGGGGATTCTACAAATGGGGCATTGCTTGTGAAATGTTGAATGTCAAATGGACCTGAGAAAACTGATTGGATATTCACAACACAAACTAATCAGTGCTGCAGATTATCAAATGTGGAATGAAATGGCATTTTTCATTTTCATTATATCATTGATATATTCCTTGCCTATAGGTTTGGCAAATCAGTTACTGAAGAGTCAAAAGAAATGGAATTGCACTTCATATCCTGTGCAAAATGTGTTGAATCGCATGCATTTATTCATTAAAAGGGTGCGTATTCAGTAAATTTGTGTCCATAATGGTTATGGGGATTTGTTTTGGACAGCAAAACGTCGTACATCATGCTCTAATGTTTGTTTGAGAAAATATTTATGTAAGAAGTGAAAAGAAAATACTCAATTACACCACCATCAATGTGGCTTAAATGATCTTTACATTTGTTTGTGAATGACTTTATTTCATAGGGAAGGTCACTTTTTGATATTAACATAAATTAACAAGAATTTGGCATAGAGTTAGGTGAGCTACAGATGAAAATCGTGTGAAGAAAATTAAATGAATATTATCATGACACTTTGTTGTTCCTTTACTCTGATATAGAAGCATTCCTTTATTTATTTATCTTTTTTTATAGATTTTGATTCTTTTAATTAGTGCACAAGTGAGAAGCACCATGGAATATTTTGTATTTCCTTTTGTTCAACAGCTTTTGAATGTGGAGAATACTGGAAGCCATTTTCATGGCACGATGATGCCCAACTCAGTAGCAAATAGTGCAATAAGACTTCCACTTCTGTGAGTTTTTGCAAAGCAAGCTGTGTCATGTGATTACCCTGATTTTAAAACTGTTCTTGTCTTGTGAAATTACTTATCTAAAGTTGTATGAATTCATCCTTGTATATGTTGTACATATAAAAGAGACAATCCTATATATTTTATTTGAATTGTGTAAATACAGAATGCCTGTGAACCTGTCAAAAAAAAAGGAAGAAAAACAAAGTTTACATGGACAGTTGTTCCATGGGCCAGTATGTGCAAGGAGAAAGAATCATATTATGTATGCCTGAACATGATTAAGTACCAGACTTACTTGTTATAAATGTTGTTACTTTTGCCTATGCCTATGATATACCTAACACTGTGCTTTTTGTGCATGGTTCTTATGGAGGTCGTGTAAATGTACTTATAAACATTAAAAAAATATGCAAATCTTGGTATGCATGTATAAGTTCATAGTGTCTGTATTCTTCACTTTTAATTTGTCAGACAAACAACAGGTATACTATTGTTGTATTTGTGTATCATGCACAAAGTGTAACAACATTGACAAAATTCAAATTTTTCAGCTTGCCAAAAGTATTCTCAAGATCATATCATCTTCGTTTTTATTCAAAAAAAAAATGTTTCTATGTGTATGATTGACAGAAAAAAAAAGTAAAAACAAAAGGAGATGGAGGTTCAGTCTGGTCACATTAAAAAAAAAAAGAAGTAATGTAAACTTAATGGACAAAGTTGGTTAACAACTTAATACTCACTATTTGTCTCTTTGAGTGTAGCTGCATTGGAACTTTGTTACCATGAAACTCTTTAATGAATTTAGTACTACTCTTTGTAAGGGAGAGTTGATGTGTAAGCTAACATTATTATTTATTCATTGGCAGTGATATGTACTTCTATCTTCTCCAAAATACAAGTCATGTTACTGGTTTTTTTTAGAGACCTGAGAGAGGTAACCACCAGCATTTATAGGCATCCTCAGCACTCTATCCCATGTGGGAAAGAAAATGGAAAATTTGTCTACTTGTAGGCAGTAAGGAATTGTAAAATGTAAATTGTTGGTGAATATTGTGATTGATAAACCAAATGACAAGGTAGACAAACTCCCAGTAATCTGCTCATCACAGTGTTGTGATTCCACCCAAGAATGGTGACCTTTAGGATTTGTCTCTGGTTTCAACCTTGAGTGGGCAAAATCATGATGCAGACGTCAAGAACAGTAGCACTTTAATAGATAAGTGCTATCATATTGCCTGCAGTCACATTATGTTCTGGTTTTGAGGGAAACACTTCTTGTCCTTTTGGAAATGCTGTGTTGCAGTCCATTGTGGTTTAAATTCAGATATTATCATGGGTGTGAATAGTTGCCAAAAACACAAGCAATTACACATAAGCCAAATTTTCAAACTAGATGTCATGAAATGAGGCAAAATCATGATGAATAGAATTACATCAACCTATCCTGTTAGAGATTTTTCTACTCCAGTGATGTTAGGGTGAGAGAAGGGTATGCTCAAAACCTTTGTCAATGTGTTTCTCCCTCTAAGGAGCATCATACAATTTTCTTCAGTTTAATAACAGTAGCAGTATTGGGGGGGGGGGGTGGACATGACTGCCCATATTTCACTTATTTCATGAGTTACTGTACCATGATTTTAAGGTTCCAGTAGATCAATAGCTTTCCTGTGTCACTGATAAGGATCAAATCTAAAGAATGATATGACTCTGTTCCATAGTTTAATCTTTCTGATTTTATGGTTGCAGGTAGCAGTCATATGCAAGTTACTTGCTATGATAGAAATGTTTGTCCTTTACAAGTGATTTTTAAAAGTACTCTGTATGTGTAGTCATAATATGTGAAGGCACCAAAGCCTGGGGTTGTTTTAGGCATGTGCTGTAGTGACTTAACTTGTGACCTGTTTCAAAGAGTTTATTGCCTTGCAGAAATTGACAATAAAAGTCCAAGCCAGGAAGTGCATGACAAACCAGAATGGAGTTACGTCCCTTATCTCATTACAAGATACCATTCTTTTGAGTCCTTTTTGCTGTGTCTGGCTAGTATTACAATGTATCAGGGAAGTTTTATAGATGATGTGGCAACACTTTGTAATCCATGCAAACACGTTTTGGTTCCAAAGCATTACAATGGGATGTCTAACATTCCTCTTTGCTTTGAAGCCATGCTCTGCATTGCTCTAGCAATAATAATGGAGACAAAGGAAAAGTTTTGTTAATTCTAAGCAGTATTTTAACTTGAAAATTTGACAGAAATAGTAGAATTTGTTGAGGAAAGAATTCAAAATTAAATATGTATGTGTATTTTTCTTTTGGCAAATTGAAATGAAATTAAAATTATGTCCCTTAAAAACTTATATTTTGTCAAGAATGTACACCTTTATAAGTGTTAGTTTTCTATATAAATCTTAATCTGGCATATTTTATTCTTCAAGTAATGTACTCCTTGAATGGTGATCCAGCTTGTTTTTCTACTTTTTGTTGTTAAAAGTGTAATTTTTACACTGCATTTTAATTCAACTGCTCCAATTGAAAGCACACACATTCATTGTTGCCAGCACGTTGAAAGAGGGATTATTGCAGCAGGGGGAGGTCCTTCTGCTGTGAGAGCACTAGTGCTGATTTAATACTGATGCTCTCTTTTGTCAAAGCACCAGGGTACTACATGTACTTCCAGTTAAGTGCATAGCTCCTTGGTTGTGTCCACACATGACATCAAAGGAGAGCAATAGTTTCTTTTCCACGGCCTATAACACCTCCCTGATATTATGCTACGCCAACTGCAAAGTTTCTTGCTCTTTGTCTGTCCTGCATATTTCTGTATACTTATGTAATAACAATGTGTGCAACAGTCGGTTGATGAGAATACAGTGGTTGTTGGTGTCCATGTTAACTGCAAAGAATCTACCCTGTATGAGGCAGCTATGCCTTGTTTGACATGTTCAGTTCAACAAGTTTAACATCTGATGCAAATTTATAGCAAAGTTTAAAATCTACTACCAGTATTTTGCTTACAACCTAGTCAACCTTACATTTGTACCTCAGTCAAATCTATCTGGACTGAAGAAATAGCTTAGACTGAGAGAAAATTCAACTTATGAGGGATTACAATTGTTAGAATATAAAGAGAAGAGGACTTGAAAAGACCTTCGACTTCGGCAATTATTTGACATATGTGAGATTGACTGTAGCTACCAGTACTTGAAATTAAAGGCACCAGTGGACCATGCATGGTCCAAATTATGATTTCACTGTTTGTACCCAAAATGTGTCAGAGAAATTTACCCACCCAGTTCAGCTGTACATATAGAAAAGTGACTTACTAGCCAAAGAACAGATTGGAACCCGATATTCCAAAATCTGGTCAAGGAGCGTGTGCAGTATCAAAAAATCAGGGAGGTGTTGCAGTGGACTCCCGTTATAACAAAGTTGTAGGGACGGGCAGTTTTCTTTTGTTATATCGAAATTTCATTATAACCGAACAACTAAACAATAAAAAAACATTGAGCGGATAATGTTGAGGCCTGAATTTTTATTTAGTTGTAACCGGAATTTCATTATAACCATGTTTGTTATAGCAGGAGTGCACTGTACATAGATGGAGAAGAAACTATAGCTCTCCTTGAAGTCTTTGAGTGACACCGCCAAGAAGGTAAACAAGTGGTACTCTGGTGCTTTGACAAAAGAGTGCATCAGAATCCCTCTTTCAATGTGCGGGCAACAATGAATGTGTGTGCTTTGAATTGGAGCAGTTGATCAATATGCAGTGTACAATTGACACATTCAGTAGCAAAGAGTAGAACAAAACAGACAGGAACACCCTTGCATTAGCAGATCTTACTTGAAAGATTAAATGTGCCAGATTTCTACAAGACAGAATCCTAACATGGGCAAATATTTGCCCATATTAAGAGGACCTACAATGCAATTTTCATTTCATTTTGTTTTGTTCAACATGAAGAGAACAGAAAAGCATATGTATAGCTTTGAAATCTTCCTACATTGTGCTAAATGAATTCCACAGTTCCATCTGTTCTAAAATTCTAATATTCCACATATTCTAAAAAAATTATAATATTTAAAGTAATATTTTACGTAGCACAGCATGTAATATGATGAAATGTGAAACTTTTACTTTGTCTCAAAATTTTGTTGAGAGCGGCATCCATGCAAGTGACAAATGTTTGACATTATCCCCTTATAATGCTTTGGAACCCAAACATGCATTTGCCTGAATTACAAAGAATTGCCACTCCATCTTCAACACGTACCTGAAAAAAGAGGTGGTGGATGTCTGTTTCTGTAATGCATTCAAATGCTATGAATACTTTGTTCACACAAGATTGCCTTGACAACTAAAACTAAAAAGCTTGCCAGAGGCTTGACCTACCTAGCAATAACTCCTACCTATAAAACTTAATAGGCTGTTTTCATAATGTATTCAAATTTATGGTTGGTTTCATTCTCTGGAACATAAGGCGTTTTCACATCAGCCCGATAAAAATCCAAGCTCGAGATATTTTCCAATTTCCCCAAGTCAGAAAACAGCGCGCTATTTCGAAACATCGGGCTGATGTGAAAACACCTATTCTCAGCTGTTGAATTAGCTCGAAAAAAATTCGGGCCAATTCTCTTCGGGCTGATGTGAATAAGAAATGAAATAGCACGCTAATTCGCAATCGCGAAAAATATCTCGAGCTTGGATTTTTATTGGGCTGATGTGAAAACGCCTATGGAGACAAGCTGTATTCCAGTTACCAGCTCTTCTAAAATGAAAATCAATTGCTGGAATCCAATTTGCATATACAGTATTACCTGTTGCTTGTCAAGAACAACCTCTGTTCAAAGGGTATGCTTAGAATTTAAATATATTATGAAAACTGCCTATTGGAGGGAGCAGGTAAATTGAAATATTTCACTATTATGTCATAGGAGAGGAAACACCATGAATTTTAATACATATCATTACAGAGACAGTTCATTGACTTTTTTAACCCCACCCCCTTCTGATGGTAAAAACATAACACAACCACAGGAACAGGTGTTCTGCTCAAGCTCAAGCAGAAATGTTCAGCATACTACTGCCAAGCGATTGAGAAAGAATGTGAATGCGTACTGATGTGTCTCATGCAAGCTGTGAAGAGCGTGTACATGCATGAGGCCTGTGACATCCATGTTTGTTTTGCTATGAAGCCAACACCAGCAATTATAAATAGTTACAGAATTGAGAGTATAGTGTTAGAAAATGGGTTAATCTGAATGCTTGAAGAATCGTGATTTCTTAATTGGCACACCTGGTTTGAGGGTAGGGTTTCAAAACACTCTCACACACAGACACTGTGATTGCAGCCATAAGAGTGACAAGATCTCTAGTCTTTGATGCTTTACTTCTACACTGAAGACTCTTGACTGAATTGTTACAGCCCACCAGATCTGAATTTCTCTTTATAACTTCTGGTGTGAGGTAGCTGCCAGAATATTATTCAGAAAGCTATCAACAGACGGGCCTGTAACAGCTACTTGAGAGTCATGTGTGTTGGTAAACACAATCAAAGTAATACTACATTTATATTTTGGTTCTTTACCTGAATGAGCTAACTGTGTATGTATGCCTTTATGGTGTATACGCGATGTGGTGTAACTTCTGTAAATTGGTAATTACTGTAATTATGCCATACCTCAAATGACTGGCTGTAGTTTACAAAAACAGTTTCAAATTCATATACCTGGAAACACTGCAAATAGACTTCCCCTTTATCCATTTTCCCTTCATCTGGATTGAATGAGGGTTTTTAGTACGTACAGCTATTTACCTGAAGATTTAGATTACATAATACTGCAATTTGCTTGGGACCCCAAATACACCCATTTATCAGAGGATTTAGATTACATAACACCACAATTTTCATGGTGCTGCAAATCACAGCCATTATGTTCTAACTCACGCTTTGTCAGTTCACTTAGAATTCACTCCCTCAAGCTATATCAGGTTTCTTCTCAGTTGTTCTCTTTAGCTCTGCAGAGATAAACACTTGTGTGTGGCTCATTGAACAGTAGTCAGAGTAGCAGCCAGGGCCAATACTACTTTTCTCCCACAATTCTCCAGTATATCAACTTAATCACCCTCAAGTATGAAAGCATGTAATGGGCTTTCATAGTGAACTATGAGTTAGCATAAATCTGCTATCAAAATCTGCTATTAAAATGTGAATGTCCACACCCAGTGTTTATAACTTGTGACATTTCACACAATCAAAGAAAACCTCTGCCTTTCTGGGGAGGAAAGAAAGAGAAAATAGGGTTTTCTGGTGAAAAGAAAAGAAAAGAAGAAAAAGCTATAATGATTCCTCATGTAGTGAAAAGAAATCATGGTTTGGCTTTAAATATATGGCATCATACCATCCCATGCCTCGTTCAGAGAGTTGGGATGACCCGAGACGTAATCTGCTATAAATGCATCTCCCTCCCATACACCGACTCATAAAAAGCCACATATTCCCAAGCAGACAGCACACACACAAACACTACACAAGCCTTACTCCCTCTCTCTCTTTATACAAGACACAATTATTATGCTGAGTTCATGCCATGCCACACTGCCCACAATAATCAAACATCGCCAAGGCTACACCAGTCTGTATGCTGCCTTTCTGGAGTGAATACCTTTATTGTCATTCTCTTTTCAACTGCCATCAATAGAGTGAACAAGTGAAAACTGGGCAAAGTACTCCTGGTATAGCAAGACACAATGATGCAGAAAACCAGGGAAAACACCCCCTGTAATGTTTGCTGGCATATTTTTAACTGAACAAAATCAAGCATATTCAAGGCACATGCATATACATGTATATCATAAATTTTGTCTTTTTCTTCCTCGTATCTGATTGACCACAAACTTAGTCTCAAGTCACATTCACTAAAATCATGAGCATACCTGCGCTGACAGTTTTTAATAAATGATTTCTCTTTATGTGGCTTTATTTTTGATTTGTTTTTGTTTGGTCTTTTTTGTTTTCTTTTTTTTTTTTGGGGGGGGGGGTTAGTTTTTAACCAAACATATTTATATGTTGGGTTTGCTGATGCTCTATTTACACATGCAAATGTAATATCAAAACTAATATAGGATTACTTACCTCCATGCCAGTGAATTGAAATAAATTGAACTGAATTTAATAAAAGTTTATATGAAATATGCAGTAAATGTTGAGACAATGTCTCATCCCACATAAAGGACTGTTTCTTCAGCTGATGACTTCTGGGCTATTTCTGACATGGGGCTCATTCAGTTTACAGAATGCCACTTTGGTGACCATGCAAATTGAGTCACATCATTCAATCGTGGGACAAGACCATCGAGTAAGATCTATGCCTTTCCTATTTCTTATTGACTCACTGTGACATTCTCTCACATTATTTTTGAAGAATTTCATACTTGGTAAACTGAGTTACCATACCATTCAAGATGGACCACATTCAAACATACTGATATGCAGCATGCATCTACACAATATTTAAGAAATAGGAACACAGGCACAAATATTAACCTTTAGTAACTTTATCCTGAACCAGAATAGTGCATTTACTAATCACACTGTACACTGTTTTACATATTAATGACATATGAACAATATTGACTTATATTTTCTCATTATGGAAAAAGTGCACTTAAGACATCATAATAACTGTTAGGCCTTCGCTTCTACCAATTACCACATACTGACGTTATATTCTTGGTGCATAACTTGTGTGACGCAGCATAAAATTATACTACAGTAATTTCTTCTTTGTAAAAAATAATGTGTCAGAAAATCTATGTAAGAAAATATACTCATTAATAGTCTGTGACTGCCATAGTACTGCAGTCACATTACACAACATTCTTTTTCTTAAGTCAATTGAAATTACAGTGTTATAAACTAACAAGAACAAATTACTTCACAGTGATCCTTTTTTAATCATATTACAGGGTATATCAACTTTTCTTGCATGTATAGCTCTTTGACTTTTCATACAAAATTTGTGAAAACACTCTTCTGTGTGAGAAACTTGATTAACATATGAACAATGTTAAACATGACATGATTCCATGAAAACCCAACCAAACTAAAGTGGATTTGTTATTTGGATTTGTGTGTGAGAGTGGACTGTCCTTTTTACTTAGGAGGGGTCAGGGGTCAGACGGATATATCCCTTGCCCGAAGGGACTTGAACCTTCTCAAACCCTTTAGAGAAGAGTTTGTTGGCATCGTCGTCAGAGAGGCTGGGCACAACCATGCACTTGTCACCACGCTGAAATAGAGCATGCACACAGAGATATTAACAGCTATTACAACTTATTCCACGAAGCCCAAGAAACTACATTTCTGCAGTTTTACACTGTTATCTTTTTTATTATAATAATTCATATCATTCATTGCTGGTACAGCTGTATTTCATACCATGGAATAATATCTTCTCCTCTTCCATTAGAGCCCACTTTTCATAATATGCCATTGTTCACTTCAGTTTTAAGGTTATCAAAACATCTAACTCACTAAATTCATAACCAAGTCAAAATTTGGTGAAATATTTTAGAAGATCAAAGTTAACGTTTCTCTCTCAATTCGGCCTACATTGACATTTTTTTCTGACTTATGCTGACATCTCTTAAATCTTATCACATTGTACATAAATGCCCCATTGATTATGTTGGAGATGGAGAAAAAAAGTGAACTTAAACTTGGAAGTGCTGATACATGTCAATATCTTGTTATGCTGATATTAAACATAGAAAAAGAATGACATGATCTGATTATGTGACATGATCTGATTATGTGACATACAGAATTTTTTTCCATACCTTTTTTTATGCATTTGTGAAGAACTTAAAAGTCAGTCTAAAGAAGACTGGGTTATGTAGTGATATTATAATCAGATTATATCAGGGAAGCTAGCTTTCCAGGTAGACATGCACTTGACATTGAAGCTGGCGAAATGCTTCTATCTTCACTCCATTGTCTACAGTGCCAAATTCGCACGTCAATAATCATATTAAAGCTTATCTTTGATGGCTACACTCTTTCTACTCACTCAACAAATGCAGTGGCGGATCCAGGGGGGGGGGGGGGGGACACACAGGGCGTGCTTCCCTCTTTATTTTTCATTAAAACAAAAGAAAGGAGAAGAAAAAAAATGGGGGGGGGGTTGCGTGCACCCCCTGTAATTTTGTAAAGGCACCTCCCCTTAACAGAATTCCTGGATCCGCCCCTGAAATGTATATCAAATTAAGGAACTCTGTAATCACATTACACAGGTTATACACAGCAATAACAGGCTGGGTAGGAATGCTACCACACTGTCAACGACAGACTTGTGACTTGGTATATACTGTGTAACTTTTTCTGCAACACTGGACTTTAATCAGGTTTGACTGAAAATATGGGAAATGCAAAGGCAGAACAGAAGGAGAATATCTAAAAACAGAGGAAGGTAATCAGGAAGTACAGAAGTTCAGAATACAGAAGTACACAGAGTAGTACCAGGTATAGAAAAAAACAACAACAGAGAAATAAGAAATGACTGAGGCCATCAATGCAAATTTCAGCCAGTCAAACAGACATTTTCTTACCCAGCTATACCATACATACCTTCCAGTCCACAGGGGTGGCAACCTTCTTTGTAGCAGTCAGTTGCAGCGAGTCAATGACGCGAAGAATCTCACTGTGTGAAGACAAAAGAACGGAAGGCCACATTGTCGACTAATATGAAAATATGACTATACCCACTAGCTTTGAATACCAAGTACACATGCCTGTTTAATGTTTACCAAGTACTTTATTGTGCAATGCATTCATATAAACTGTACAGTGAAATATATCACATAAAAACTGCATTTCTCAGATTCATCTCAGCGTGGACCTACTACACACATGAATTTATAAGAAAGGTCTTTCTATGATCCCACATAATCACCACCGCCACCTGATTATGTGCATCTTAGTATTAAAATACATTCAGATGTTTGAACAATGACAATTGCATAATAGTACAGTGCATAACAGAGCTTACCATGCATGTTTCCCACAGTGTATTCTGTTAATCACATTAGTAACATGGAAACATGCAAGTTTTGCTCATGTACTTTTACAGGACAGATTATTACATCAATCATCATCAATACATACTGCATATGAAAGAAAAAAAACAGAATAAAACAAAATCCCAAAGAGACAGCATCAAGTACTCACTCAAAGTTCCTTCCTGTGGTAGCTGGATAGAGAATGGAAAGTTTCAGCTTCTTGTCTGGCCCAATGATGAAAACCTGTCAATTGGAGATTAGATGACAAAGATGTGAAATAGTAAAAATAGCGAGTACCAGTTCCTCTCTCTGCCCCTCCCCCCCCCCCCCCAAAAAAAAAAAAACAACAACAACAACAACAACAACAATTACTGTGCACATCATTCAATTACCACACTATGACTGCAAATAATTCAGTGAATATCACTCATTGATAAATGGCTGTGTATTGAGCCAATAGTCAGTTCACTGATTATTTGACATTCTCTTAATTTCGCCATCAGGTTCCTGTCAACAAAATAAAATCAACTGTCTGCTTTTCATAAACAGAATGTTTGTTCGATCAAGTCTCACTGAAACCATCTGTACAGATAAACAAAATAGCAAATCATTCCTTAAAACTTGAGCAGTAAGTTTGTACTACAGTTGAAGGTCTGTGTGTTTTGGGTTTTTTGTTGTTGTTTCTTTTCTCTCTCTCTCTCTCTCTCTCTCTCTTTCTCTCTCAATCAGCTTACAATAGAACATGCACAGTGTTAATTTGATATTCAACAGCATGACATTAATTTACATTTAGGTATATCATCTATCATGTATTTCGGAAAAGAAAGTCTCATTTGGGAGAAAACTTGCACATCTTAGGTAAAGTATTTATCTTGCAAGTCTTAACTTGGTTATTAACTCCATGTAACAATAGGACCGATTGATACAAAAATAGCACTTGTCATTACTCAGTTTTTATCATTGTAAAAAGCTACATTAGTTGCTCTCATTCAAGGCTACATTAGTAAAGGACCACGCTAGCCATGAATATTTCACAGTCTATTCAAACATGCACTCTTACCATTTGATAGCAAAATGAAGATGTGTTTTGTAAGCAAATCTCAGTCAGAAACTGTTAAGTCTACTCGGGTAGAGTATGGCATCACTATCTAGAATGCATAATATCTCCTGTATATAAGCCTACCAACAAACAATTTAGAAAACAAATTCTCAAGGAAACTGCTATAAGCAACTTTGACAAAGTTTCTGTACAGCAATTGTCTTTCATTTGAACATGTAGTATGAAGATCACATAACACTTGATAATTGTAGCACTATAAAAACACAAAACTCTTTGATGCAATTTTGAAGAGATTTACCCATTATTAGAGAAACATCCAAAGTCTCAAATGCTCTCATTAAACTCATTAATATTCAAATTGCTGCACAACAAACCGGATGTGAGAATATTCTCCTGACATTCTTTAATGACCAAGAAGCATCTATCATACAAACAGAATTTTTTTTTTATAACATCTATAGAAAGAATAATCAGTCACATGATTGTCTGCTAGGCTGCAGTACAGTCCACAGGGAAAAACTTTTCACCTTCCGCATTCCCTTTCCCACCCAAGGGCCCTTAATCATTACACTCCATAGTATAAAGTCATAACATACATTGTACAAACATGGATAAAGCGACTATGAAGTTAACTTGACAAAGTGACCAGACAATGTGATCACAATCAAAATATTCCAAGAGCATGACTGCAGTTTGCTCCATGATTATACTGAAATCATTGTACATTCCCCTCAATATGGCCCCTAAAGCAGGATACTGTACTGCCAAAGTGTGTGGAACATATGACTGTAGTGAGCACATCATGACACATATCTTGTTTACTCAGTGTACGATGATCTTCTTTGATACACTTTCCTACAAATCACTTCAAAACGACTTGAATTTCTTAGCTTTCATGCACACAGCTTAAGTAAGACTCTTGTTCTCAAGAATGCTTTTCTTCTCTGTTTGCTTGCTTTGCTTGCTTTGCTTTTTCTTATTTGTACTGGAGGTGAATACGATAACTTGTTCCTTTATTTGAGACAAAGGTTGAAACCTTGATCAAAGGTCTAGAACTTCTAATAATTACTGAATGCAATAACTGCATTTCACTAAAGGTTTTCTGTTGTAATGCCAATGCAAGTCAACAAGTATTGTAACCTTGATGTGAATTTGTCCATGTCACTCATCTTTGGCTTCCTGATCTAATCATACCATACGCAGATAATTTTTGGCATTCATTTCTAGTGTTTACTTTCTGATTAACTAGTATTCTCTTCTTTCTGTGATAACACAAGCCACTCCAACACGCACAAGACTCTCCATATCACTTGCCAACAATACACAAAGATAGCACAATCTCTCACACAGTCCTTCTTTCCCATGCAATATACTGTATCTAGCTTTCACAAAGGCATGAAAAGTCAGCAGGAAATTGATATCTCTAGAAATTTTGTTGGTGGGGCTTATCAACAACTTGGAAACTCAATAATAAACATATCGGACCAAATCCAATTCAAATCCTAAATTTGTAATGTTCTGACTTAAATATGAAACTGAAACCAAATTGGCGAGGGCATAGCAAGCAACACACCTCTAACGACACGGAGAAAGTGGAAAGCATGTACTGTTTGTTGGGCATGACACAGCAATTCAGAATAGGTATTGACCTGTTGGATCTACTGGGAAAATCAGTCCACTAGCTTTTCAAATTTGAGGTAGCATGCATGCTTATCATTGTGGAGGCTTGGAGGCAGTCACTTGTTAAAATGTTTGTATTGCGTAACATCAAATTGGTCTTCTAAAGTCCACTGGCTATTTTGCATGTGGTACCTGGACAAAAGATATGCCCGATTTTGAAGTTCCTGTGCCGTAACTATACAAATAAATGTAGATGGCTGTGACTGCAGCTGCTGTACACATGCACGTATTACACAGTTTGTTCTGCCTCCAAATCAAATCAAATGGAGGTTAGACCATGTACAATGGAATTGACTGGGTACAATATAACCTGGCAGGTACATTAGCACACTGTATTTGACAAACTTTGAGTTTGGAAAACCCAATGGCAGCCATTATGCTTTACCAGCAAGAATTCAAATACTTTAAAAGCATCCATCATATCCTATGTTCACATCTTTCATCACTATTAGATTTCAGCCAAACCCAGCAATCAACAGTTCCTACGATAGAGACTATTAAAAGGTATTTGTGTGAACAATACCAACCCCCCCCCCCCCACAAAAAAATGATAATAATGATAATTGTATGAACATAGCAATCTGCAAAAATATTACAAGCCCACTTTATATATATATATATATATATATATATATATATATAGACACACACACACACACACACACAAGGGAATATAATAATGATCAGAAATTGCAATCAGCACATTAATCAAGATATACTTTCATACTCTCATGCAATTAAGATTTTAGCAATATATTCTTACTTTTAGACTAGTCCCTGTTGCATAAAATAAGCTGCAATCAACCATTAGTCAGGTATCAGCCAATCAGAATCAGTATCCACAGTTGTGTTTGCTTTCTCGATTAATGTTTGATCTCAACTTTTATGTAACAGGCTCAGGTGCTCTTCTCATAAAAGATGTGTATCTCAAATTCTTTGCACTCTTTCAATGGCTTTGTTTCATCTTACATGTAAGCCACGAAAAAATACACCCGAGCAGTGATATATAATTACAAAAATAATGATAACTAGAGAAGCACACTGAGAGCGCAGACCTCTGCCAAGCATGCAGCTCAGGTCCATCACTGATCTTGTTCTTCCATAGAGATATCAGGGATTTTCACCCATACATACTTTAATACTGTGTGCTGAAAGCCGCCCGATTTCCCAATATAGAAGCCTTTGTTATGTCATAAGCCCTCAGCTGCACGGCACGCCTCACCCTTGCAGAAACTAGAGCACGCATGCAAACCTCAAATACAGGCAGCCTGAACTCCCAAGTTCATTGACCCCACCTACCAAAATATCAAGAATCATCCATAAATTCCCCCAAATTTCTCGGATCACTACCAAAAGTCAATCGTTTGTTACTTGTGTTATTCTCAACCTTTCCTGCAAGTTTCATCCAATTTGTTGGCTACTTTTTGAAATATTTTGCACACAGACGGACAAACTAAGTAACTAACTTACTAACAAACAAACAAACGGAAATGAAAACGTAATCTCCTCCCTTGGCAAAGGTAATAATAAATCATGCAAGCACCAACAAGCAGAAGAAAGAGTGATGAAGACATGAGATTGGTGACTTACAGCTCTGGCAGTCAGTGGCATGCCAGCCTTGTCTTTCTCATCTGGGTCCACCATACCAAGCTTGACAGCCAACTCACGCTTAGGGTCAGCAATGATTGGGTACGGCCATTCACTGGTGAAACCCGAATAGCTTTGGATGTCCTAATTGTCACAAAGGGAAAGAAGATGAAATGATTAATATCTTTCAGCATTTCATTTCTTTGATGCTGTGTTTCAAAATCCCCTGATATCATTCATATTAACTGGTCATCAATATTTCATGTGTGGTTAAATCTGGAATCTGACATTAATGACACTAATAAGGTAAATTCCCGTTTGACAAAACTGACGCTATTGCTGTCACAAACATTTTTTGTAGAATAGTGTGATTACGTGTGACTTTATAGTACGCCCTTTACATAAATTTCTTAAAGACTTTCACATTATCTTCAGTTTTAACTCTTAATAGCTTTTGAAAGGATGATGCTACTGATTGTATTACTCATCGATAGAATGAGTTAATAAAGTGTGATCAATTTCAGTATAATCCAATAATCCAGGGAGGTGTTAGAGAAGGAAGGGAAACAAGTATTTCTCCTTTGTACCCATCATGCTCCATGCTGCCCATAAGTTATGCGCTCTATCTCGGGTGTGAATTAACTGAGCACTTTGATGACAGAAGACAGCATTTTTATTTAAGTATGCACCATTCCTCATTCACAACAAACTGAGCGGGCAGCAGTTCGCTGTCCCATTCAATATTTGGCAGCAGTTATTTGAGTGTAGATTATATGACATGCTAACAAACATCAGTTCAAATTTGTACTTCTTTAACTGTAAAATACTATAAAAGTTATTAGCCTGTTGAAGACAAGTCCCCAGTATACTCAGGCCAATGTCTATGGGAAATGCATGTTGTAGCAAAATAAGCCCGTCCTCGAGGGGTTAAAGGGATCGTATAGTTTTGGTTGAGACCTAATTTCAGGTTTCTAACATTTTTTGGTGAGATAATGAGAAACCTCTTATGAAATATGAAAGAGCATGTAATTCTATGAGGAATTCAACGTTTATTTGATGAAAATTGGGTTTGAAATGGCTGAGATATCCAAAAAAGAGTGATTCTAATAAAGTGTGGGACCCACACTTTATTACGATCGCTTTGTTTTACTTTGTTTTTGGATGTTTCAGTCATTCCAAACCCGATTTTCATCAAATAAACTTGGAATTCCTCTTAAAATGGTATGCTCTGTACTATATCATAAGTGTTTTCTTGGTATCTCGCAAAAAGTTAAAAGCCAAATTCTCATCTCCACCAATACTGTACCATCCCTTTAAGTACGTGGAAACACGCTCTAGCCAATCATTTAATCCAAAAGATTTCTCAAATACAAAATCTGGTAGACAAAATTATGCATAGAAGTGCGCAAGATGGTTACCCTGTTGAGGACTAGTCCCGAGTACACTCGGGCAGGGGTCTTTGGGAAATGCATGTTGTAGCAAAATCATTACGTCCTCAATGGGTTAAATGCTAACTTTTTATGCGATCTAAATTTCCTCTTTTTTTCAGTCCTTGGGTATTGATAAAACAAAGATTTGACGAAAAAACTGGAAGGATCTGTTCTGAGACACATAACCAAACAGTGAAACCACAAAGGATTTCAACATTTCCTCTGAAATACCCAGCTTAAAATGGTTAAAATCAAGAACCTCTTATTTGGTCTTTATGTTAAAACTCTATGTAAGAGCAGCTTAGAGCATGGAATATCAAAGCCAGTGTTAAGCATTCAATTGTCACACAATAGAACCTACACACAAATTTGCACAAATCAAACAGAGATTCCACTCCTCTGACACCACCCTGGATAATCCCTTCATTGTTGTTGTTTTGCAATTGTACATTCTGTTTTTGTCCCATTCATCGCATAGAGCAAGGCTCAGTAAAATCATAAGTGCTTGAATAGATCCAATACCTCAGAGTTTTATTTTGGGTTTTTTTCTCAGTTCACACTTTTCCAGAATGTGTGCTTTCTTTCCAATATAGAAAGTCCATTTGAATTGAGATCATTTCATAGCTTTAAGTCTGCTCTTTTGGAATCTGCTCTTAACTATTCAAATATCCACATCTGGCAGCTCTTAGTTTTTGTGTGTGTGTGTGTGTTTTTTTGTTTTTTTTTTGTGATGCAGGGTCACATATTTCCAGCCAAAGTTCATTGATCTTTGACATTGAACTCTGATATTTTATTCATTTAACTTATAATTTCATGAAGATAAATTTCCATCTTGCTACCAAGTGAATTCTCTCTCAACATTCCTGTCAATTATAGCTATGGTTTGACGACACTTCTAGCAAAAGCAGCTCATGATTTTGATCTCATAAGAAACTACGTACAAAATTGTGGGAAATGCATTGACAAGCAAAACTAGCTAAAAGCACTCAGTGGCCCGTATTCCACTGTAGACCAAGGTTTAAACCCATTTTAGACTTACCTGTGGTTTAGGTAGACCCGAGGTTTAATTTTGTATTCTGCTAGCGAGGTTTAGTTAAACCCAAGTCTATTTCGAGTTTAAATTAAACCCGAAAAAGTCTTGGGTCAAGCCACCATGGTGCCCTCTATGGAAGAAGAAATTCTCCCTCTCTGAGTACTTTTCTCTCCATAAATCCACTTCAATTTATTATTGGCAGTGTATCAGCCACATGAGCGTGACTTTCTTGGATTTTGAATAGTTTTTACGGGTATTTATGTCGAATAAGGGCATGCTGTATTTTTGCTTGCGACGACTCGTGAAGCACTGTACATTACTGTACATTACTGTACAGTTTGTGTACGTGTGTGCGATGCACATCACAGGATACATGATGGTAAGCGCTATTATATTCCTGGCTAGCTAGCTTTGAATGCTCAGTACCAGCACAGCCATCGCGCCACGCCGGCCGGCAACACGGTTGCTGTGTGCGCTGGATGGGACATGGCTATTTATGTCGATTGAATCGTGAATTCGGAATGGATTGGCGATTGATCAAACCAGGACTTTGAGGTAAGAAATTGAATAAAAGCTTTTCTCTTAGGATTGTCATTTGATAAAAATGGAAACCATTCTAAAATTTAGAAATAGGGCCTAGATCTAACGTTAGGCCTATATCAACCCTGTCTTGATATTTAGAAGTAACGTTAGATTTTACCTACTTGGTACCGTACCACACTAACCTGAATTTTAATAGATCTAACGTTAGTCCTACGATCTAGGTTCTCGATCCAAGTTAACAGTTACTGAGTTAGTCTATACTGCCAAATCGACCTCAGGCTCAACCTACCCTCTAGTCCTACATTGAGTTCTTGGTCTAGTCTTCAGGTTATTTTCATCGTAAAGTCTAGACTAACTACAGGTAGTACTAGGTAGTAGTATTTCTAACATTTAGATCTCGAGTCTCTTCTAAGTGTACAAATACGACCTAGTACATGTACTAGTAGGCGTATCTCGTGTGTACACGCGTGTGGCTGGCAAGCTAGCTGCTGTATGTATCCAGCCAGCCTCTCGTTTTTTGTGCCATTGGCATTGATCTGTGTGCTGGGGGGTGTTTCACAAAGCCGTTCTTAAGTTAAGAAGGACTTTAAGTGCGACTGGTGATCAGTTCTCGTGCTGAATTATTGAGATTCTAATAGGTATAGCACACAAGAACTGATTACCAGTCGCACTTAAGTCCTTCTTAACTTTAAGAACGGCTTTGTGAAACACCCCCCTGGTACCCTTACCAGTCATCCTTAGACTCGATTTAAACTCGAAATAAACCTCCTCCTCTGTAGGTTTAATTTAAACCCAATTTAGACCACAGCTGGACTTAGTAGAATACAAATTAAACCTGGGTTTAAACCTGGGTCTAAACTGGTGGTTTAAACCCAGGTTTAAACTCCAAAAACCCACTTTAGACCCAGGCGTGGGTTTAAACTCGGGTCTAAGTTTTTAGCAGAATACGGGCCAGAGAGTGCAGACCTCTGCCAAGCACAGCTAATTTCAACCCAAACACGCATGATAGCACCCAATTTTCCCATAGAAACCTTTGATTTACGTCATTAGCTTCAAGCTGCAGGGTGCCTCACCAAAGCAAAGCACATGTATGCAAGACTAAAATACACATTGTAAGCACATCTTGAACTCCAAAGTTCATTTGCCCTATCTGCCAAAAGATCCCAAATGCTTCAAGAATCCATAACGATTCCAATATTTTGCTTACTGATCAAACGGACTTGACAAGTCCAATGGGGGGGGGGGGGGGGGGGGGGACATGTTCATTTTTTTTTAACCACTTAAGTTTCAATCCAAGTTTCAAGAAGATAGAATGACTGTGTCATGAAGTAAACTGCAATTTATGTGCTTACTTTGAAATTCATATCAATGAATTCTGTGACTAGCCAAATTTATCACGTCAGTGTGATGCAGTCTCATAACTCATACTATTCAAGACTTTCACTTTTTTTTTCTTCTTTTTTGTTTGTTGTTGCTATAATCAGCATATTTCAAACTCATCACACCAGAAGCACACATGATGAGATAAAATGTGATGTAACAGTACAGGGCAACTTGGCTAGAAATCAAATAAGATGAAAATGTAATGAAAGATGTGTGGCTGATACCAATGTTTGACATACACCACAATTTCCTGTGCCATGTGTCACTGGCCTAAGTATACATTGTAAAACATTCCTTCATTGCACGTATCAGGTTACAGCAAATCAAATAAAGTCAGTTATTGAAATTCATCACACAAAGTATATTCCTACCATGCTTTCAGACCTTTGGCCTGTCCCATCATTAATTCACAAGTGCTGCATATAATATCCATAGCTGGGGAAATACACTGTAGCTCGTGGAATACTTGCATGTAGGAGATATTTTGATCTATAAAAAAATAGCTACAGCAATCAAAGTGCTTGACTTGCCTTATTTGATTTTAATACTGTAAAAGTGGAAATATTTGTGCATTCTGTGTAAAAATAAAGCATGCCAATATTTTTGCTCTCTAGTGTACATATACCACTCTGTAATGTCTTGACTAAGAAGAATACAAAAAAAATATTCAAAATTAATTTTACTCAGCTGAGTAAAAAAAAAAATATACACCATTTATACACAATTATCACTTCTGGTTCTAGAGAAGAATATTTTTACAGATTCCTTAATTTTGGAGGGTTTGGGCCCCCCTGGGGCCTCCTGGGTGGGGCATGGTGCCCATTTTAACAAATTGAGTTCCTAACCCCCTAGGGATGCTACCTGCCAAGTTTGATGAAAATCAGTCTTGGGGTTTTCAAGAAGAAGATGAAAATGTAAAAGGTTTACGCACGACGCACGACGCACGACGCACGACGGACGACGCACGACGGACGATGCACGACGGACGCCGGACGAAGGGCAATCGCAATAGCTCACTTGAGCCTTTGGCTCAGGCGAGCTAAAAATCCATGATGTTGTTTTCAGCAAGAAGATGAAAATTTAGGCCCTCATTTGGACCCCCCCCCCCTCCATCCCATCCCGCTTCCTTGGGTCCCAAGGGGATTGGGGGGGGGGGGGGGGGGGGAAGGTACCCCTGATTCTCCCATGAACAAACTTGAAACAACAGTCATCAATATACTGACTCATTGTATCAACTTAGCTCAATCACTTCCAGTTCTACAGAAAATCTGTAAAGATTCCTTAAAGGAGGGGGGGGGGGAGGGGACCCCTGGGGCCCCCAAGGTGGGGCATCGTGCCCATTTGATGGAGTTGAGATTCTATCCCTCTTTGGATGCTACCTGCCAAGTGCAGGGTTTTCAAGAAAAAGATTTCGGTCCAAATTTAGGCCCCCTGGGGCTCCCCAGGTGGGGCATGGTGCCCATTTGATGGGAATGAGATTCTTTCCCCCTAGGGATGCTACCTGCCAACTTCCGTGAAAATTCATAATGGCATTTTTAAAAAAAAAAAACGAAAATGTACAATTTGGGCCCCATTAGGACCCCTCCCCACCCCCCTCCCCTGGGTCCCAAGGGGGGCACCCCTGATTCTGCCATGAACAAACTTGAAACTACAGTCATCAATGTACTAATTCATAGTATTAACTTAGCTCTATCACTTCTGGTTCTAGAGAAGAAGATTTTGTAAGATTCCTTAATTTTGGGGGGTTTGGGCCCCTCTGAGGGCCCCCAGGTAGGGCATGGTGCCCGCTTGAACAAATTAAGATCCTATCCCCCTAGGGATGCTACCTGCCAAGGGGGTTCTCAAGAAGAAGATGAAAATGTAAAAGTTTACGCACGACGCACGACGGACGCCGGACGCTGAAGAGCGATCACAATAGCTCACTTGAGCCTTCGGCTCAGGTGAGCTAAAAAAAAAGAAATCCACTTCTACATTAACTGCATAGGACAGTGTGTCATTTTGCCTTCCTACAACAGCCTGAGAATCAGACTGAATTTGGCATGGAAGACTAGCAGCGATCTAGTGAACCAGGTCGCAACAGCTTGCTAAAATACATGACATGAAGTTACCAAGCACCGAGTAAGAACTATTCTCCATTATTCTGGATGAGAAAAACACTTTGAATAATAACAATGGACACACTTACAATTTTTTGGTGGCCTGGTTGGGCCAACAAAAAAATTATTTCTTAAAAAGTGTGACATCTATCTCAAATGTTGAACTTATGTGTGATTTGTTTTGTTTTGTTTTGTTTTGTTTTTATTTTTTATTTTTCATACCAACCTTGATCCATCCCTTGTGGCTCTCTGCATCATCACATGACAGAGCCAAAAGCTTCACGTTCCTCTTCTCAAACTCCCCAGTCAGCTGGGCCACCCTCCCCAGCTCAGTGGTACAGACTGGGGTGTAGTCAGCCGGATGAGAGAACAGGATGCCCCATCTGAGAAATAAGGGGAGAAACCATGCTTTAGAGGGAATCTACAATGTACATCACTTATTACTTTAACAGTGCATTTTATAGCAGTGAATTTACCACGGGGTACATTTTTTATTTTTGCATTTTGAATGCTCTAAGATGTACATGAGGCAAGTAGGCATATATGCTTCCAGGGCTTTGCTAGTACGTGACATCTCAAGGAAGATTTACAGTCTGCTAACAATACTCCTGGTTTTATCATACACCATGTTGACTTTGTAAACAGCAAATTGATAATGCTACTTACGGTGACAGCAGAGCATGATTTAATGACTGGAATGCAAAAAAAAAAAAAAAAAAAAATACTCAGAGACGGGTTATTTCAACAAGTATGATCAATTTCAAGTCATGGACTTTCAGCAATACATGCAATTTCAAGCAGCTCAAGTGCTTTAATGCATCAACTGCACACACGTATGTACTGAAAAAAATACAGTAATCACGCAAGCACACACATTGATTGCACCCGGGAGCATGCAACTATAATGCAGCAGCAGGGTACATTTCTCTGTGATAAACTGTGAAACAAGGAATGTTCGCAAGCATTTTAATATCGCAAATTATGCAAGCGCCAAGATTCGGGAAATTAAAATGCACACAAAAGTTCTCGTCTACACTATATGCATTGAATGCCAGTGGCAATTCACGAAAATCTCATGCCCCAAAAGAGGCTGTCAGCTCCAGTTCGCCAAAATTTCACGCCGCAAAAAAAGGCTGTTGGCTCCATTTCGCGAATATATCATGTTTTACAGCATCCCATCACTTGAATAGATGTATTACATACTTCTAATATGCCAAAGGATTGTACAAAATGTGGTTTTAATGTGGAGGCAGTAGAAGTTTTTGAATCAAAAATAAATGTGATATATAATTAAATGTTCATCAGTCATATACATTGCAGATGTGATACATATGTTTAATATCAGTAGTGTATATGTCATATACTGTAAAAGTGGATATTTTCGCGCGAGTTATTTTCCGTGCTCGGCCAGGCAAGAAGAGTTTCGCGTGTTTTTAATTCCGCGGAATCAAGACATCAACTACTGGAACATACAGCATGTAAAAATATTAGCATGCTTTTATTTTCGTGTTCGGTTCTGAATGCGCGAAATGCATGAAAATTTCCACTTTTACAGTAGACAGCAAAAAGTGCTTTCCTAGCAATAGGCACTATCCTTTAAAAACAGTGATTACTTGACTGAATGGTTGATATTGATACCCTGAAATAGTATTTTCGCACCCATGGGTACTAATATCTGGTTTATAGATTTGAAGTGTGAATTTTAAATTTGACACATTTTCTCTCATTCTACTTTCTACATTTGAAATTACTAATTGATTTTAAAAACATGTAGTGAATTTGGCCACCTCTGTATATGAAATTTGTTGCATAATCTTGAAATCCATATGTGCTGTGCAAGATGGTTCACTCAAATAAAGTCCACCAATGGCAAGTCATGAGTTTTATGGTATGTTCATGGACCTTGCTGAGATTTATTGCTCTGTCTGCAGAAGACCGCCGGGATGTTTGTATCCAACACCCTGTGCACGTGCGCAAAACACATACATGGTATGACATTATGGTTGTGTTTGATGTGGGATCAGCTGAAAGAGGTGCCATCAGCCTTGCTAGAATCATGTCTGATTGTGATACTAGCATAAAATGTTGGCAAAGAAATAGTAGATGCTTTATCATCATTCCTGAACACATTTTTTTTTTAACAGTATCTTCATTGTCATGCCCATAAACTGTTGAGCTGTACGTGCCTAGTGACCTGAAAGTCGATCTTTTTTTTTTCTGATCATTCTGTCAGTTTACCCAAGCCTTGTGCCCTTGAGGAATGCTGCATAGTTACTTTGCTATCTATATCGCTGCTGAGGTCAGTTCAAGGTGCGAAACTCCTTGTAAGAAGAAGAAATGTTCACAATCACAAGCACTATCAATGTACCTCAGTGCACTGTAGGCCCATTTCTGTGGGAGTGTACACAATATTTCCTAACTGCAAGGAATCACTAAGTACATCTCCTTTTTGATTCTCTCTCCCTCAAAGTGGTTTGGCTTTGACTCAAAGAAGTTAAATACAGAGAGCATTTATTGACTAGTTTTCCTCATCCAAATTCTTGAAATTGCCACGTCATCTTCAACTTGAGTTTGATGACATGATTATAAAGTTTTCAAAAAGTACCAGAGAATTAATATCTAACTTTGGACTATGATCCCTGATCTTTATTCTACCTGATGAACAGCCAACTACTGATCAGTAATGTTGATCAGGTTTACGCCCCCCCCCCCCCCTCATGACATCAAATATGCATTAGTCATAATTGATGATACTTCTATCAAACATTATCTGTTGACAATTGATACTTACAATCATTCCATGTTCTGGACAACTCAGTGGAAGCATAATGGAATTACAAAACATTTCCCCTCTTATCACATCATACCCTCGTTCTACAAATTTGCCTTGAAACAACTTCCATTGCTCACAGTATGCCTTGAATACCCAAGCAGGTTTGGGAAATGGAGTTCCAACTTGCTGTAAACATTCAAACGGCTGTCAGTTTTCTTTCGACGTATAGAAGAATTCCACAGGTGCATTTGTGACTTTGATGATCGGGGTTCGATGCTGCCGTCTTTTTTAGCACAGAGATGATTCATTTGGAACACTAACATAATATCGGCTATATTTTGTTTGTTTTTGTATTAAGGGAAATTAAATTTCAGCTAATGATAAGGCACATGAAAAAGAAAGTAACTCCTGTCCAGGATTATGTCAAAAAGTGTAAATCTGAGCCGTACTTTGTGAAAATATTTGAACTGCACCCTTACTGGAAAGTCGATTTTATCATCTTTCCGATCACTTCCATCACGTGAAACTGATATGGTGTAATCTTCAAGTGTAGCTCTTTATTCATTTATATGTTAGATTAGTGTAAAAACATGTAAAGTTGGGTAATTTTAATTCTAATTTCATCAATTTTTGTGGCATTTTTATTCACACATCCCTGTCATCTGCCTGTGTCTGTACCTTTATGTACCGGTACCGCTAATGTTTCATAAGAAGGTACAGCGAAACGTAATTACCATCATAAAGACATATCTTCCATTGGGTGTGACGAGTCATGATGCAATGCCACATGAATCAATTGTCTTCGTATCTGTGAGGCAGCTCCAGTTTAGCACATACTTCAAATATTTCTTAGTGGCGGCATCAAACCTGGGATCAAAGTGAATAACACTGTAGTTACTCCATCTCTTGAACCTCCTTGGAATACCCTAGTACACCAGGTCCCTGTAGCTTCAACTCATTGCATTTGGAAACATGATACATCAAGTTCCCAAAATGTAGACAAGCAGGCCTGCATGCATGGCCTATATTCATGTTTATTTGTAATATGATGACAAGAAAAATAACCAAGTTTCTTCTACCAATACCTGTTCTTTTTCTGTATCAAAACTGCAATAATTTTCGTCTGTGCATTTTACCTTTTTTTACGTAGAAGTGTGCTTTATTTTGCTATAAAACTCATTAGAAGATGTATGTGGCAACTATGTGGCTGAGCTCACTAGAATTCAACTTTTGCTGACCACATTCTGGTGCCATTATCATGCAAAACAAAAGAGCTTGTGAGCCAAGCGCATGCTCTACTCACATCTAGCATCCAATCAATATTTTGCATTGTTTGATGGCACACGACAGTTTATCCTGGAAAAGGGCTACATGTGCCTCTTGAATGCTTTTGCACAGGCAGATTTCCAACCTTTCTATTCTTGGGTCAAAAAAAGCAAAAAGAATCATCTGGGCCATTGAGGGATCTGAGTATTGTGGAAGCAACAGCTTACTGCCTACCTAGTCGTATCAAAGAATTTGACCTGAACATTCTATGACTTTGAATCTGGGAGACATCTCCCAACCCTTCTTAGATTAAAGCGCTAATGAGTTATCATAATTCCACCCGAAGAAAAAAAAGAAGAAATTTATATCACGTAATATTGGATAGACTGATATGAAATGAACACTGTGACAAAACAGGCACCTTTGAGGCACTGGACAAAATGACTGTTCGTACGATGACCAATGGGCATCAACAGGTGGTTATCTTACCCGTTCCTTACGGGAACCTGGTATGCCAGGTTCCCGTGGCGTCAACTGATATACAGGAACCTGAGATACCAGGTTCCCAAAACCTAGACAGGAGTGCCTACATTCATGGCCTAAATTCATGTTAATTTGTGTTTCGCTGCACAGAAAAATGGTTTTGATAGAAAGATTAGACTTTCTTCTATCAATATACAGTTTTCTTTCTGTATGAAAGGAAAGTATGCGTACCGCAGTACTATTGACTTTTTTTCCAATGGAGTGTGAGCTTGTTTTGCTGTAAAACTCGTATAAAGATCACAGCGATCAATGTTGAACTCATAGATATTTGACTTTGCTGACTCCACTCAGGTGCCTCTTTTGTGTAAAACATTTCAAGCATTTTTTAGCGCATCAGTGCATGCTCCATTTACACCCCTGACCAATATTTCTCTTGTTCGATGGCGCATATATAATGTACATTGTAGTTGACCGTGGAAAGGGGGGTACATGTAGCGCTTGAATGCTTTCGCACATGTGGATCACCATCCGTCCGTTTTCTGTCAACCTGCAAAGATTGCGGGAGGAATAGGTTACCGTAAATGCCCCCCCCCCCCCCCCCCCCCCAGAAATCGCCACTGGCTATACTACAAGGGACGGGAAGACTTAGTTTTGACTGGGTACTGCGGGTGAACTTTCAAATCGTATAGGACATGAAGGGTCCAATGATGGTAAAAGCATCAAAGTCAAGATTATTCGGGTGAATGTTTAAATGAGAATTGGCTTTTTATCACTGTTTTAGTGAAATCCCATTGTCTACAACATTGCATTGTTGGCACCGGATGCTAGGGGGCGTTCGTCAAAGAGACAAAATGTATCAATATGAACGCTTGGATAAATTCGGATCGTGAAATAACTGTTTTGATGAACTGATTTCTACGTTATCAATGGTTTTCCCCTTTATGGATGCTTCAGCTTTCTTCCTCAATATAAGCTAGTCTTTACTAGTCCTCTTAGACTTTTCTTTATAGTCCATTGTTGTCACAACCGATCACTTTCATAAAGTAAGTTTTTAGAGGAACTTACTCCTACTTTCGTTTGAACATGCTAGTTTAGAATATATTTTTGTCAATCATATATAGGCCTCTGGAGAGGTATTAGTTTAGCTCGATTCCTCCACAAACTCTCTTCCTAATCCTATTCATCCTATTCCTGGCTATAGATTTAGTAAGCAGACCTAGATCTACCAGTGCAGTGGTTCTTCGTGATACGGAATTGCAATCTGTAGTCTCATCTGTACCTTGAACTTAAGTATCAATTTGGTATTTATGGTTATGAATTTACTAGATCAAGGCTAACTATACACAGCCCAGTCGCTGCAAATAGCGGGCTGTGCTTCGCACAGCGTCTGGTTGGGCTAGATTAAGGCTAACTGCAGCAGCGACCCCAACACGTTACTGCCACTGGTTACAGCACCCCGCGCCGGGGTTAGATTATAAGGCGCTCCTTAACACACAACTATATTAATTTACTGTGGGAGAGCTTCGCGTTCGGATCGGGCTGGTCGCAGTTACTTCTAACAAGGTGTTAGATCTGGATCTGGATCTGGATATGAATGAGTACGCTGAAAAACTCTGGATAGAGTATCACTCAGCACTGTGGTGTGATGTGCAGCTAATCACAACGGAAGTGACGCTGGAGCGCTTCTTTAAATGTGTCAAATTTATGAATCTGCTTTATATTACTCGGCAGATTATTCCAATCCTTCGCTGTTCTATGGAAGAAGGAGTTGGCGAGAGCTGTTGAAGAACCGTGTGAAGTAGAATAATTATGAGGATGATAGCTTCGGGTTGTCATACCTCTCGGTGCTTGAGCAGGGTTGATATAATCCTCGAGCTTTAAATCAATGTTACCGTGCTTTATTTTATGAAATGCTGATAGCCTTAAAAGCTTGTGGCGTTCTGGGAGTGGATGAAGTTTGAGATCCTTTATCATTCCGCAGACAAAAGACTGCCACTTATAATCATTACAGATGAATCTGGTTGCTCTATTTTGTACTGCTTGAATCTTAGAGATGTTACATAGAGTGAAGGGGTCCCACACTGTACAGCAATACTCCAAGTGGGGACGCACTAGGCTCTTATATGCTTGTAATTTAACATTTCTCTGTGCATTATGTAGATGACGACGAAGAAAGCCAATCATGCTGCTTGCTCCGGCTGTGGTTGTATCAATAATATGTCTATTCCATTTTAAGTTGTCTGATAAGACAACTCCTAGGTATTTGTGACTGGACACTGATTCTAACTGGTGACCGGATAAGGTGTACGTGTGATGAATGGGTCCAGACTTCCCTGTGAAGCGCATAACGTTGCATTTGTCCGGCTTGTATTTCATTTGCCATCTTTTCCCCCAAGTCTCTAACGCAAGGTACGCAGTCGCAGATCTTGTTGAAGTATGACACAATCTTTATGTGTCTTAATGGGACGGTAAACTACACAATCGTCTGCGAATAAGCAGACATTGGATGAAACTTGATCAGGGAGATTATTGATATATGATAAGAAAAGCAATGGGCCCAGAACAGTGCCTTGGGGCACTCCTGAAGAAACATGAACAGGTCTTGAGGATGACCCTTGGACTACGACTATTTGTTCCCTTTCTGTGAGAAAGTGTGAAATCCATGAAAGTACCGTTAGTGAGCCCTGGATTCCAAGATGCTTGAGGCGATGAAGGAGCCTCTGATGTGGTACAGTATCAAACGCTTTCGCAAAACACAACAGTGGTCAGTGTCAACTTGCTTAATCTAATGGTTTCCACAGAGGAGAAAATATGATGAATTGTTGTGATCAGTTGGGACTCACACGACCGTCTGGATCTGAATCCATGTTGTGTGTTACTGAGGATATTGTTATCCTCCAGATGGCTCATAATGTGGCGATAAATAATATGTTCCAAGAATTTGCAGCAGATGGATGTGAGGGATACCGGCCTGTAGTTGGCTGGGTTGGATCTGCTACCCTTCTTGCACGAAGCATTTAACTAATGTAGTCTCCAATCTCTGGGTAGCGTGCCAGTCCAAAGACTTTGCGTAAATATGACTTGCAATATAGGTGCAACTTGTGCAGCACGTGACTTGAGGAATTTAGGAGAAATGCCGTCTGGGCCTGAGGCTTTATTTACATTTAAGCTCTTGAGAAGTTTCACAATACCTTCTGAAGAAATAATCAAATCTGATATTGTTTGGAATTTGTCTCTGTCCCATATGAGGAACATTGGTCAAATCTTCTTTAGATCTAGTGAAAACTGATTGATATTGATCACTTAAGGCTTCAGCTTTTTCACGAGCTCTATCGGCTAATTTTCCTTTGGAATATAGAGCCGATATACCATTTGTGTCACGCCTCTCTATTGCTTAATGAAAGACCAAAATTTCTTGGGGTTGAAGTAAGTGAGTCAAAAACTGTTGTTCCTAATAGTTTAGTATTGTTCAGCTTTTCGAAGTTCTTTTTGGACTTGCTTACGAAGCTGCCTATAACGGCACCAGTTCCGTTGAGATTCATCTGTTTTGGCACTGTAAAATGCCCTATTTTCCTTTCTAATTACTGAGTAATCGCTTGAGATCTGCATGCACTAACCCCCGGCCCGGCGCGGGGCGCTGTAAACTCGGTTGGGGTCGCTGTAACTGCGACCGGCAGCCCCATTCGCACAGCGTAGGGGGCTGCTGGTCGTAGTTGGGTCGCTGGTGCGGTTAGATCTGCACATAGACTAGTCATAGATACTTACGAGTCGTTGAAAAATTCGTGAAATTTCAGTTTTCCTACGCTGGTGTCCACCTCCGAGTCGGGGAAAACATCTCCAAGATTCAATCCAGGCATGTTGTCTCTGCCCTGTTAGTTCGCGAAAGGTCTGAATTGAGGAGAGAGACGCTGATCTACTACACCACACAGCTGTACAGCGAGCAATGAGATGTTTTCTTGATCTTCGAGTGCGTGCTTTTACGACACGTGTGATTCTACCGATGCGATGCGTGATGCGATGATGCAGCCATGCGAGCCAACGACGCGTCGTTCGCGACCCTCTCGAGACAGACAAGCGAGGCTAGGCCGACACGTTTCCGTGCTGCACGTGCGTTACAAAACTCCGGATCGATCCATCCGGGGTGCATGGTGCAAGTGGGCGTGGCAGTTCTGCATAATCATCAAAGAGATTTTTCTCAATTCAATTCAACTTTCAATTCAATTCAACTTTATTTAACACTTCCATCAAATAAACAAAGAAATTATGTACATTGCATATGTACAGGATAATCCAGTAATACTTGCAGAACATAATTTGACAAGGTTCATAAATATGAAAATGAGAAGTAGATGCGATTACATCTTTGTTAATATATACATAAAGCGTATAATACAAATCAACTAAGGATGAGGATGGAAGTGGAGGGTCCCATTAAGAAGCAGAGCTTGTACGATGTATGGGACTCCCACCACTGGGGAAAATCTGTTTGATAATAATTGATAAGACTGGATCCTGGGCCCTGTTGCATAAAACCCTTACCGCTGGACATACCGCTCCTTTCTAGCGGTAAGTCTTCAAATTAGCGGTAAATTTTATAATCCTTAATGCTGATTGGCTAAAGTTAAAGACAGGGGGTCTACCCATTGAAGAATAATTTTCAAGAAAACATGAAATGATTCGCCTTTGAGTGGTGATCTTAGTCAGAAAGGCTGATTCATGTACCAAAAGAAACAAATTTACACACAAGATATTACAAATTTATAGGAGGAACGTGAAGGTAGGATAAAAGGTTGATATAGGTTATGAGAGTCCAAACGCACCGCTTCAGTGGCACAATTGCTATGCCAGTGAGATACAGTCTATGTGGTAAATTCATTCTTGCTCATTGATGAAAACACTATCAAGTTATTCACTGTTATTATATACCTCATAAGTGAGATTCGTATCACTCATTGGTCAAAAGTATATCACGTGACAAGGTGTAGTCCCGTCTATCTTGCCTTAGGGTTTTCATGTAAGTGATAGAAAGGCAAAACCCTCGTGATAGAAAGGCAAACCCCTCGTGATAGAAAGGCAAAACCCTCGTGATAGAATTCGTAAACCCTCCGCGACTTTTGTACACATAACAAGTACACTAGACTTCGCGCGCGGTGTCCGCAACCCCTCCACCGTGGCCCACCCAAGGCAAGGAAGGACGTTCACTACGCGCATCGTATAAACACATGCAAAATCATCGCACTACCCTTACAAAAAATAACCATGAAATTTACGGTATTACCATGGTAAAACCTCAATTGCCATAGTAAAACCATGGTATCGATGGTATTACTACGAGTACCACAGAAAAACCATGGTGATGCATGGTGATACCACAGAAAAACCATGGTAAAACCTCAATTGCCATAGTAAAACCATGGTATCAATGGTATTGCTATGAGTACCACAGAAAAACCATGGTGATGCACGGTGATACCACAGAAAAACCATGGTAAACTATCAATACCATGACACGACCATGGTACTGATACGTATACTATAGAATAACTGTGAAGTCTATGGCATTTCCATGGTTTTACCATAGGCGACACAAAATAACCATGGTAATAGTATGTTATAATTTTTATACCATAGCACTACCATGGTATTACTACCAGTACCATGGAAAAACCATGCCATCTACTGTATTTGCCTGGTATAACTATACAGGTACAATAAAATAACTATGGTGATGCCGGGTTATGGCCATCATACCATGGCATCACCACGGTATTACCACTTGTACCATAAAATAACCATGGTATATAAGGAATTTCCCCAGTATCGCTGCACTAATTAACCATGGATATACCATGTAATAACCATCATACCATGGCACGGTTCTGGCACTACTAGGCCTACTTGTACCATAGAATAACCACGGAGATACCATATATTATGATAACCATCATACCATGTACTACAACCACAGGGTCTTTAATCGTACCGCAGCATATATAACCATAGTCTTTTTGTCATCTTCTGTATATCTAAGGGTACACAAAAATAGCCATGGTGATACCATGGTTCAACAACAACATATCAATTATGATATTCTTATAGCTGAAAGGGACTGTACAGTAGGTACTGGTTGAGATGAGGATTCAGATTTACAACTTAATTTTTTTCTGTTAGATGATAAACCTCTCATGAAATAAAGTGTATGAAAGAGCATATACAGCTGTAATTTCAAGAAGGATTCAACGTTTTGAAGAAAATTCGTCTTGAAATGGCTGAGATTACCAACCCCCCCCCCCCCAAAAAAAAAAAAAAAAAAAAATCAAAATGAAATTGACAGGCCCCATCTTTCATTAGGAGCTCTTTGTTTTAATTTGTTTTTAGATATCTCAGTCATTTCTCAGCCTGTTTTCATTAAATAAACGTTTGAGTCCTCTTCTGCTCTTTATCATTTCAAAGAGTGGTTTCTAAATATCTCGCAAAATGTTACCAGCTGAATCCTCATCTCATCCAGTACTGTATACTCCTTTTAAATGTCAAATAATGACGAAAAAAGATACATTCTCTACTGGTATCACAAGGAAAAAATGGTCCCATTATAGCTATCCGTTTGACCCAACTTGTTCAAATAGTTGCAAACTGGAAGTAGGCCGATACTCGTTCACATTACCATGGTGTGAATTACCATACAATTAAAGATGAAAATTAATACCAACTCACGCCATTCCAGCTGACACTAAATTGAATGAGCTGGCACACTCTGAAAAAAAAACCCCAATCAATTCCAGCTGAATATTATGGCCTGGCTCTAAATCATTGATTATGAAGTTTTATTTGTACCAACTGGAAAACATGTCGTTCAACTGGCAGACTCACTAGTTGACTCCACTTAGACAAGTTGACTCCAAACTAACATTTCATTCCAACTGACAGACTGAAACAAATGAAATAAACTAGGCAATTGTCTACCAATTAGAATTCATTGACATAACCTACAGATTCACCACTGGATTCCAATTGCAAGAAACGGAATAAAGTGTCATACTGAAATATCAACTACCCGATTCCTGTATAGATACAATAATTGTATTGAACTTGACTAGACACAACTGGCAGATTTACCAGTTGATTCCACTTGAAAGCGATGGAATGGACTGGTACACTGAGAAAACATAGATGACTCCAGTTTGAACAAATGGATCAAACTGTGATGAGTGAGTTACATGTGTGTAATAACAACATACCTAATAGTAGTAGCATAGTGGTACTGGTGATGATAATGATGATGATGATGATAATAATAATAATAATAATAATAATGATAATAATAATAATAATAATAATGATAATAATAAGGTCTTATCCAGGAGAGCCTCTCCAGTGTTGTCGCTGCTCTATACCACAGGGCCCTGCCATACCACTAACAGTTGAACTGTTCTAATGAAAATGACAGATTAAAAAAATTAGATCTATTGTGTAAACTGGAACATTAAAGCCTATTGGTTGATTCCAGTAGGAAGAAATAGACCAAAGTATGCCCTTAGACAAAGTGGGATCAACTGGACACAACAAGCAGATTTTTCAGTTGATGATCCACTGGAAAGAAATTGTGTGAAATGGCATACAACAACCAGTTGATTACAGTAGAAACAATGAGTGCACATTCGAGTTCGACACCCACAAATCATACAGCCAACAAATCAAACAACCCATGAATTTGACACCTAGCGAACAAGGCCCACATGACTGCGACACTGGGTAAATAAGGCCCACGACACTTTTACAATAAGCCCCATGATGCAATGTCGAGCTTGTGGGCCGTATGACTTGTGGGATGACCCCGAAAAAATTGGACCAATTTGGTGCAGGTTGAATCGACTGGACACAACTGGCAGATTTACCAGTAAGAACTGGCATACTAAAACATCAACTCCATGATTCCAGCAGATTCAACTTTTTTGAACCAGGCTCTTGTATACCTGTTGCAAATGACTTGACACAACTGATAGATTTATTCAACTTCAAAGCAATGCAGATTTAACCTACATGCACTTTGATAAAGTTTAGGCTGTAACAGTTAGTAGAACCCAGCCGGGTAATGTATCAAACTGGCATGACTGGGGAAGTTCATACCAGTTCATCAAATCTGGCAGTTTTACCAATTGATTCCACTTTTTAAACGATTATAAACGTACCAATACATTACAGTCAAAACTATTGGACCATTATGAGTATACTTGCAACGAATGGGAAAAATCAAAATATATATCAACCGATTCTAAAGGTAAACCCCTTTAACTCTAAGGGACGTGGCAGGAGAGGGAAGGGCGGAATCCACCCTCGATGTTTCGAGTCTGCGATGGAAGAGACCCTGTCATGAGACATTTTCCTGACTTTTTTTCAAGTTCAACTTCAAATTCATTGTTGTTTTTTCCACAGCAAAATAATCTATTTGGTGAACATAAATCTCGCTTTCTTCAATGAAAGTAGAATGCATGTAATTTGTACAGAGAAAGCAATAATTGAAAACCTAAAGTAGGGGTACAATGCAGTGGTTGCTGAGGTAACAAAAGTGAAATAAATGAAATATGCATTGTGTGAAAAAAGCAGGGACCCACTAAAAAGACAAAGCTTGTGAAGTACGGTCCCTTCTCCGATTGAAAAAAAAAATCGACGCAAAGATTGATTGAAAACAGCAACAAAGAAACTCTTTAAAAATCTGACTATTCTTTATCGGAGCAGATCCAGGAATTCCGTAAATGGGGTGGGGGTGGGGATGGGGGAGGGATCTGTCATGGTGCCACTTCCGCAATTAAAGGGGGCAGACACGCCCATTTTCATTTTGTTTTCTTTTTATTTATTTATTTTTATCTTATCAAAAATTAAAGAAGGGGCCCCCTGGTGCTATCACTGCTGTAACAGTAATCACTGCGATTAATTGATCTTATGCTAATTATGGTCTAAAAGTGGTCAATGAGAATCTCATAAGAAAACAAAGGAAACAATAAAAAAACAAAGAAATACATTTGAAACTCAAAAAAAAATCATATACATAATAAATTGGCTTTTGGAAGTCCTTTAATGTCTGATGCATGGTCTTTAAACATGTAAAAACAGACTTACAAATGATTAAGAAATAGACTCTTAATGCTTTTAATTAGGCTAAAATAAGATGATGGGCCTAATTTGAACAAATAATTAATTGATGAATTAAAATTAGAAATTGACAATAAAAAAAAATATTATAAGATATATAACACATAATTTTGTAGATTACAATGTGGTTGTAACTTGGGCCAAATTTCGCTACGATCGTAATACTAATGTTCGAGATCTTGTGGAGGGGGGGGGGGAGGCGAAATTCCCTCCCAAAATGCAATTTTTAGCATTTATAGCCAAATAAGCCTGGCCCGTTAAAGATAAGCAAAGTTTTGGAACTAATTCACATTGTGTGTTATCTCATACAAATTCCAAGTACGACCCAAAATATTATACCGGTATGTTCATGTAATAAATGTACTACAGCCTGTATTTAGTATATGTGTGAATGTGTGTAGTGTGTGTATGTGTGTATGTGTGTGCTTGTGTGTGTGTGGGGGGGGGGGGGGGTGTGGGTGAGTGCAAACACCCGGTTAGTACTAATATATCCATGGTACCAAGAACTGACTTCTTCCCATGCAGTTTAAACCTCATTAACCCAACTGGAAAATGTAACACAAGTTGATTCAAGTTGCACGAACCATGTTTTGACTTGGTTTCTGTATCGCTCATGAATATTCATGAGAGAGCATCTAACATGCAAAAGGTGAGAAAATAGATAAAAGACATAAAAACCCAAAGTATATATTCTGGGTTTAAACTTTGAAGTATGTTGGGAAATTTCTCTTTTGTTACCAACTATTTTAACTTGTGTTATAACAATGCATATTCATATTTTGATAGGACTAATATTATGCATGACATGTAGTTAGTAACCATGCCTTAAACCTTTTCAGATATCAGCCCATATATAAAGAACTGATACGCTAGCAATGTATCTAGGAATAGGATGTATACTCTAGGTATACAGATAGGTAGACCTGTATAGATTAGGATGTAGGTCTTGTACAATAGTGTAGAAACAGGTGTATGTGATTCGAGGCCAGGTTATGTAGGTAACATACTAGTACTGCATGCTGTAAATACACGACCATTAATGTTATTTTTCTTTTCAAATTGTAAATACCATGGTAATACCAGGGTAATACCATGGTAATACCATGGTAAAATCACCTCAGAAATACCATGGTATTGTACCATGGTACCGGTATCATGGTATTTGGTAAGCAGAGTAATACCATGGTAATATACCATGGTACATGGTAAGAGCAGTAATACCATGGTATTTTGCCATGGTAATACCATGGTAATGTACCATGGTTTTACCAGGGCAAAATTACCAGGTTTCCATGGTTCATTACCATACCATGGTATTACCATGGTAAAACCATGGTTCTTTTTTGTAAGGGTATTAGCGCACAGCAGGCATACGTTTACGTGGCATGGTGATCGAGCGCTCCTCCGTGATTTGAAGTGAGCTGGATCAAAGATTGTACACTTTGCAATTAGAATTTCTTAGGATCCCGAAGCAGAGACAAATCTCAGCATGTTGAAAATATCGAATTAAAAACACGAGCGACAGGAAACTGGATGTATACTGTAATCTTCTGCCAAGATTTTATGCAGGAGCTCGCCGAAGGCCGTGTGACTGTGAGTGAGTACCAATGTACCGTGCGTACTGGGTAGTACGAAATGCACGAAAACCATGCCAGCAAGCGCAGGCTGTGGCCTGATTTTAGGGCTAACGTTTAGGCCTAACAGTTAGAATTTACTTCTTATTTGCCTAGCCCTAGATCTTGGTTAAGTCTTAAACGATGAGGTATATAAAACAAATATTAACTGCTCTGTATTCGGATGGTGGTGGAAATTATCACTCCCTCGGTGCTTTTCATACCGACCCTTCCATCACCCCTCGGCTAACGCCTCGGGGTGATAGAAGGGTCGGTATGAAAAGCACCTCGGGAATGATAATTTCCACCATCATCCTCATGAGCAGTCAATATTTGTATACTGTATCATCCCATGGGAAGAATGACGCACACGACAGGCAGCATGCAAACACTAGCTGGCGCTATTGCGGTTCCCTCGTTTCGACTGCAAGAATCTCGGATGGAACCCGAGGAAATTCATGGATTATGCTGTGTGTGCCGTTTTTGTTTTTGTTTTAATTCTGTGGTTGTGTGAGAGCCAAAAGTGTGTGTATGTAAGGAGCGCTGGTTGGAACACCAAGTCAATTTTCACTTGCAAATGAGTACAAATTAATGAGCATTAACGAGTAACAACATTAATGAGTAACAACAGCAACAACAAAAAAGGATAATGTTGTATGCGCTATCATTTAAATCATTTATTTATACGAAAAAGCATGCACACAAGGTTGTAGATAGGGGCATATCCCCTCCCACACGAAGGTGATTTTGCGTTTTCAGACCTGAAATTCAGCGATCTGGTGCAAATTTTTGGTGCAATACTTTTTCATCGAAGTGTTAAAATCACGGAATTTAGCTCTTATTCCGAATGTGCACCATCTGCGCGTATGTAAAGTCTAGTGAGGTATGGATAGAGCTTAAAGTGGAAGGGGGATTCCCCCTCCCGCTAGCAGAGCTTTTGCGTTTTTAGAATTGAAATAAAGCGATCTGGGTATAGCCACAGTCTACTTCTTTGCATGGCGGGGGGGGGGGGGGGGGCGAGCATGGAGAAGGCGTGGGCGAGTGTTATCTCCACCCTTCCCTTCCGATGGAGCTTTTATCTTTTTAAGGTTGAAATTGAGATATCTCGTACACGCATATGGAATCAACATTTGGGAAATCACCAACAAAAAAACAAAAACAAAAACAAAAAACAAAAAAAACTGATGGGGGGGCTGAGGGAGGAAAGGGTCGATTAAAAGGGGAAATTCCCCTTAAGATACATGAGGGAACCTTCAGTTTTCGGAATATAAAGTGATAAGTCTTGTGCACTCAGAATTATTCAGAATTTTTTGTAAATCTAAAAAGTGTACTTAGCTAGGAAAAGAGGCACAGAGGGGGAGGGTTTGGGAGGGGGATACCCCCTCCCAAGCACGAGAGATTTTGCATATTTGGAATTGAAATTCAACCATCTGGTGCACACTTTGAGTGAAATATTCAAACAAAAATATCTTGTTTGATGAAAGGTTGCAAAGGAGACCCGCTTCATGTGCATGCATACAGTATACACGCATTTTTTTTCCGCCTCCCAAATCCCCGGTCCAAATCTTAGGGGGGGGGGGGGGGGGGTGACCGCCCCCATCGCGCCACCCCCCCCCCCCTGGCTACGCCAGTGTGTGTGTGTTTTAAGTCGACTTGAAACAAACGACCATTTAATAGTCGGGTGTATTACCCTAAGTTTGATAATCATGTTTTGTTTGGAACTTTCATAATCTTGATTGTCTATCATAGGCCTATGAAGGTGAATGTTCCATTAGATTTTTATGTAACTGTTTGTAGGCCCTACATCTGTGCAATTTAGCATTATTTATAGGCACTGTAGTCAGATATCAATAAAGACCATTGTAAATCATTATATCAATCAAAGAGAAAAATTACAAGTAACGTGTGTGAATTTTGTCGATCATGCAACGTACATGTCTGTTTATGCAACTTAACCTCCCGGGTTGTTACGTGTCGGGGCGCATTATGAGCCTCGAGAGACGGAGCTGTACTGATGTTCGGCATTCTGTATAATGAAAACGCCCGGTAAAACCCGTATATAAAAGGAATTTGAGAAAAAAGTAATTTCTCCTTCTCATTAACAGAATATTCATTCACTTCATTGACTTCAATCATGACTTCATTTGTTTGGTCAATTCGTTACTTTCCTTAACATTGATACTTTGAGGCAAAATTTACCAATAGCAGATGAAACAAAAATTCAGCATTAGTGCTTCAAAGTAGTTCTAAAAATAATGTGAGTTAGGGATATAGGAACAACCAATGTAAAAAATTTGAGCAAGTATAATCGATGTTAAGTGTAATTGTTAAATATACAAAATGTGAACTATATATTATTTATAATAAAAATGTTCCCAGACTAAACCGTCTATACAGTTATATGGCTTAACCCTACCCCCCCCCCCCCCCCCGACGTTTCGCGTGCTCTCGCCGCGACATTTTTTGACTTTTTTCTTTCAAGTATCGCAACTTTTGAGACCAAATTTGTCGCTCCCGGGCATACCGTTTTGAAGCCACGCCCCTTTGAAAAAATTCGTCGACCCCAAAATTGCTCAAAAACATGATTTTGTGTATAAATGCAATGTAAATTGTGTTTTTGCAATGAATTCATATAAAAATAAATATTTTTACTTTCAATGGCTGATAATGATTTATTTTAGCCTGATCATGCTTTAAAAAGTTTCTGCGACAAATTTTGACAAAAAATCTACAAAAATAAAAAGTAAAAAACGAAGAAATATAAGAAATTCAATAAACAATAAATAATAAGAAATAGTTATGAAGCCGAATTTTTGCTTCAATATTATTGTTGAGTATATTGAAAAGAATACGTTCACCCAAAATTAGAAGTCTTGGAGCTTTATTTTTTGATTTATAGGCAAAAAAATATATATTTTTGCATAAACTAGCATAAATTAATTAATATAAAATACATAAATCAAAATTTGAAAAGTCTAACTATACAGTCTTGTAGATTACATTGGCCTCTACCTTATAGTGCAAATTTCCGCGAGGATTGCGCGAAGGCCACGACCGAGATCTGAAGGGGGGCCAAAAAGCCCCCCTCCCGGTGGTTTCAAGTCCCACAAAAAACCGGATGGGAATATGCATCGCAAGTGATATCTTGAAATGTTTTTTTTTAATCACTGCTACCAAAGGTCACCATGACCTTTAAGTATAATCATGAACATCATACAATACTTTGTACATTCCGTAAATTTTATTTATTCTCAACATATTGTATTCTTGCATGTTTCGTCATTTTTCGGCATTGACATATTGTACTAAACGCTTATATCACATAATTTTATTTGGAATCTACATCCTATAAAAATACAAGCTTTCCTTTTTAGTAGGTTCCTATATTACACATCGCTTCATTGTGTATTTTATACATTTGTGCAATTTTGTTTCGAACTGACTGTTGTATAAACATTTTTCTTCTGAAATCAAATGGAATGAAACTTGTATAGAATATGGAATATGGAACAAGAATACAAAAAGATTAAATAGAGAATGCTGCATTATCACTCTTTCATTCACATGTAATAATGTTTTAGTTGTGTGCTCCTGCTAGTCGATGCTTGGTTTCAGTCGTTTACCATAATAAATCAGAGTATATGTCTTCATAAAAATCGAAATTCCGTGTTCAGCCGTTGTCAAACACCATCGTCTAAATAAGTTTGATAGTTATTGCTAGCAGATTCTATACAATGATAACTATTTTTCTCATCTGACTGTTATACAGTCAAACTTGTCTATAGCAGCCATCCAGGGGAGATGAAAAAAAGTGACCGTTACAGACAGGTGAATTGGCCGCTATAGACAGATTACCGTTATCCGTGTATTGCATATAGTGTACATGCATGTGCATCATTTGTATAGTATCATGCACTGAACAACCCCGGTACTGATAAGCGTGCGTATACAGCAAGAAAGCATTTCACAAGTTTATCATGCCTGACATGGTGGGTGAAACAGCGTTGGCGATCACCAAACTTTTAGCAATGAATGACCGGTACAGCTGCAGAGCAGAAAAACACGCTGAATTATGGCGCGTCCGTATAGTATAGGTCTGTGGTCGCTATACACACTATCGCGGGAAACAACAGTGGTGGCCACTGACCGCGTTACAGGTGAAGCTGCTGGGGGGTTCAGTGGCTGCATACGGCAGGTGGTCGCTAAAAGGCCGGTTTGAGTGCACTGCCACTGCCATCGCTTGTTTGCATTAATCCTCTATCAGAGAAAAGGGGTGACAATCCAACATGCTTGTTTGGTCTAGTTCAGACTACAGTAAATTTACTGTGCCTCATTCCAACTCATCTAGAGCTTCTCACAGACTAGGCGTTTTCACATCAGCCCGATAAAAATCCAAGCTCGAGATATTTTCCAGTTTCCCAAGTCAGAAAATAACGCGCTATTTCCAAACATCGGGCTGATGTGAAAACGCGTATTGAGTCAATCTCTAATAAGCGAAATAACCGTCATCGCCTGTTGCTATGGAGAAATGTTGATTTCTTTTACAATCAGAGTTCATGTATTGGCGTTTCGAGGGATAACACTTATTATGAACAATTATACGCACACATTGGAGCTCTCACTGCAATATCGTTGTGGATAAATATTTCGTAATCTTGTCCACAACGGAGCTTGATTTGATGGTTCTCTTCGCACAAGAGCATACCGGTTTCCACACCTTTACACCACAACCCCCCATGCTAAATTTAGAGCAGGGGGAATCCCACTGATGACGGCTTTCGGCGCTTCCACTTTTCTATAGGGGTGTTTTTTTGCGTGACGATATAAATAGACACTCAGTACCATATATTCTGGAATTAGTGACAGCACAACTACGATACAATCTCTTCTTCTGTGCAGATGGAGAGAAATAAAATCAGACTTCGCTAATGCATGACTGAGTCAGCCCCAATCTTACATTACCCCTCCCTTAGAGAAATTAAAGAGCCAAAATTACGGAAGAAATCATCGCTGCACGATACGCGATGCCGACAGCAGGTACACCAAGGAAGCACTGGTACACTACGACTAGGAACCTGCCGTCCATTTCTACACGGTTGTACTTGTAGTCAGAGCCATCGTCTTCAATATTAGACTAAATCACTAAAAATCAGGCGTTCGTCATGATGATTTGCTTGATTTAGAAGCTACATAATCATGATGTGTGATAGAGAAAGGGTGCTACCGAGGGAGAAACACGAGTCGTTGTAATTTTGCGCTGTGGAGTGGAGCAGTTTGTTCGGGAAAATCGTGTGACGGAAGCCCACTGACACACAGAATCGACGGAAGCCCACTGACACACAGAATCGACGACTCAATGTTGTGCACACTCAAAAAGAAATTTGCGGTCAGAATTTATATCGCTCTGTGCATTTGATTCGATTTACCATACTTCATATCCAGCAAGTATTGACCGTTGTAAGTCTCACTGACCAAGAATGCAAGATGGCGACTCCTAAGCGAAAGCAAGTAAGAACACTGAAACAAATTTTCTTGCATGTGAGTGCTGACTTGACAAGTGACCAGAGGAAAAAACTAATATTCTATAAAAGCATTCCTCAGTTTGAAGCTGAAAAATGTGTAAAAGAGGACTTTCTTTATTTCTGGACTTACATGATGAAACAATCCGAGGAGCACAGATATCGGGAGGATGACCTGTCTGAACTGTTTGAGGATTTGGAAGCAATTGATGAACAACAGCTGGCAAAGGAAGCCAAGGAGATGTATGAGGGTAAGATTCTATTCCTAGAAAAGTATGTAGAATGGCCTTACATTCTTTTAAAGGTGCATGGTCCCTGTGTTTTAGTCAAATGCGTACGCGGGCGCATGGCGCAAGTTTCCTATAGAGACCTACGCTATCGACTCCTCTTTAGCGCTTACGCTTTAGCGTTGGCCCACTTCCCCGAGTCTGAAGAAGTCCGATTCACTGTAGTCAGTGGTCGGATCACAGTTCAGCTCATGATTCGGCTGAGGGGGATGACAGCTTTAGCAAACTTCTTTTGTGATGTCATAATAACAAGCACATATGCACGCACCCTGGCATTACTACAGACTGCGCGATGCGCAGAGAAGACAACGAAGGCAACGTTACTTAGCAACAGCTACGCACTTTACTCTTGATGACAGCTCAACTTCGGTAATCTTCGTATCAATGCTAACGGTGATCGGCAGTATCATCGACAGCGCCCTCTACACTACCGGGACTATGCCCCTTTAAGGTACAAAAATAAAATTGATAGGTATTGATACCGGTAATTTTAGTAACTTTGTCAAAGAGAAATGAATCTACAATGTAATTGGAAATAAACGGTCACAATGCTAGTTACCATGCAGTTTCCAGAGTTTATGGGTACAGATTCTGAACTATTGAATTTGCCGTATCTGCCGTGAACTGTCAATATTTATAGTTAAAATTTATGCTGACTGGTATCGTACACTTTCTTTGAGGTATGATTTTCATAAAATGAGGCAAGCAATGCACTTGCCTCCAAGAACTCATTCTCATCATATTCACATGGTCCTTGAATTCAATGTGAGAAAGAGTGTTCCTCATTGGTCTGGCTAGCATCAGTCACAGCTTAACCCCTAAAAGAGTGCTAACATCGTCCATGTAGCTCACCATCCATGTAGCACAAATTGCCCGCTAACAACGGATTGGGGCAATCGCATTGAAGCCGATATTAGAAACCACAAAGAAACATGTCTTTAACCGGGGAGATGGGAAAGTTTCCTACCTCTCCAGTGTATTCAGTTCAAGTTTTCAATTCAATTCAATTTATTTCCACAAATCTGATTAAAAAAAAGACAATTACACTGTACATCGCAAAATACAAGGGACATCATATAGGCAAATAAAAAGTATGCAAAACATAGTTTATATCAAGAGAAGTGGAGGAATCAACATATAGGCTTAAACCAGCCTTTCAAGGTTAATCCCCTGGAAATATAGTCAACTATACATGGACAAAACAAAACGCACACATCATAAAAACTTAAACAGAGGACATTACAAAGTACAAAACCAACAAGAGGCAAAACAACAAGGCAAGTTAACATAATGCATTAATCCTTATAAATACATAATTATTTAACTAAAATCATAAAAGACAGAAGAATTATTGACTTAATATATTTTTCTTAAATTCAGACTGTTCGTACACTTAAAGGGGCCATGAAATCCAAATGCATGTTGATTTGTGTTGATTTATGATACCCTCAACTAAATTGCAGTGAAACGAATGTCTAGAAACATTCCATATATTCTTAGCGATTTTTTTCTTCTATTTTTCTTCAGATTACTTGGGAACGCCCACAAAAAATTCTTCCAAACCAATATTCCTCAGATGACCTCATCTGTCAATCATTGCTAAAGTACTGAAATGTTTAACAAAAGACATTGGAATGCATCTTCCTCTTGACTCAGCATAACTTGCATGTTTCTGTGATATCAATGTGACTAACAAAAGACATGGCGAGGGAACATGCAAGTTATGCTGAGTCAAGGGGAAGGCGTTCCATAAAGAAGCACCAGCATAACATATCGTTCGTCTGGAGTGATTATATCTATAATTTGGAATATACAAATTATAAAATTGCCGAGTATTATATGTATTTCTAACCTGAGTAAAAAAAAAAAAGGTACGAATCCTCTGCCAGCACAGCAATGGTATTATGATAAAACCAAATCCACAACAGAATTGAATGTGCAGGCTACTAGTATTTGATTAATTTTTAATGGTCTTTCAGAAGGAAAGAGCAGTGGAGAGGAATGTCAAATAATGGCCTGAATTCAGAAAGGTAGTTTCAAATGGAACCTCGGTTTCTAGAAACCATGGTTTTTAGAAACCGTGGTTTCAAGTGTGTGATTCACAAATGGTGGACTCAAAAAACACGGTTTCAGTTGAGTCCACTGTTTCAGACCACCCCAAACAGTTGACTCAAACTCGTGACGTAGAAGGCTGCGGAGAAAGGTAATGGTTTGAAACCACCTTTGTGAATCGCAAGTCGGAACCACCGTTGTGAAATCAGGCCAATATGTTTGCGATTGTCAAGGCTACTAGTGACAACAATCAACCTCATTCACTCTATCGTTCATGATTTCTTGTAACTTTGAATTTATAAGAATAATTTCTCCTTATTAACTTCAATGGAGAATGCACTGTGGCCGGTATGTAATGAATCTCAATCTGCATAGAGTTAAGCAGTACTTAGTACAATAAAGAGACCAAAAGAGCAACAGCAAAATCTGTGTGTTCTCAGTGTACATCTATATGCACACATGTCAAATCTTCTTCACTTCAGTCCTATAGCATGTATGCAGGGGGAGCATGTTCTGCTCAAACTCTGCCCAGAGTTTTTCATGTATTTTCATGATTTATGCCAAAACAAATGAATTATCGTATAGTCCCTCTGAATTTAAGAAAAAATGTGTCTGACCTCATAATGACTTTATTTTGTTACGGGATTTACCACATCATTGGGTACTTAGCTATCACAGTTGTCAACTATGATAGCTAATTACCTATTGTGAAGTTGGTACATCTTGTTTTTTATGGGAGAAGGTGGGGTATTTTAAAAAAAAATTCCAAGCTATGTAGTATATCCTATTTAGTCCACTTTATGAAAAGATGTGAGGCCTGGTTAGATTTTTAGTAGGTTCTCTGTAGAGAGAGGTGCTGTGGGGATCGAGGAATGTCACATGTTTACAAATGTCACAGAGTTTGTGAGGACATCCAACCTCATTCATTGTGTAGTTTATCATTACTCCTAACTTTGATTCAGAAGTCTTTATTTATGATGAATTAGACCTGGGCATATTTATATGTTTACATGTATTGTTTCAAGATGTATTATACGTAATATCAAATTACCATATTATGCGTGCACAAAATACGCAATCATTTCTTTGACATTATAATGTATTGTATTACGCATGCAAGCATCAACTGTTTGTAAAACTGTGAATGTAAGAAATCTTACCTAAACCTGACTATATTTCCTGCCTGTCTGGTCAGAGTGCTATGCTGCCATGCTTATGGGATGTCGACTTGATGTGCTGAGCATGCATATTTCTCATGGCAGAAAGACTAATATTTGTGTCTTCCCGTTTTATTTCACCATTCCTAGAATACAAGGCCAAAATGCACACACCAGAGGGCCAGAGTTCTCCACCATCAAGCTTCCAAGCACAGCCTCAAGGCATGCAAGCATCCCCATCACTAGGGAAGCAGCCAGAGGTGGGGGCATCACCATCAACAGCATCAACGGTCAAGTCTCCAGCTGTACTACCTCAGTTTGGTGATCAAGAGAAGTCTCCACCTCAGACACAAATTGCCAGCTGTAATGGACAAAGGGTTCGTACTCCCTCTGGGCAAACTCAAGACCATCAAAGTCTGATTAGCAAGCCATCTCCTCTACGCAGCAAGGAACCAGGAAGTGATGTAGCACCACAGAGCATGCACCATTCAGTACCACCTCCCCACAGTGCTGAAGGATTTGATGCTGGAAATGAGGGAAGTGTCTCTGAATCACGTTTACTGATATCAGAATCTCGACCTGTTGACACCACGCCAACGCAGCAGCTTTCTGCCCAAACTAGCGTCTCTACACCATCAAATCAAACATTGCCATTGCAGGTGCAGCCATCTTCCACCCTTGAACAAACAATGAATGCCATGAAAAGTATGTCACTGTCAGATATGGAACTCTTGCTTGGAACTGATGAACGTGACAAGGTTCCTCAGTCACCTTTGCATCAGGAGACAGAAATTGATGCTGAAAATCAGAATCATCCAATTTCAGGGCTCACTCCAGATGTAGTGAAGGATTCTGCTTCACTTGAACTCAGCAAATCCTCTGCTGTAGAACTTGATAGTGAGTTGCTGCATGGAGGTCACGCTAGTAAACTTCAGTTTTTGACCCCAACCAAGGAGGTTTCAGCAAGATTTGGTGAGGATCTTGTTGGCAGCAGACTTGGTACGGATACAACAAAGGACTCAGAATCTCCAGGTCAAGCAGAGTCATTTGCAAATAGGGAAGAGATTATCTCAAAACCAAAAGTGGAACTGAATTTTAATGCTTCAACCAAGGGCAGTACAAAGACTACACTTCGGTGCTACCAAGATGAACTAGCTGAACCAGGCATAAAGGGAGCCAGCTACATCATTTGTGCTCCCACTGGATCTGGAAAGACGATCACAGTGGCAAATATTTGCTACAAACGAATGCTGAAAATGAAACAGGAAGGCCATGAGGAAGACTTTAAAGCAATATTCATTGTACCAACCAGGCATTTGAAGAAGCAGCAGCGTGAAGCTTTCCAGGAGTTATTTGTGCCAGGAACTGTGGCTGCACTCGGGCCAGGGGAGCAGTTCAGCAGTGTCTTCAATAGGGGCAATGTCAGAGTACTGATGATCACAGCACAAGTCCTTGTTAATGCACTCATCCAAGGGCAGTTTTGTCTATCTGATGCTTCAATGATTGTGTTTGATGAATGCCATCACACAACTCTCAATCATCCCTACAATGAAATTATGAGGCAGTACTTGAAAGACAAGAAGGTGCTTCTTGCAGAGAAAGTTGCTGCTGGCAAATGGCAGGTGGGACTACCACAAAAAGGGCTTCCACAAGTCATTGGTGAGATGAATGCATGCATTATTTACAAGATTATTATGAAATCCACTAAATATTCAAGTTGGCTTTCATCAGTAGGGCAAATTTGGACAAAAGAACAATTAAGGTTTCATCAAAATTAGACAAATAGTTTAGAATGTATCAATTTTGTGTATTAATTTTTTTCTCCTGTACTGCCCTTCCCTTTTTAGTGGGTAAGTAGAATGTTACATGGTGATCAATCATCTCCCAACCAGTCACATTTTCCAACAAACTGTATGTGATTCACTCTTGTGTGGAAGATTGGTGGATACTACTGTGGCCAGAGTTGTTTATTATCAATACTTGATTATAAAAAAAAAAAATGTAGCAACTGTTAGGGTATGATCAGAAACCGTAGTTTTTCTAGCAAACCTATTTGGTTTGCATGTATTTCACATTTTTGTTGTTGCCCAACAGAAATTGCGTTGTTAGACTGTCTTTCATGCATCATCTCTAATGCATAAGTATACATTTTGGAGCAAAAATTGACAGTTCTGTAGGCCTGTGAGAATCATGCTTTCCCTTTAAATTGTCATTTGTAAATTCCAAAAATAAGAACAAATTGATCATAATCCAGATGTCTGTAACAATATTAGCATTCGTTTGATGAACTTTTTTATCATTAGGTAGCAATAATATTCAAGCTACTCTTACAATTTCAAGTATCATTCTTATTACCGTTTTTTTTTTTCGTTTGTTTTTTGTTTTTTGCATGGTGAATGATATTGGTGAAATCAATTCACTGATACTTAACCTGTTCAATCTTCCCAGGTCTTACTGCTTCCATTGGTACTGGCACTTCTGATGATGCCCACAGTCACATTGTCACATTGTGCGCAAACCTGGATTGTTTAGGGGTGAAGGTTGTTGAAAAGCCAGAGAATATTGAAGAACTGAAGGAAAAGAACAAGCCTCCCGAAGCAGACAAAATAGTTGCCACTCCAAAAAAGGATGAGACAGATATCAGCAGACGTTTCGTACAACTCTTGAAGGAAACTATGGAAGATATTGAAAACCATCTACTTTCCAAATACTTGAGTATGGACGTTGAAAATGACCAGACGTCACCCAAAGGGACTCAAGACTATGAATGCTGGATAGCCACTATACGATCCCAGGCAGAAGGTCACAATGAAGACCTTTATGCCTGCGCATCATACCTCTTCCACCTCAACCTTGCTCTCATGGTCTATGAGGACTTACGGGCCACAGATGCCGTCCGAGCAGTTGAAACATTCAAGTTATCGACAAGGTCTAGCATTGATGTTACAACGACTGGAAGAAACTGCCGCCTCATCTATGAGAAAAATTTGCCAGAGTTGAGGGATCTAGCAGAGAGGGATGATCCTTTGGGTAACCCAAAACTCCTCTGCCTGCAAGAACTCATAAAGCGTGTCTTCCAAAAAGAACCAAAGTCCAAAGGTATGAATCCTATACATGTCCTTCATAAAAGAGTTATCCTGAGGAATAAAATTCACAGTGTATTACACAGGTAAAAATATCATTTCAATATTTTGATAAAAGTTTTGTGTAAGGATGGCAAAAGGTGGAGGGGGGGGGGGGGCAAAGGAAAAACAAGCACTATGATGCAATGACCGAATGTGATACATCGTACATATTTATGAATGCATGCATATGAACATTCACACTTTTTTATATAGATTGTAATATTTCATTCATGATCAGAGCAAAAACTACCTAAACTAAATGTGATCAAAATTGGATGAGAAATAAGGAAGTTATGACAATCTAAAATTTCATAATTTTACAGTTCTAAAATAGAGGATGCAGTTTATACATCTTTGCAGCCAATACCTACTGCATGTCTGCATATATAGTGTACAGGAAATGTACCTTACGTGTATCGAACATCACAAAGAAAAAAAAAGAACAATGTCAAACTAAAAAGAATTAAGCTTATGTATTGCTTTAACTATTTCACCTCTTTCCTGTATTTCTCTTCTGAATTATCCCTCACTGCCTGATAGAAAAATGATCAATGTCAAACTGAAAATTACATCTTGCTTTAAATATTTTTCCACTTATCTTTATAACTTTTCTGATTTAAAAGAACAACAATAGATAAACCCAAAACAGCCAAAGGAATGCACCATTGCCAAGCAAATAAAATATTACAAACAGCCATATGATGGAGAACAAGCCCTTCTTCTATTTGTTCATTTTCTCTTACTCAGTAATACCTAGGCCTACACAGAATGTTGGTGAAATAATTTCCTTTCCATTAGGCATTCTTCTGTATACATGTTTTCCTTTTCTTATTGCACAAAAATCAACACATTTTCTCCTCTTAACATTAAACTGAATTCAAGCAACATGTTGGCAGCATCTCCGCCTGTTCCATGGCAGTATCTGTGCCATGGTAAAGAGAAAGAGCTGTAAACAGAGATGTCTATATTCTGATTAAAAATGTTACATGTTGACAGACTACAACTGCCCTGTAATTGACTGTGAACATTTTATCATCTATGCATATGCAGCGATCGTATTGGCACGGACCAGGTTTGCTACATGGGCCCTCCTTGAGTTCATTAAAGAAAGCCAAGATCTTCAAAGGATAGTTCGTCCAGTTCGTATTGTTGGACAGAGCAAGGAGGTTGATGCAGGACAGACCGAGGCCAAGCAGGAGGCAGCTCTTGACCGCTTCAGAGATGGTTAGTACCCTGAACACTTGCCTTTGAGCAATTACATTCAGACTGATCCGTACATTTGAACACCAAGAATATTGGCCAGGGTAAATTTAGCAAGTTATTGAATAAAGAAGTACATGTAGAATATTGTGAGATTTTGAAGAAAAGTGGCATGCATAAGTGCATCTCCACTCCAGTTTCAAATTATAATTTTTTTTTTTATTTTCTTTTGGGGGGGGGAGGGTTGGGGCTGGCATAGTTGGCAGGAATTATGTTCAGGGGTAGAATTAAAGTACTAGGTTTGGTGGCAGGTATATGTGATACAAATGGGGATAAGGCTACCATGGAACAACTCAGTGTAACTTTCCATCTTCTCTGCCAATGGTTCTATGCGGACTCTGACAGTACAACAGTAGCAACTGGTTAAGGGTAAAGAATGATGACATTGCATAGAAGTCCAAAAGAGATAGCTATGTTGCGTTTGATAGTGTACCTGGAAGGGACATATCACAGGAGGGTTTCACCAAAAGTAATTTCATCTTTGATCTTAAGGGGTGAATTTCAAACTCTCTTGTGAGAATTTTTATTTTTAAGTCAAAAATAAATACCATATTACTGAATAATTATTTGTCAGTGGTAAATTACCCACTGACTTCACTGCAATTAAGTCATGTCCTGTATCCATATCAGTAGATGGCAGGCTAAAAAAAAAAAGAGAAAAAAGAGATAAGACTAAATGTTGTTGTTTTTTTAGTGTGATATTAATCATTTTTAACAAAGCTAGCACAGTCTTGCTATGAGTGTGTCACTGACACTTAACTTGGACTCTAAGATGTTTTTTGTTTTGTTTTTCAATAACAGATAATGAGGACCACCCAGACAGAGCAAACCTTCTCGTTGCGACTGACATCGTGCAAGAAGGTCTCAACATTCCTGCCTGCAATGCCATCATTCGCTACAACTTTGTCAGCAATGAGATTGGCACAGTGCAGTCCAAGGGCAGGGCAAGAGCAGACAAGTCCATGTGCTTTTTGATTGTAGAAAGGCAAGTCACACTTGATTCTAGCTGTTGGAGAACGTTGCTTTGAAGAGAACAACCCTGAGCATGCCATTTCATGGGTCGACATACCTACAGTTTTTGTGCCTCTTGATTTTGGCAGACTTTTTCTTACATGCAGGACTGATTTTAATGTGATGTTACCCCAGAAATCCAAGTTTGCATGTTCGCTAGGTTGAAATCTGTTGCTGGAGTTAACTTCCACTGATTTTTTGAAGCCTATAAATAAATGCGTCTCTGGAAGACATGCACCTTTGCACTAGTAAGATATTCAGTGGATATATTCAGAGTTAAGCTGTGCTGTGTGTTTCCCATTGATTTTAGTTTCTCATGTGATGTAGAAAGGACATTGTGGGACTACTGTGGTATTAAAGATTCAATTAAAAAAAATCCCATCAACACAAGTATGAGATACAATTGGTATCAATATCTGTGAAGGAGCACATAATTCATACTGGTCATATTTGTAGAATTGAAAAAGGTGTGTCAAGGACATATCTGCATTACCTCATTTTTGGGTTGAAAGTGTATCTGAAGCTGAAGTTGGAAAGAATCGAGCATTACCTGTAGATTAATGTAGTTCAAGATAAACCCTTACTTTATGCATACACTTACTGACACAACTCAAAATGGTATGATTTTGTATGCTTATCTCAAAATCTTCATTTGCTTTTGAAGTGGAACAGTGTCAGAAAGTAAAGGAATCTTTACCAGTTTCCAATCATATGAATCGTAATCATGGTTAAGATAAGCCTTCATGGATAACATGTCCATTTTGCTCCTTGATGACCAACAATGGACCCTATCTCAGAATCCTGTGAGCTGAGCCCCAGGCACTGACTGCCAGGAGCCTCAGTGTCACCTCAAGTGTTTTGAAAAAGTTGTCAGAAAATGGCAAAAAAAAAGAAGAAGAAGAAGAAGAAATGAAATGGCATAATTAGAACAAGAATGAAGACAACTTCTTGGTTCTCTCTCAACAGTGGCTCTCTGAATCAGAGACGAGAATACCAGAACCGAGAAAGGATAGTAAAAATGGATGAGGCCATCAAGCAAGCAAAGGAGATGGATCCCAAGGAATGGCGCAGGCAGTTAGCACAGAGACAAGTAAGTTTTTTGCTTCATTACCATTACTCATGTTTGAAATCCACAGCTTTTTCCCAGCCATCCTAAAACCGAAGTTCAATATTTTATTAATATCTATGGAATGCCTAAAGGTATTTTCTTTAAACTTAGTATATACTTGTATTAAAAGATGAAGAGTCTCTGGAAAGAGATTTGGGCCCTGGGGTCAAAGGTCAAGTAAAAATGCTGAAATTTCTTTTTTTTTCAGATCTCAGAAATGGCTCAAGGTATCTTCATGAAACTTAGTACATATTCATGTTCTGCCTGACCATGATTTTCTGTAGAATTTTAGGGTCATGAGGTCAAAGGTCAGGTTAAATGTTAAAGGGGAAATCCAGTCCCAATACATTTGTAATTTAGTCTGATAAGAAAGTAAAATATTAAGAGTTCAATTTTGATCGAATTCGGAAGAAAAATAAAAAAGTTTCATCATATTGAAGTTTCACTATTTTGGGGGGAAACAGTTCTTGAACAGTCAATATGATATGCAAATGGCAAAGTGGGCATGTCATCCCCTCACAACCTATCATATAGTTTGTGCATAAAATTGTGATATTTCCAGTTTTTCATTCAAACGCAATTATGACCGAGGTTCAAATCCTTATATGTCTACCTGATCACTATTCTGAAATTATTCAACCAGGAATAACATCATTTTTCAGACTTCAATGACAGAAACATTGAATTTTTGTCATTTTTTTTTACACAATCAATGGAAAATTGTGAGGGTCTGACATGGTTAGCTCACTCATTTGCATATTCATATCCATTGTACAAAAACTGTTTTGCAGAAATGAAAAAATCTTCAAAGTGTCATAACTCCCTTATTTTTCATCCCGTTTCAGTCAAATTTTTACTGTTGAACTTGTAAGATTTAACTTTTTGTATAAGACTAACTTATATATTTGGACTGTATTTCCCCTTTAATATCATTGTGTTTAATGCTGAAATTACACTTTAGTTTTATGCCTCCGCCACGAAGAGTCACTTACGGCATTTAAGATGGTTTTGGGTTGTCCTTCTGTCATTCTGTCTTTCATTTTTCCGTCCTTCCATCCAAAATCGATTTTGTGGGCAGCATAACTTCAACTATTAGAGGTATCCAAATAAAACTTGGTATATGTTTGTATGATTGAGTGGATGAAACTGTGCATGGTTACTTTTGGATGCAAGGTCAAATTCTTAACCCGTTGATAACGGACTGATTTTGCTCCAACACGCATTTCCCATAGACCCCTGCCCGAGTATAACCGGGACTCGTCATCTACAGGTTAAGATTTTATTTTTTTTCCCCCAATATTTCTTCAATGCCTAGAGGGTATTTTCACGAAACCAAGGGGCTCTCACACTGGGCTTGCGTACAGTTGTGTAGTGTTGCGTTCTGACTAAACTGAGCTTACACTACCCTACACTGTGGCTTCAACGGCCTTTGTAAGAGTAGGGCATACAGGATAAGCAAAATAAACTGAACATGTTTGAGTCTTTTCCACTTTAACTGGTAGTGTAGAGCAGGGGGCATGAACATACACAGTTTTATGCAAGTCTACACAATGCTACACTACTGTATGCCATTCTACAAAACAGTATGCAACACTCCACTACTTTATGCCAATCCCTATGCAATGTTACGCTACTCTATGACAGTCTCACTAAAATTCCTTCGAGCCTCAATCCAAAAATTATCTAAACCATTCTTTTTCATGAAATTCACAAAAATTAAACCACAGTGAAACTTTAGTTTATCTGGACCTCTAGTTTTTAGTCATAAAATGAGAACAGTATTGCCATTGCCATTATTGCTGAGTTGTCAATACATATCGATTTGAGGACAACATAATTGATTCAAATTAAGGGATTTTTGCTATAACAAATATTGAGGAAAGTCCATATGTAGTGATATTGATTGGCTGTTGCATTTCTGTGGACATTGTAAAATCATCAATAATACAAATAAAATGTCAGTAGGATAGCATTTTGCCAAAATGTTTCCAAATTATTTCATTTTACATTAAATTTGTTAAATGAATCACAAAGCGACATCCACTGACTATTCTTTCAAGTTATGACATATCTTTGCAAGTTTAGCATCTGGATATGGTTATTCACCACTTTGTGCAATGATGTTTAGTCTTGTTCAGAGACTGTAACATGTTTTTATTCTGCATACAAGCATGAGAGATAGTAAGCAAATAATCAACGTTGGTGAAGGTGATGGGACGAACTATCACTTCCGAGGCCATCTGGATGTTAAAGATGGTGTACACATTCAGATCACCGAGGAAGTGATAGTTTGTCTCATTGCCTGAAACTAAAAGTTGATGATTTGCTTTATATTCCACATCTAGGGTCCTATATATTCCCATTTTATTCCACATCTGAAACTGTTTTAGCTGTCGTTATGTATCCTTAGGGCTTTGGCTACGTAATTGTAACTTACTGCAGATGTATGAGCGTAGATGACAAAAACAACAATTTGCTCCTCGCACCGCGGCACCAAAATAAAAGTGCATTGCACTGTGGACTATCTTTGACCTATTTAAGTGATAGTCCACAGTGCAACGCACATTTATTTCGCATGTACAATTATGTACTCATCTCGCGTTTAGAACTGTATGGACCGAAGAGATCAGTGAAAAAATAGGGACTATCAACATAGAGTGTAACAAACTTTTCTTCCCAGGTGATGTGATAGGCAAAACTACACTTTATCACGTGATCAGCTCTTGACCAATCCTATAGCAAGATTCTTAGTATGTGAAACATAAACAAAAATACCTATATTGGTGAATTCTCTGTTCTCAGCTGACTATCATCCAGCAAGTGGAAGAGAAGGAGAAAAAGAACCAGACCCACAAGTCTACTCATAATGCATCTAACGTCAAAGTCTTGTGCAATAAGGCAGACTGCAGGGCCTTTGTTTGCCATGCAAAGGACATTGAGCGCAGACTGTCCAACTATACCTGTCTTGATGGCACCATCTCAGAACGAACCAGGATCAGGAGATTCAATATTCCCATGGAATTCAGAGAGTCAAGAACAGTTGGTTAGTGTTGCAAAGCAGTTGTAAACGTCTGTGTATGTGTTGGTTTGGATAGTTTTTTGTTTTTTTCCTTTTTTTTTTATAGAAATAGTCTTGGTGACCTTCCAAAATGCGACAGTTTTCTTTGTCCATATTACATACCTTTCCCACTAAGTCTATAAATGGTAAAATATGGTGTGCAATAGATTAGTTTCGGGTTGTTATTATCATCTTTTCTAATCCAAATGAGGCCACACAGTTGAAAAACAACAAATTTACAGTGAAATTTCATTTTTGACCTTTATATGTTAGTGATGTTAGTGCATAAATTTCTGTCCTGTGTCCCCCCCCCCCCCCCAAAAAAAAAAAAAATAATAATAAAATAAACAAACAAACAAATATTCGGTTTGGCAAAAATTCACATAGTTTGCTTGTGTGAAGCAATGTAGAGGTAAAGTTGTCTTTCAGGCATTAAAGTGTTCAAAAAGATCATACTCTCTTGATGGTAGTGCACATTGCAAATATAAAATTACCTGACATCCCTGAAAAGTACCCTTTCACTGCAGAAATCCTCAGAAAAAAATGTTTCTTTTTTACTACATATGGTTTACATAATAAGGAAAACAAACAAAATGACAGATTATATTGCTGAATGTTTCCATGGGCATTGATTTATTTGACTCATTACTTGCAGAACAAGAAAATATGTCTCTAAGGCAGAGGTTGAAAGTGATAATCCCATTTTATTTTCAAGTTTAAAGAGTGAAATTGAATGAACATAATATTGAAAGTTTCATAAGAATTTGACATAAAATGAGAAACAGAGATATAAGTTGCAACCATATGCAATTTTGATGCCTTCATCTTACAATCCTGTACTGAAATAAACTGCTTTATGCATAAAAGAATACCATAGAATTTGCAACTTCTGTGAGATTTTGAATATTGTGATGTGGTAGATATAATTATTTTTTTTTCTTCAAGAAATGGAAATTTAAAGATGTGCAGATCAGTGGAGGATTGTCACCTATTCACCTATCAGCACTTCCATATTTAAATGATAGCGTGTCTTTGACCTATATTGCTCTTGAATATACACAAGTGTTTGAATCTGAACTTCCTTAATTTTTTCATTTCATATATGGTGAAACTTATTCGCAATCCGTTCATTTGAATTTGCGTGGTTAATACCGGTTTGAACATGATGTGACAATCATCAATGGACATCAGACTACTTAAAAATCAAGGTAAAGTGTCATTTAAAAAGGAACATAGGCCTACACAATGTTTAGAATTTGTTTGAAAATGTGAAATTTTATTACCTCTCAGGTAGGTCCCTGTTCATACAATGCTACAGGCATTCATTTGAAAAGGAGCATAGGACCAACAGTGCTGCCTGTATTTTTGTCCCCGCCGAACGAGTTCGAGCAGGGGACTACTAGTATGAAACGGGCTCCGTACGTGTGTGTCCGTGTGTCCGTTCGTCCGTCCGTCTGTGTGTCCGTCCGTGTGTGCGTCCGTGTGTGATCAAAATCTTCAATTTGCTACTTCTCTGTCATTTATGAGCCAATTTTGATTCTGTTTGCTTTATATGATAGCACTACATGGGAGCTTTGAAACTTCTACACAGAATTTCAGTCGTGACCTTTGACCTTGACCTTTGACCTATATTGTACATTTTGCTACAAAATGCTACTCCTTCGCCATTTCTAACCCGATTTCGATTCCGTTTGCTTTATGTGATGGCACTAGGTGAGGGCTTCAAAACTTGTACACAGAATTTTGACCTTTGACTTCTTTGACCTTTGACCTTGATTTTTTGACCTATATTGTACATTTTGCTACAAAATGCTACTCCTTCGCCATTTCTAACCCGATTTCGATTCCGTTTGCTTTATGTGATGGCACTAGGTGAGGGCTTCAACACTTCTACACAGAATTTTGACCTTTGACTTCTTTGACCTTTGACCTTGATTTTTTGACCTGTATTGTACATTTTGCTACAAAATGCTACTCCTTCGCCATTTCTAACCCGATTTCGATTCCGTTTGCTTTATGTGATGGCACTAGGTGAGGGCTTCAACACTTCTACACAGAATTTTGACCTTTGACTTCTGTGACCTTTGACCTTGATTTTTTGACCTGTATTGTACATTTTGTTACAAAATGCTACTTCCGGCGGGGACATATATTGCGCACCGCGTAATTTCTACTTTTCCTTGTTAGAAATGGGCAACCATGATTATTTAAGTCAGAGAGAAAGGTTTGTGGTAATACCATGTGTGTAGTCATAGCAGGGACTGTTGCTTGGCAGAAGAAGAGCCTAGACAGAGGAGAGTTGAGGAGGGAATCGACATACACGTAGGGAGCATGTGAGGAATGCAAATTTAGACAGTAGGGGCAGCAGTGAGCTGGAAGATGAAGTTGCAGTAGTGGATTTGGGAGAAAAGGGGGCAGAAAGAGTTCTGAGGAAGAATAGAGTGAAAGTCGGGGTAAAGGTTGGGAAATTGTTAGGAAGGAGAAAGATGCAATAAAAAGGAGGGGTGAGAGGGAAAAGTTGAAGGTTGAAAATTCATGGAGATGGGAGAGAGAAGTGAAGTTTCATGAAACCACAACCACATGTTGTTACCACAAACCTTTCTCCCTCATTAACTTCACCATGCAAACCATCAAGCAACACATATCTAAGTAATTTAAGAGTGGAATGATAATGGCGTTACGTGTAAGTTGCGATTGTGAGCTTGTCAACTTGCAGCCGGAAATTCACTGATTGTTTCTATTCTTTTTTATGTTATGCCAACCCCATGTAGGGAATTTTCACTGCAAGAGGTGTGACAATCGTTTGGGTCAAGCCATTGAGTTTCTTCGAGGAGGAGTTTACAAACCAGGCTACAACCTGTTGCTGAAAAGCCTGGTGTTTCAATACCAGCTGGACGACGGAAGTCTGGAAGAAAAGACCTTCAACAAGTGGAAGAAGGTTGACTTTAAGATTGCTTCAGAGCAATGAAGTGATTCAAGGTGGGGTTGCCCTGCAGTGAATTGATTGCATACACAGCCAACTGGTTCAGTAGTGCACTCCATTCATTTATTATACTGTACACGCCTTATATTTCGTGAGTCTAAATTTTCACGAATTGGCACTTCCCGACAATTTTGTGAGTGGTTAAATTCATGATGGGGAGTCCGGCTGCACTGAACGGAGAAATGTATACTCGTGTGTCACATTCATATCGGCATTAGAGTGAATATTTTTGTGTGTTTTTAATTTCGTAAATATCAGCTGACTCGCGAAATTCGCAAAAATAAACACCTCACGAAATATTTGACGTATATAGTATTGTACCTACGTGAGGCATCAATGGTATGACTTGTTGGAAGATTAAATGTAAGTTTTACTGTAAAACAAGATATTTTCGCAGCATTAAATTTTTGTAAATCGGAGCCGAAGGCCTTTGTCACGGCTTGAAAGTTGCCTTTAACATTCAATGCATATAGTCTAGACAAGAACTTTCACATGCATGTTAATTTCGCAAATCTTCAACAGTTGGCTCTTGCTAAATTCAAGAAATTAAAATGCATGCAAACATTCCTTGTTTTACAGTATCTACACCCTTCAACTTTTCTTCATAGATTTTGAACATGACACACCCGGTTTCCCATAAGTATTGAGTGAAATAATAACTTTCAAGATGGGCATCCTTGAAATGTCCATTGCATTGCCAAGTGGTATTACATTTCAATAGTTCATGAAATGTCATACATGAAGTTTAATTGCTTTGAAGTTGTGCATGGTTTGTAATTATAATGATATTACACTTGCTTGATACAATGAGTGGCACTACCAATGTACATTAATGGTTTGCTGTATTATCTCAATTGAATGAATTACTATGGAAACAATCTTACTGTGGAAACAATCTGCTTGTTCATTGTTCTTTGCTACAGGATGCCCAATATCATTATCATTATCATTACAATATAAGTCAAATGAATAATCCAGTTTTTTGCAAATTTATCCTGTACAGATACAGGAGGGCATTATGTCATTTACCATATGTGCATTTTCTCTCTGCTTTTGAATATTTCTTTGTAGCATTTTACTTTCTCTTTAGTCAGTCTTTGAAGACATCCTTAACCCACTGAGGACGAGTCCCAAGTACAGTATACTCGGGCATGCATCTGTGGGAAATGCTTGTTGTAGCAAAATCAAACCGTCCTCAATGGGTTAAGAATTGTGAATTTATACCATGAGGATATCAACAAACAAACTAAGCAATTGAAATGAGTAAGATATCTGTCACTTGCTACATCAAATTGTTTTTGTGGTTTGAAGTGGATATTGACGTGCCTACAAAGATGAATATGATTGATACACTTGATAGTATATACAATGTACATAGTCACTGGAATAGTATACATGTGAATGGTTGAAAGTGTACAAGATTTCACACAAGGTGACAGATGAGGAAATCTATTCAATGATGCTTGGCCTTGTTGAATAGAGGGTCTCATCTTTCATTCATAGATCTTGTGTTCCATTGCTTGAGTTAGAAGTATACACTCTTTGTTTTATACAACGCCTTGGATGTCAACACATAATGGTCCACATTAATTCTTGAATATAATACAGAAACGGCAGCCATTTCTCATGAAAGGCAAATGGTTGTGCAATCGATAGTGGCATAGTAAAGTACGTAAGGCAACAGTCAGTTGAAATTGTTGACGGTGAATTAGGGATTGAGCATGCAAAGGTGTTATTGTCTTGTCAGAGGGATGCAATAGTGCAGATATGTGAGTTGATTAAAAGCCTTTCAAGGGAGTAAATGTAAATGGGTGATGTCAGAGTGCATTATCCAAATCACTTGACAAAAATTATGCATTGAACAGTGACATTGTGCAGTGGTACTTTTACCTGCATGTCACATGATACCCAGTCAACCAATTGGATAGCTAGAATCTTTATACTTGTGTAAGATGGCGTGTCCTGTTCCTTGTCAATTAGGGCATTGACAAATTGACTGCTATGCTCTTTATTACTGACTTGCCTTCACATGCATGCGTGTACAACGTTGCTATAACATCATTTACAGTAAATCACTGCATAACAGAATACTCTATTCTAGAACAGAACATGCTTCTCTGATACACAGTAGCTGTGTAAATATAACAAAATTATGAATTAATTGTAGGTTCATTTGCATTTCATTATATCCCATTATTTGTAGTCATTTATAACCATTTGGATTCTTACAACAAACTCCCATCTATGTCAGATTATGATGATTTTGCCAATTTAGTCTTATGTGAATGTAGCAGTTATGGTTTAGACATGTGTTGTAGATGCAAATTGTCAAAGCAAGCCAAACAAATGCTTTGAATGCATTATTACACTTTATTGAAAAGTCATTGTCTTTACCATAAACGTGGTCATACACCTAAGAAATTATTGAGAGTTTAAGTAGACATGTTCATGCAATTCATAATCCAATTAAAATATTTTATGAGACCAAGTACTGATATAAAGAAAAGAGGCTTGCGCATAACGGGAATAATTATGTACATGCAAAGTACATGTATACTCTAAAACATCTGTGCCTTAAAAGGAATTAATTGTTCATTCCTATTCTAAGCCATGGTGTAGAAGGAATTGCACAAATGCTGCAGTAGCCTTATGGTATAATAAAGTGTTTCTAAATAATGATAGAAATATTAAAGGAAAATGTAAATACATGTACTTTAAACAGGTACAGTATAGAGACTTATATTGCAAATGTAGAGCTACATAAATCAAATTGACAAATTTTGCCAGTGTTGTGTGCAAACAAAAAATGTGATATTTTGTGATAGTTGCACTTGTCAATGTTAGCATCGCTTATATTGTTAGTGTTCTTTGACAAAATCTCTCCTTGCCAATATTATTTTCCTGTTGGGTGGCAGTATGAGTAAGAGATGGGCAAACTGTACTCATTAATACTTCACCCTTAAACTAACCTGCCCTTTAAGGGTCTTAAGTCTACAGTGCAGAAAGCATTGCCATGGTAACAAAAAGTTTCCCAAAACCTTGTGGAGTGAACTTCTCCCACAGAATTTAAGCAATTTATTTCAAATTTGGCATGTATAATGATCCATAGGTGTAGTTATGCAAGACACTCTTTGCATTTGTACCCGACAAGGCGTTGCCATGTATATAACAACATATTTTCTTGAAAATCTTGTGGGTGGACTACTTCCATAATTTTGAAGTAATTGCACTCAAATTTGGTGTACATAATGACATTGAAGTGCAAGACATTTTTTTTTTGTGTGTATGTTGCAGAAAGCATTACCATAGTAACCACAATTTCCCCAAAACCTTGTAGGGCAAACTGCTTCCACAGTGTTTAAGCAATTTATTTCAAACTTGGTATGTAGGGCCTAGAAGAATCTACATAGGTGTAGTTATGCAAGACACTCTTTGTGTTTGTACCTGACAAGGTGTTGCCATGGTAACTGCATATTTCCTTGAAAATCTTATGGAGTGAACTAACACAATTGTGAAGCAGTCAAACTCACAAGGTACTCACAAGGTACTTCACACATACACACAGGCGCGCACACACACACACACACACACACACACACACGTAACATTTTATCAAACCCTGGTTCAGTTCTTTTCATAGAAATCTGGGCCACTGGAGCAGGGGTATTAATTACCTTCAGTGATACTTCTAGTTTTAATTCATATTAAAGGGTGTGTACAGTTCTGGTCGAGGTGAGGATTTAGCTTTTAATGTTTTGCGAGATATTCAGAGACCACTCTATGATATGTCAAAGAGCATGCAATTCTAAGGGGTATCAAAAGTTTTTTATGATGAAAATCGGTTTTGAAATGGCTGAGATATCCAAAAACAAAGTGAAATAAAGAGATCCTAATAACTTTTTTGGATATCTCAGCCATTTGCGAAAACCAATTTACATCAAATAAAAGTTGAATACTTCTTAGAATTACATATTCTTTCATATTTCATAAGAGGTTTCTCATTGTCTCACTTAGGAATATTCAAAACATGAATCCCCACCTCAACCAGTACTGTACTGGCCCATTAATTCATACCTTCACACATACACACACACACACATGCACACACACATACACAAACAAGAAATTAAAGATTTGCAGACCATATATTACATTTTCTTCTCAGATAAATTCTGCATGGCCACTGGGGTATCACTGAACAAATCCTCATTTTTGCTCAGACCGCAGAAATATGCCATCAAAAGTTTATAATTGCACTTAACTAAATAAAACTAAATAGAAAGTCTTGGACCAACTTGTACACTTTTGTCATGTATGCCTTCAAATGCAACAGTACTATTTATACCATGTGAGTGTAATACGATTACCTGCTTCATCAACACATTTTCTGTGAGACAGTTCAACTTTTGCAGCATGCTGCATGCTTTGTAGATGCTTCGTTCGTCATTGCACTCATTTGCTGAATAATATACACCACCTTTATCATTACTCTCAAAATGAAATGCAAATGAAGGCATAGTGGACTGGTAGAGTTGCTGGTTAACATGTCATAGTTTCATTTGTTTAGAGAAGATCTCTTGAATACTGGTACTTACATTGTCTTCATATTCATAGCACCAACAACAGATATCAGTCAAATTTTGTGTTTGCCCAATCCACAATCACTACTCCAACACCATAACTGTTTGTTGTTCCATACAGCTGTAATAAAAGCAAACAAAGTCATATGTACTGTTGTTTGTAAATACTCAGCTGTACTTTTTAATCAGCAGCACTGAAACAAAAAGAGCAGAAGAAACTAGCTTCCTCAGTTGTGAAGTTTATTGTGTTATATGATAAAGATTGAAATTGTAGGAAGTCTGAATTTTAGATGCACAATATTACTGAGTGACTATTTGATGGCTTGTGAGAGCTTGAGAGCACAATATTAGACATGTAGTATTAGGAGACAGCGTGTTTATGTCGTAGACGGACTTTTTGCAATGAAATATGATTGAGATCCTGTACTTACTTGAAATTTGAGAAAACTGCTTTCTCTTGACAACTGACATTGCAATGAAATTGTTGAATAAGAATATATTGTGTGTTGCAGTTAATATCAGGATGTTGCAATATAAATTGAAATATGGTTGCAGTAATGGAAACTTTCTTTTGGAATGTAACACTTCCTGCATTGTGTCTAAATTATATGGCATGTGTCTTTAATGTTCCATTTTAAAGATTTCATGGAGTAAATGTGTGTGATTGTTGCACAAAAATATGCAAGGAAACTTCTTGAAAAATATAGCTGAAATAAATGTGTGATTTCTGTAACAGCATTGTAATTTTGTTTGACGTAAGTGGTAGATGAATTATGGTTTTGTCTACATAATAATCTTTCCATTTGAACTAAGACCATGGAACATGAATCAATAAAATTGCGTTTTGTTGCTAATGTTGCGAGTGATTTTATTTTGATTATGTATAATGAGCTCAGATTTTGCCAATGTTTTAATTTGCACGATGAATACATATAGTTGAATTGATCTGTTGGGCTTAATGAACTCATCATGATATCTATGAACTCGAGAATTTATGTACGTTTTAACATATGATATCCTCATGGGATACTATAGTAATAGCCTTCTGTTATTGTTGCAGGGTTCTTTGAATTTTTAAAGGATAAATAATGATAATGATAATACATGTAACAATGATAGTAAGAACTAATGATGATAATAATGATAAACTATTCTCATCTAATCCATATTACATTCTGAAGGAAATCTCTATGTGCTGTAGGATGAAAGTGTAATAGAAACAAAAACCTGAATGATGGAGAAACACAGAATGGTAACGAAGGTTGAAATATTGTATTGTAAAATGAAATGTTTTTAGCATTGTTCTGGAACAATTAACGGTTTCTAAACAGGGGAGACCATTTCATTACTGCCACTGCAAAAGCTTGTGCCCCATATAGTTTAGTGATGCTTAGTGGTTGAACTAAGATCTTGAACTTGAAATAACGATTTCTGCAACCGATTGACATTTTCAGATGGGTCGTCAGAGATACATATGGGCCAGAAAATTTCAAGGAGAAAGTTAATACATGTAACAGAATCTTGCATTTAATCCAGCATTGTATCGGCAACCAATATTCATGCAAGGATTGGGGATTGTGGTCACAAGCAATTGCTACTGATCTTGTTGCCAAGTTTTAGACTCTTTAGTTTTTGGGTATCATGAAGTTCATGAAAAATGATTTCTTTTTATTCCTTTTGTTGTGTCATGTTATGCACTGAGTGATCGTAATAGAATGCTCAGCATTAAGTGGGCACCATGAAATTATCATCTTGCACAGTGTACCTCTCTTCGAGAATGAAAGTAACGAAAACTTCACAATTCCTCAAAAGAAAAAAAAAGTATAATTGATACACATTTGTGACTCTGCAGGAGAAATGTCGGTTGTCATTGTCCCAAGACATTAAGGGTTGAATCCTTTTTGAAAATTTGTGTATCAGTTTTTGTTTGTTTCTTGTTTTGCTTTGTCTTTTTAAATGGGTTCAAAGTGAACGTCAGAATCTGAAATACTATATGCCATGTTATAGCATGATACATTATGTTACATTATTGCAGTATGACAAAATCTATCATTATCAAATAAGACATGGGATAAGATGTGTATATGTGATCACTATGTTATGTCTCTTGTAACAACTCAGAAAAATGTCTCCTTTTTGTCTGTGTTTTTTTTTTTTTTTTCATCAATGTGTAGCCAAACATCAACTCGCCTGATTAGATTTTGGCCAGATTTTTGTTGAAAAAAAAAATCAAGACAAAAAAAAAAACTTTACCGGTAGCCTTGATCAAAGTGTAAGAAGGTCAAACTTTTGTGAACATGTTACACGTGTATTTGATTTACATGTATGCTTACGAAAGTGGTTCAACAGTGCTACAAGGCAATTCACTGATCATGTTGAATGTCTCATGTGCAAAAAGATAATATCAGTCGATATTGTTATGTCAAATTCAAGGATGGCTATCTCATATTTTTGACAAGATTAAACACTCATTTTCGAAAATAATGTCATTTGTTTATTCTAATTTCCTTCGTGCGTGGTAACTTCAGTATCCTTTGGGAAGTGTATACCTCTTTGCATCTGAGAACTGAGAGTGAAGAATTGACTCTCATTTTGAATCATTTTGGAGGTAAATCCTTGTGGTTGCGACTGAGGTGAAGTTGGTGGTTATTACATTTGCGTCACTCCAATTCAAATTGATATATTTTTTGCTTAAAGCACAAAAAAAAAAAACACGCACACACACACCACCACACAACAACCACACACAGAAATTATCCTAAACGCTGTAAATGACTAGTGCACAAAAGTGCACAGTCTACACACAATACATTGACAGGTTATGAATATTTTGTTTTGAAAATACAAATAAAAAAATGATAATCTTTTGACACTTTCACTTGAGAAAAATATGCATATACATGTATATGAAAATATACATGTATATGCAATATATAATATATATATGAGCTTATACTCATATTTACTCAATATACAATATATATGAGTGAAGCTTATTTAATCAGATTATTATCAGAAAATTATTTTGTTACGAGAATAATTGAAATGTGAAATATAAATGAATGTTGTTATGTTTGTATGCTTATTGCATATGCGTGGGTAACCCCCCCCCCCTATACATATATAAGGGGGGGGGGGGCTTCCCACGCATATGCAATAAGCATACAAACATAGGATTTATATATATATATATATATATATAAATTATATATATATATAAATAATATATATATATAAATATATATATATATATTTATTGTATATATACATAATTATATATATATATATATATACATGTATATATAATTTTATATATCATATGGATAAGGTATTTCGATTTTTGTATAATTTTGATCATTAATGATATTTATATACTATTGTTAAAAAGATAAAGTAATATTAAAAGATTATCTGGATTGAAATGATTCGGAAAAAAAATAAGATTAAAAAGAAATAGATTCATTATTTTATATATCTTTTTAAATCTCAATCCAAGTATTCTCTTCTGTCTCTTTCTATCTCTCTCGCTATATCCTTCCTACCCCTTCTGTGTTTTTCTCTCTCTCTCCGCCTCCATGACATAATGTTTCTTATGTCATCACTGCCGTCTTACTTTTTTCAGTACATGTATAAACAAAATTTTAAAATTTATTGGAGAAGTATAATGATTTGTGAATATTTGATATTTTAGTCTATAAGTTTGTGTATTCAAATATGGTGACATGAAAATTATGTTTAATTTTTCTCGCAGCTCTTTCAATGTGTATGTACAAGTGTATTTGATTAATTTTGATATTTTGGTCATCAGATGTTTATATATATACATATATATATATATATAATTGTGTAGTTTTATATTTTAGTCGAAGAATGATTGTATGACTATGTATGTTATTATAAAATGGAATATGATATTGTACAAAATTCTGCTATTCAGCCATCTCCATGGCTGCAAGTGAATTTTTAGATAAACCATAACCATTACCATTACCATATGAAAAGCTGCTATCATGAGCTTATGCTGAAAAACAAAACCCAACTAGCCTTTGTAATGCCGTGAAACTCCATTTATGTATTCAAGAAATGTGGATCTGCGTTGTAAAGAAAAAGTGTCACATTTCCATCAGACGTACTTCCTGACTTTCGGTTGACCCTAATCAGCATTGTATGCTATGTATTTGAATTGGTAATGTCTACATGACTGGTTTCTACATAACTCAATTTGACACATACAGTGTACTCACATACTCACACGCAATCTTGCACCCATATATCTTCAAAACCTAGTCTCTCTCCGCTCCTCCTCTTCTGCCAGACCCCTCCGTTCATCTTCCTCTCTCCAATTACTTCATGGCCCACGTACAAAAACCCGTTATGGTGACCGAGCCTTCTCTTCCATTGCTCCCACTCTTTGGAATAAACTCCCTCTGTATATTCAGAATGCCTCATCTGTCGAATCATTTAAAATTCTTCTTAAAACTCACCTGTTTAATCAGTTGTAATTTTTTTTTTTCCTGGAGGCGCACACAGTTATCAATTATTGTACCATTGTATCACATGTATTTTTCTTTTCTTTTCTTTTCTTTCTTCTTCTTTTGTTACTGTTAACGCTGATTTTGTTAATGTTATTGTGTTTTCTAATCTATTTGTATGAGTAGCAAAGTGCGCTTAGAAACGTCAGTATGAAGCGCCATATAAATGCAATTATTATTATTATTATTATTACTCTTTTAAATAGTTTTTTTTTTTTGTTCTAGACAAGGCAATTTTAAATGTGTTGGGATCGGAAATACGAGATTTGTTTGTGTGTGTGTGTGTGTGTGTGTGTGTGCGTGTGTTTTTGTGTTTGTGTGTGTGTGTATGCATTAACCATGCAACACTGAATGTACATGGGTCCAAACAGTGGTCATAGAACCACAGATTTATAGTCCAACCACGAAGTTACACACAATCAGAAAGAACTAGAGCAATTAGAATGCAACTCGCTGAATCCACTGTCTCAACCGAAAGAACAAATCTTTCATTTTCAGTATTAACTTCATTGATCTTTACCACAGACCAAGGACTGACCTGTCTGTAATCCTCTTTGTAGGAAATACTTTCCAATTGGTGTAATAATGTGTTAAATTAAATCACATCATTTCACTCATCTTATGAAAATTATCACATAGAAATGACATTTAAGCTAAATTCGGTAACCTTTGACCCTTACTGTCAACCCTTACCTTGTCTACATAGTTATCCAGACAGCTATTTGTTAATCAACGTCTCTCCCCTGCTTTCATGATGCTATAGCCGTAGAACAATTTTGACAATTTTAATCAGAGAGCAATGATATGTGATCTCGACCTTTAAGCTATCTCACTAGATCATGTTCTTTACAACAAAAAAGTATTTAATTGATTTTTGTAGCTGGTTCACCAACTTCTGTCACCATTGGACACACGGAAATGAAGTACAATGTATTAACTGGAAATATTTTCTTTTGCCAAAATTCAGTAACCTCTGACATAATCTTTAACAAAAGAAAGTGCCATTTGAACAGGTGTCATAGATTAATATAGTTATTAACTCAAGGTAATGAAAGGATAAAAACACAGTGCATTCGTAACACTGCCTTGACGTCGACATAGGCATGTGAGAAGTGGGAAATAGAAAGTCCTCTGAAATAAACGTAAATATCGAATTAAGTACACTAGGGCTACCAAGCCAAGCAACATCTGAATGGGGATTCCCCTGATTGGGGATTCCCCGTGCCACGTCGTCTCGCCGTTTCCTGCAATCAGCTGCGTTGCTGAACGCCACTTGCGCAATACGCGTGGAGGAGTCTGACGTGTGACTGCAAGGTATACAACGCAACTGACTGCTAGCTTCCTACCACCTGCAATAGCCGTGATAGACACAGAAGGATTCATATTAACAGGAAATACGACCGAGGGTAAAGGAGAGGAAAAGACCCGGGGAAGAGACAGACGGAGTAAGATCATTCTGTGAGTTAATGTCACGGGGTTTATGTGAAGATGGCAGCGATCCGGGGCAAGGTGCTACGGGGCTATCAGAGAGAATTAACAGGCCCTGGTCTCAAAGGGTTCAACTACATCATCTGCGCCCCGACCGGATCGGGCAAGACGCACACGGCTGCCTGGCTGTGTCATCGCCGCATGCGTGAGACAGAGGCTGAAGGAAAGCGTTTCAAAGGTAAGCGCGGTAGGAGGTATACATTTGAGTGAGTGGCCACCAAGATAAGAGGTAAACTGTAAGTTTATGTGACAAGTGATAGGGATTTCTCACGTGATTCATCACTAGTGTGGCCTGCAATGGCTCTCATACACGTCTAAATCCACTATGCTGTTTTTGTAGTTGTATGCAAGGATAAAGACGGTTTGTTTTTGTTATTCATTAACCCACTTTTTTTTTTGGTGCCTTGGCTTTCTATGTTTTGTCGGAGTTCAGCAAACATAAATGCTTAATCAAACCGAACGTCTGCTGGTTAATTCAAAGCAAGATAAAAGTCACAGAAGAGAGGTGTGAAATTACATGTAATGGGGGGGGGGGGGAGGGAGAGAGAGCAAACGAGGGTGCATCATAACAACTATAATGGTTATCGTCTGCTATTCAAGCATTCCAGAAACCGTTCAAGAGTAATTCTACCAACACCAGCTGTAGCCGAGGAAACAGAGTTAAAGACAGAGTGAAATTTAGCTTATCCGTATACAATTTTACAATACAATTCTACCATTAGGCCTATTGACTAAAACTTTATAATACCCCCATCTCACTAGACGGCGATTCCGTTACGATCATCAAAAATCGACAAAGCGCGGGGAATCGTGGCTTGATCGCTTTAAATCTTCTCCATCGACGGTATCTTGAGCGGTTCAGAAGCGCGGAGGATCGCCACCATCGCCATGGTCGGCGACCTCGCTATGGAAGTTTTGAAACATGTCCAAAACTTCCGTAGCGAGGTCGCGACCGATCGCCGTGGTTTTAGAGCGTATCACCATCGCCTCACGAGCGCATTGAAAGCGCCACATTCGTAGACTTTCTGACAGGGTAGCAACGCGTTGGGCGTAACTCACGCGCATCGAAAGCGGCCCCCATCGCCCATGAAAATTACCACTTTTACAGTATTACGTAACAGGAACCAACCATGAACGATAGAAGTGTTGCACAGACCAGGAAGGTGGAGATGGAGAAAAACGTATAAAATTCACTTTTCTACGTATATTCAGTACAAATCTACTCTGTTTATTAAATTGTTTGAATGTCATACACCATTCCAAGTCAATGAAAGTGAATTGAGTTGTAATCTTTTCAAATGATATATCTTCGTAGAATTGCCTCATTGTAGGATACAATTTGTAGTTTGCTCGTAAGCCGGTTCTTTAATATTATATACATATATTATTATACCCTTTTAATTGAATTGATGACTTAACTAATACTAGTAGTGCAATTTCACATCAGGTTCTAACTGATGTGTTCTCGAATGCTAAGATGTAAGGGTAAAACCATATTCTGCATGTCCATGTTGGTTTGACACTGACATCTGCCTGAAGAAATTCAATCATAAAACACATTTTATACCCCGATTGCTTGAGATCGTAGCAAGAGCCCGGCGTAAACGTATCACTGTCGCTCCGATCGTATCACTGTTGTAGCGACGTTTTGATAAGCGTACGAATATCGCAACACAGTCGGTTCGATCGCAGAAGCAGCGCGACTTGTCGGCCTGGAAATGCGGCAACAACGTGGCAGAGTCGTATTATCATCGTGGCGCTATCGCCTATAAAAGCGCGGGTTGAGCGTGGAGAAATCGTGGTGTAATCCCCTCGGGGTCAAAAAATGGAGAAGGACGGCTATCGCGCCACGATTTGTTAAATCGTCACAGATCGCAATGGTCGCCATGGTCGCCTTCCTAGTGAGATGGGGGCCTAAGTTTACTAGCCCGATCAGACGCCGTGCTGTTGGCTGTGCGGCGACAGGACTGTGTATAGCCATTTTATTTACAGCTCTAATGAATATTGGAGCCATCTTTAGCTTTCAAACCTTCCAAACCATTTAGAAGACAGGATTTTAGTAATTTATGAGGAAATACTCAAAGCATACGCAGGAATTGTGATTATCAAGATCTTTGTCTCAGCAAAAAGAAGTTCTTCACTTTATTTTATCAATCACATTTGATGTGGATAATTAATTGATAGGTAAAAATTTCGAATAAGTCTGTATAGTCAAGGCGCTAATTCCTGTACGGGCCTTAATTAAGGAGTTCGTTCAACCCACCCCGCAGAAAAGGTTTGACCACACAGAGTGGTAGATGAGACCTCCAGGAACACCCCCAGGTAGTATGTGAGTCGAAATTGTGGTATCAATAAAATTTTACAGGCCATTTTAGTTGCGACAAGACCTTATTGTTCGAAAAAGAGTCTGCGCACGCCAAGACTACTACACGCACCACTAGCACTGCTACAGGCGCCAGTGCCAGTGGTGCGTGTAGTAGTCTTAGCGCACGCAGACTTTTTCCTCGGCAAACAAGGGTTTTTGCCAGCAAACTCACTAGCTGAGGTCAGTGTAGTTTAGTTTCTAGCCGTTTTTATTTCGTGTATATTTTTTCCGAGTTGCAGCAAGCCGAGTGAGGTTGCATACCCAGTGATTGTGACCCCAAACCGTTCGGGCGTCGCAATCACTTGGTATGCGCCTTCGCTCGGCTTAGCACAATAAAGTGGGCTTCTACACTCATGCGCAAGCTGCAACTCGGAGAGATGAAAACGAAATAAAAACGACTAGAAACTAGACTGGGGTGGGTTACGGCTGGCACTGAAAATTACAACATAATCACAGTTTTTTGCAGTTATTTCATGAATAATTCCTCAAAACACCGTAAAACCATATATATATATATGTTGCTAGAGATGTCAGCAAAACAATGGGATACATTGTAAGTTAGAATATTGTGCATGGTTACCATGGTAACCAGATGTATACAGGTGATTGATAATCCAAAAAATGCCTCCAACTGCTGCAAACTTTGGTATTTTTTGTTCAGTTTTTTTTTGTAGATAGGTGAATTAAAAACAAACATTTCTATTGATTATTGTTCAAAAAAGTTGCCATGGCAACCAGTAATATCCAATCAAGATTCAGCTGTCAATACTTAAAGGGAAGGTAAACCCAAAGAGCAATGTGGATTGAGTGAAAGCAGCAACATTAGTAGACCACATCAGTGAAAGTTTGAGGAAAATCGGACAATCGATGCAAAAGTTATGAATTTTTAAAGTTTTGGTGTTGGAACCGCTGGATGAGGAGACTACTAGAGGATATGACGTATGAGTGGACAACAATACAAAGAAAATATAAAGGAAATTCAACAAAAATTCACTTTTCTAGAATTATGAAAGAGCAGTGGACCAACCGCTTTCAGAAAGCAGGGGGAATAATTGCTACCCTTAACATATGTCAATATCAAGTTGATGGAATTTGTAATTTTCATGAAAAATGGATTTTTGTAGTATTTTCTTTATTTTTTCTTGGTATTGTTGTCCACTCATACGTCATAACCTCTAGTAGTCTCCTCATCCAGCGGTTCCAACACCAAAAATTCATAACTTTTGTATCGATTGTCCGATTTTCTTCAAACTTTCACTGATGTGTTCTACTAATGTTGCTGCTTTCACTCAATCCCCATTGTTCTTGGGGTTTATCTTCCCTTTAAGAACTAATGCCCATATTTTCAAAAAGCTCAATAAGCATGTCATTCTGCATAATTGTACCATTTACCGTACTTTTAACACATATTTGACTTCAAATTACAGGCAAATGTTGTTTCCAGCAATGTATGGACACAAAATTCCCTTCAAAATCTATGTTAATACAGAGAGCAAAGCCGACGATATTCTGATATTAGCTTTTTAGAGTTTATATTTACAGAGAAATGGTTATTCGAAACAACCTTGGAAAAGAGCAGAAGAAAGCAATTGATTCTTGTTCTTAAAGGAAATTTATTCAAGAATGCAGATAAATTCCTTTCTAAAGAAGGAATATACACGTACACTGCATTATCCATCAATGGAATTAAAAGCGTACTTTTTCGTTGGTAAGCTAGGGTTAAAAATAAAAAAATAAAATGAAAAGTCATGACATGTAAATTTGTATTAAAACGTGCAGTAATGAATTAATGCTATATTAAGGAGAGAATGAGGGAAAATCTTAGGGGTCCTATCCGTTTTATCCAGGTTAACTTTGTAGTGTTGAGGTGAGTAGTTTAACCCTATAAAGCCCAAGGGGGGGGGGCACATTGTGCCCCCTACCATATCTTCGTTTGCCGCTCCTAAACCCTTTACCCGATTTCAACCAAATTTGGTGGCTTTTCCTAAAATCTTATTACAAACATTTTGATATATAATTTAGGTATGTCCGATATTCCTCTTTGCTATGGCAACCGTAAACTGACAACCATGTTAGTCAGATTTTGTATGATTTTCTGTTTCAATTTCAGTAAACAATGTAATTATGGATGAAATTGGGGTTTTCTTGGCTATAGTTTGCTAAAGGAAAGAAATGTGAAGTAATTATGGTTGAGAATTACCCTGAAATGGTCTTCTTATTATTTCCTTTATTTTTTATATAACATAGGCATCAAACAATAGATATAATAGAAATAATCGAAAATACAGCATTTTTCAAAGATTACCTTTTTATTTTGTGTTATCTTCACACAAGCTTTGCCTGGAATATCATTTTTTTATCATAATATCAATCTGTAAACTTAAAATGTCAGTATTTTGGAAATATAAAATGTGATACAAATATATGCACCCATTCCAAGCAATACGTAATAGGTTTCATATATTTCTTTATATTGTAATGAATTACGCCCCCACATGTTGACCTTGAGAAATTTCAACCATAAAAAATAGTGAAGGTTGACTTGCTCTTCCTTTGTAGTAAATATGAAAATTATTAATATAAAATAACAACATATTTACTGGGGATAAAGAAATAGAAAGAAAAAACATGATTTTAGCATATTTTCTATGTATTTTTTATATTTTGGGAAATAGTGCCCTCAGTGGGTAACCTTGAGAAATGTTGGGTCATGTAGAGCATGAGTTGCTCTACCCATGTGCCAAATATGACGGTCATACATCATATAATAAAGAAGATATGTAGGGGGCACAATGTGCCGCCCCCCTCCCTCCCCCCTTGGGCCTGGAAGGGGTCAAAATAGCTTGGGCTTTATAGGGTTAAGACCCGACCTACAATGGGTGATCATGAGCACGTAAGGCAAAATAAACAAACGTGTCTGGATTCCAGACATTTTTTTTTTCACTTTATCCTACTTTGTTGTGGCAAACTTATAGATGACTGTGGAAAATAGAAAGTTATCTGAGCCCGAAATGTCCTTAAAATACCCTGATCCACATATAAAATTGTTGAACAAAAAAGTTACAAAACTTGTACTGTAATGTATAACATTACAAAGTACTGAAAGTCAGTCACACTGTGAGCTCTAGTAACAGGCATAACAAGAAATTCATATCTAACAAAGAACTGACGATTCGAACTTGGTTATGAAATATCACCATAAGTTGTCCAAATAATGATACCCTATATCGACAGAATGAATCAAATTTCGTGCACTTACAGTCCACGAAAAGCACGAAAAATGTATCTACACTTTAGATATAGCCTATAACAAACAGAATGATTCAAATTTCGTGCACTTACAGTCCACGAAAAGCACGAAAAAGTATTTACACTCGAGATATTTTTTTTCTCACTTTTATCGCACGCTGGTATGGTACAAACATAAATGCTGATGGTATATTTGAGACAGAAAGTTGTCTGATTGTCTGAATTGTCTGACCCTGAGACGTCCTTAAAATACCCTGATTCACAAATACCTCGATCCACAAATAAACTTGTTGAAAATAAAGCTAAAATACTTGTATATATATATATATATATATATATGTATAACGAAGTACTGAAAGTCAATCCATCACACTGTGAGCTCTAGTAACAGGCTTAACAAGAAATGAAAAATTGAATTCATATTTCACAAAGAATTGGTAATTCGAACTTGATTATGAAATATCACCACAAGTTGTTCAAATATATATAGCTTACCAACGAAAAGTACGCTTTCAATTCCATTGATGGATAATGCAGTGTACGTGTATATTCCTTCTTTAGAAAGGAATTTATCTGCATTCTTGAATAAATTTCCTTTAAGAACAAGAACAATCAATTGCTTTCTTCTGCTCTTTTCCAAGGTTGTTTCGAATAACCATTTCTCTGTAAATATATACTCTAAAAAGCTAATATCAGAATATCGTCGGCTTTGCTCTCTGTATTAACATAGATTTTGAAGGGAATTTTGTGTCCATACATTGCTGGAAACAACATTTGCCTGTAATTTGAAGTCAAATATGTGTTAAAAGTACGGTAAATGGTACAATTATGCAGAATGACATGCTTATTGAGCTTTTTGAAAATATGGGCATTAGTTCTTAAGTATTGACAGCTGAATCTTGATTGGATATTACTGGTTGCCATGGCAACAGGAAAAAACTTTTTTGAACAATAATCAATAGAAATGTTTGTTTTTAATTCACCTATCTACAAAAAAAAAACTGAACAAAAAATACCAAAGTTTGCAGCAGTTGGAGGCATTTTTTGGATTATCAATCACCTGTATACATCTGGTTACCATGGTAACCATGCACAATATTCTAACTTACAATGTATCCCATTGTTTTGCTGACATCTCTAGCAACATATATATATATATATATGGTTTTACGGTGTTTTGAGGAATTATTCATGAAATAACTGCAAAAAACTGTGATTATGTTGTAATTTTCAGTGCCAGCCGTAACCCACCCCAGTCTAGTTTCTAGTCGTTTTTATTTCGTTTTCATCTCTCCGAGTTGCAGCTTGCGCATGAGTGTAGAAGCCCACTTTATTGTGCTAAGCCGAGCGAAGGCGCATACCAAGTGATTGCGACGCCCGAACGGTTTGGGGTCACAATCACTGGGTATGCAACCTCACTCGGCTTGCTGCAACTCGGAAAAATATACACGAAATAAAAACGGCTAGAAACTAAACTACACTGACCTCAGCTAGTGAGTTTGCTGGCAAAAACCCTTGTTTGCCGAGGAAAAAGTCTGCGTGCGCTAAGACTACTACACGCACCACTGGCACTGGCGCCTGTAGCAGTGCTAGTGGTTCGTGTAGTAGTCTTGGCGTGCGCAGACTCTTTTTCGAACAATAAGGTCTTGTCGCAACTAAAATGGCCTGTAAAATTTTATTGATACCACAATTTCGACTCACATACTACCTAGGGGTGTTCCAGAGAGTCCAACCGACCACCCTATGCAGTCAAACCTTTTCTGCGGGGTGGGTTGAACGAAGTCATTTTTTCTGGGTCCCTGCGCCTGGACTAGTAATATCACCTCTAGCAATGTCTAATAGTGCTATGTATGGAAACCGATGGATCAAGTATTATGGGAAATAATGTAAGGTCCGTTTGAAGAGACTACATTTGGGGGATTCCAGATCGGTAGTTGTCAAAAAAAAAATCTCCACTGACATCGAATAATGTCACTGCTGACTTAAGATGCCTGACTACGGTAGGATAAGATATAGGAGATGACTGAGACCTTCTGAGACTGAACTGGACCGTAAAACTTTCAACCAAAATTTGCTTCTCCATCTCCCCGACCAGACAAAGAAGTGCACGCCTTTGATACCGCTGCTCTCTCATTGAGCTTGCAACGAGAGCATGAGTGTATCACTCCTATTAGTAAAATGTAATATCAACGCTAAATGTAATATCGACCCTAAATGTAATACACCTTAACCCTAAATGTAATAACAACCCTAGATGTAATACATTGTAACGCTAAATGAAATAATCGAGTCAACCCTAAATGTAATACATTTTAACGCTAAATGTAATAACCGGAGACAACCCTAAATGTAATACATGTCAACCCCAAATGTAATATCGACCCTAAATGTAATACATCTTAACCCTAAATGTAATATCGACCCTAAATGTAATACACCTTAACCCTAAATGTAATATATTTCAACCCTATATGTAATATCGGCCCTAACTGTAATACATCTTAACGCTAAATGTAATATCGACCCTAAATGTAATACATCTCAACGCTAAATGTAATAACAATCCTCAATGTAATTCATGTCAACCCTATTAAATGTAATACTAGTACATTTCAACACTTGATGTAATTACGACCCTAAATCTAATAAACCTCATTATAGAGAGTGTAACCAACGCAGAATATCGGGCTAAAGGTAGGGGGTATACGAAGGGGATATGACGCAACTTTCTGTAGCACTCTTGAAAGAGCAGCAGTACTTGCTTATATTTGTTTTTGTTGTTTACCCAGGTAAAAATCACACAGTTTTATTTACTCCATTGTTTGCTGCAAAGTTAATTTGGTCCATGTGACATACTTTTTAAATCTATTACCTTTATCATACTAGATCACACAAACATTTTATATTCCAATCTTTATTCAGTGTTCATAATTGCTTACAGTTTTGTTGAAAAGGAAAAAAATGGGCAAAAGTTAAGTCAGTTTGCCTTACTCATACATTCATTTATCATAGGAAAGTCAATATACAAATGGTGACTCAAAAATGATAAAAAAGACATCTATTTCCTTTTGCTTTAAGGGCGTTTTTGAAATTATTTCGTGTACCCTCCCCACAACAAATTGTCCCAGTTTCGTGTTACTAAGTATAGTAGTGATTGCCAGGAGTCGTGAACAATGTCATGAGGCTAATATTTCGGCCAGTGATTTGCTGCCATGTCAATGTGTGACAGATATTTCGTCATTGAAACATATAGATAATGATAGTTCATAAAAGTTTTGCGAAATCTTTCTAAATCTTTCTAATTCTAATTTTCGCAATCTACTCGCTCTATCATCCCGTTTCATCAGTAGGCATATGTTTTTTTTCTTGCAATATTATTCATATTCAGAATTTCCTTGCAAATAATTTTTGCCCATTTTTTTCTTTTTCAACAAAACTGTAAACAATCATGAACACTAATTGAAGATTGGAATACAAAATGTTTATGTGATTGTATGATAAAGGTATAGATTTAAAGACTATGTAACATGGACTTAATTAACAACATTAACTTTGCAGCAAACAAAGGAATTAATAAGACTATGTTATTTTTACCTTGGTAAACAACAAAAACAAATCTAAGCAAGTACTGCTGCTCTTTCAAGAGTGCTATAAAAAGTTACGTCATATCCCCTTCGTATACCCCCTGACCTTTTGCCCGATATTCTGCGTTGGTTACACCCAGGTTTTTAAATTTAGGGTCGTAATTACATTAAGCGTCAAAATGTATTACATTTGTAGGGTTGACATGAATTACATTTAGGATTGTTATTATATTTAGCGTTAAAATGTATTACATATAGGGTTGTTATTACATTTAGCGTTAAGATGTATTACATTTAGGGTCGATATTACATTTAGGGTTGAAATGTATTACATTTAGGGTTGTTATTACATTTAGGGTTAAGGAGTATAACATTTGGGGTCGATATTTCATTTAGGGTTAAAAAGTATTTCATTTAGGGTCGATATTACTTCTAGGGTTGACATGTATTACATTTAGGGTTGTTATCACATTTACGGTTGACGCGTATTACATTTAGGGTTGTCTCTGGTTATTACATTTAGGGTTGACTCGATTATTACATTTCGTGTTAAAATGTATTACATCTAGGGTTGCTATTACATTTAGGGTTGAGGTGTATTACATTCAGGGTCGATATTACATTTAGCGTTTTGGGATGATACATATGAGGACAAGCTCGAAAAGGGGGAAATTTTTTTTTGCTCGACATAGACTGCGGCGCTATGTCACCTCGGAAAGCTTTGTATAGTATTGGGGGTTGTTTAGCACACGCAGAGAACAGCCAAATTTATCATTGATAATTGATCATGTACAAACCTATAAAGTTTCGATCACGATATTAAGTTTATTTTACAAAATAATTTGTTATACAAAACTTGTAGAACCATACATGATATGGGTGTAGGGATTCGTTTGGCGTACACTTTAACATTTTCATCGGAAAATGCATGTCGAATTTATACTTTTTTGTATACATTGTATACTGTTGAAAGAAGTGAGAATAAAACCTTTGAATTGAATTGAATTGAATTGAATTGGAAAAGAGAAGATGAAGAAAACATAATTCTGTCACCGTTATTACTGTCCAAATATTCTGGATTTGACACTTTGCATTCATCATGTTTTCTTTCATGAAATGATGGTAGTTTCTTGTCGAACCCACCGTAGGTGAGGGGAGACTAAGGGATCGCCTGCGGCGTCTGTCCGTCCGTCGTCCGTCCGTCCGTCCGTCGTCTGTCCGTAACGCTACAAAAACTTAAGTAACTCTTTACTCTGGGCTTCAATTGCAATCAAACTTCGAGGGAAGAGGAGTCATACAAAGTTTCACGTTTTGCCATATGTGAAGGTCACCTCAAGGTCAAAGGTCACAGGCAGGGGTCAATGAACTTTAGGGCCCAATGTTAAGTTTTTATGGTGCATTTCTATTATGGGTCGTAACTACTGATCCATAACTCCATTCGTGACCAAACTTGGATGGTAGATGTCCCTTGGGGAATGGATGGTCACCACAAGGTCAAAGGTCACAGGCAGGGGTCAATGAATTTTTGGGGCCCAATGTTAAGTTTTTAGGGCTTATTTCGATTATGGGTCATAACTTGTGATCCATAAGTCCGTTTGTGACTTAACTTGGGTGGTAGATGTCCCTCGGGGAGCTGATGGTCACCACAAGGTCAAAGGTAACAGGCAGGGGTCAATGAACTTTTAGGGTCCAATGTTAATTTTTTAGGGTGCGTTTCGATTATGGTCATAACTTTTGATCCCTTGTTTGTTTGTTTGTTTTATTTCCGTCATAAACATACATACAGATATAAAAGACAACATATGAGGTACAGGGAAAATGATACATCATGCATAAAAATGAAGCATACATACATAGCAAATGAATAATGTGACACATCATCGATATACCAAAAAAAAAAAAAAATGAGGAAATAGAATGTACAGTAGGATTATATAGAGAGATAACGGCTGGATAGCCCATAATCAGCTGCACTTTACTGGTGCCGCTGGTCTTCCATGGGGACCAGTTATAAAGGGTTGTGGAAAAGAAAAAAAAAGAGTAGAAGATTACATAATTATATAAATACAACATTATAATACATTTGTAGTCTCATGAAAACTTATAATGCAATAATCATACAAAATCTCAGGGCAAAGTACGCTTTATTGAAAAGTGTAGATACATTTCTCGTGTATCAGACAAAAGTATATATATATATATATATATATATATCTAGATATGTTTACGCAGATGAAATTAAACCAATTCAAAAAGGGACCGTTTAAAATCCTTCAGTGACTTGCAGTCACGGACAGCATGAGGAAGGCTGTTATATAGTTTGGCTCCCCTGTAGAAAAATGCACGTTTGCAGAAGTTTGTCCGAGGTTTTGGAAGGCTGAGGCTATAGTACCGAAATTGGTAGGGTTTGGGGGAATAAAATATATTTTCGTGTAAATAGGTAGGTGTTAAATCATTCAAAATCTTGAAAATCATTACTCCGACATGAAATTTTTGACGGGATTTTAACGTTTCCCACTGTAATATATCATGTATTGACCTGACAGAAAAATGTAATTTAGGATTGACCTTCAGAATAATTCTTCCTGCTCTATTTTGCAGTTTTTGCAATTGATTTATATGTTTTTCACAAGAAGACTCCCAAATAACATTTGCATAATCCAAATGAGGAAGAATAACATTGCGATATATCAAATTCAAAAAATTTCTGTTTATGAAATATGTCAAACGACGAAGGAAGGAAATCATACGGCCTACTTTTTCACACAGATAATTTACATGAACGTCCCATTTGAGTTCATCATCAATGTACAATCCTAAATACTTCAAACTTTTAACCTGATTAATTTCATATCCTTTTATACTTAAATCCAAACTATTATATCTTTTCAACATATATCGATTACCAATTAACATACTCACAGTTTTATCATAATTAATTTTCAATTTGTTCTTAGACATCCAACTATCTAATACAAATAATTCCTTATTCAATATTGTTTGTACTTTTTGTGGGTCTTTGTGAGAAAAATAAATAACAGTGTCATCCGCATATAAATGCACATTACATGAATCAAATATGGAAGGTAAGTCATTAATAAATATGATAAACAACAATGGACCCAATATCGATCCCTGTGGCACACCGAGCTTAATATCCAGTTCTTCAGAGGTACAATTTCCTATACTAGTTACTATTTTTCTTTCAGATAAGTAATTTTCAAACCATTTAAGGGTGGGGCCGTTAATACCTATTGTGAAAAGTTTATGCAGCAGACATTTAGGGTTGATCATATCAAAAGCTTTTTGCAAATCTACAAAAACTGCACCAGTGTATAATCCGTTATCCAAAGACTTCAACCATTCATCGGTTACTTTAATCAGTGCCGTGGAGGTTGAATGTTTTGGCCGAAATCCGGATTGTTCCATTATGAGTATATCATTTCTACTTAAATGTTGAAGTAATTGTTTTTGTATAATCTTTTCAAGAATTTTTGATAAACACGATAAAATAGAAATTGGTCTGTAATTATTTGGAATCAATCTATCACCCTTTTTATGTAGAGGAATGATTTTTGCTATCTTCCATTTATTTGGAACTTTTCCTTGGGTTATAGATTTATTAATCAAAAAAGTTATTGGTCGAACAATTGCATCCTTTGACATTTTTAGGATCTTTACTGATATTCCATCTAATCCGACTGACTTCTTATTTTCTAATTGTTCTATTTCCTTTGAAACTTCACTTTCACTTACAGTAGAAAACGTTAATGGATATTGCACACATGGTTCGCAAGTGGCAGTATCAGTACAGATTCTGTCTACAGGTTCTACTACAGTATCAGCTGATTCAGAAACCAAACTGGTTGCAACATTGGCAAAATGGTGATTAAATTCGTTTGCCATACTTTGACACTGACTGGGTGGAGGCTGAGAGGAAGAACATTTTTTGGGTAATACTGATGATAATGTTTTCCATGAGTTACTATAACTTTGATCTTTAGTTAATTGTTCCGTAAAATATTTGCGTTTAGACTTCATAATAAAAGATGTTACTTTATTTTTTGATTTACGATATTCTTTCCAGATACTCTCATCTTTGGTTTTTATTGCTTTCCTTTTTAATAAATCTCTTTCCTTCATTAGTTTAAAAATTGTTTCGTTTAACCACGGTGATTGAGTTTTCCGAACTCTCTTGGTTTTTACGGGCATATGCTTATCAACAACTTCAAATAATAATTTTTCAAATTTTCCAGTACATTTATCAATACAATCCTCCTCTTCAACTTCCACCCAGTTCTGTTTTGAGAGATCAGCCTTGAATATATCTATATCTACATCTTTGGTTTTTCTGTATGTAACATATTTCACACCTGAATGAACCTGATGAGCTTTCCAGATTAGGTAGCTCATTGAGTGATCACTTACTCCATTGTGTATAACACCATGCGATTTGATCATCTCAATGCTATTTGTTAGCATATGATCTATTAAAGAAGCTGTTTTGTTTGTTATTCTGGTACATTCGCTGTAATTGACGAAATGCAAAGAATAAATACTATTAATCTGTTTGTATCGATTCACAACATAGTCATCTACCTCTTTACTAATGTCGAGATTTATATCTCCCATAACAATCAGATGACAATCGATGCTTTCGGTGAATTCTAAGAATTGTTCATATTGATCTAAAACATCACACTTAGAGTTCGGAGGTCGATACCAATTTGTTAGTAATATAGGTTTGGAATTTTTGATGCGTAAAAGAATAGGAATGGCTTCCAAATCAGAAATAGGAGAGTCATTCAATAAATCAAATTCTAAACTGTTATGTACATAAAATGATACACCGCCACCAGACCTGTTGCGATCTTTACGAACTATGTTATAATGAGGAATCTCAATTTCACTATCATAAATTGAATTATCAAGTCTTGTCTCATTAAGAGCGAGAACATGTATGTCGTTATGATATAAGATTGTTCGTATCTCATCGATGTGTTTCGTCAGGCTAACAATATTCAATTGAACAAATTTCAAACCTTTAACCGAGAGCTTGTTATACACCATAGTTTCGGCTGAATTGGGTAGGGATTGAGCATCGGTTTGTCCTTCTGAATTAACATTGATTACATCATTTTGTTCACTATGATTTTCGATATCTGATTCATAGAATGGTAAAAGTTTCATGATACACTTTGGGCATTCCCATCCAGCGAACTGATGAGAAGCATCATTGTATAAATGCAGTGGTACACTGGCACACGAGACATGTACCCATTGGTTACAAGATATGCACAAGAGACCCTTTTGACCTGTTTTGACAGCACATTTGCATAAAACACAGGGAAAGTTGATAACCATGAGACAATACGAGGGGAAACTCATACACACACTAAAAAAAAAAGATAAGTAAGAAAGTATAAAGCTTAAAAGGGAGAAAAAAAATACTGACACAGAAAAATTGATTATGTTCACAAAGTTATTACTTTCGAAAAAAAAGTGATAAGTTGATAATATCAATATACAAAACAGTTACAATGTAGTCAGAAAGTCACATCGCTTTAGTGAAGCGTGAATATTATTTTTTGACTCAATAAATGATTGCTTAAAACATGATGTCCGACTATCTCTAACGTATACTATACATAGGCTTACACACATTTGGCTGAAACAGAAATGGGCGAGTAGGCCGAATTGCTGGCCTGCAAGGCATGCACATTCAGCGAAACCGGGCATAATCTAATGACAACACGTTGTTACAAAGGTTGTTGACCCCTTGCTATATAAAAGCGGAGGAGATATAGACTTACACGTCTAATTCGACTGTATATTGTCCATAAACTAACGCACAATATACTTGAACGAAAATTGGGCAAATAGGTTGTATTCAGTAGCCTGCAAAATATGTAATACATTCAAAGAAACCATGTAGTATCTATATCACATGTTGATACACATGAGGTATTGACCTCTTGCTATTAAGCAGTGCAAAAAAAGGTTTGCACGTCTAATTCAACCGTATATTGTAAACTAACACACACATTTTGCTTGAACAAATCGGGCAATATATTGTATTGAGTAGTCTGCAAGACATGTACTGCCATAACTTTGATTAGTACGAGAAGACAAACCACGTGTTATCTATATCACAAGTTGATACACATGGGGTATTGACCTCTTGTCATTAAGCAGAGTATATAGAAACAGGCTTACACGTCTAATTCAACCATAGTAAACCAACACACAAATTTTGCTTGAACAAAATCGGGCAATAGATTGTATTGAGTAGTCTGTAAGACAGACACGGTCATAGCTTTGTCAGAACAAAACAACAAAACAATGTATTATCTATATCACAAGTTGACACGCATGGGATATTGACCTCTTGCTATTGAGCAGAGCAGAAATAGGCTTACACGTCTAATTCAACCGTATATAATAAACTAACACAAAAATTTTGCTTGAAAAAAAAATGGAAAATAGATTGTATGAAGTAGTCTGCATAACATGTACGGTCAATAGCTATGTCAGTATGAAACAACAAAACCATGTATTAATTGTAACATAGATTGACACACGTGGAGTAATGACCTGTTGCTATTAAGCAGAGCACGTATAGTTCAGCCGTAAATTGAAAATTAACACATAAATTTTGCTTGAACAAAATTGGGCAATAGATTGTATTGAGAAGTCTGCAAGACATGTACTATAGTCAATAGCTTTGTCAGAACGAAAACAACAAAACCATGTACAATGTATTATCTATAACACAGATTGATACATATGGGGTATTGACCTCTTGCTATTAAGCAGAGCAGAAATTGGCTTGCACGTCTACTTCGACCGTATATAGTACAATTACTCACATCTTTAGCTTGAACAAAAATCGAGCAATAGATTATATTGAGTAGTTTGCAAGACTTGTATGTACACACATGCAATAGCTTTTGTCAGTAAGACACCAATCATTTTTTGGTTACGTCAAATTGACACAAAGTTGTTGACTTGTTGCTATTAAGTGGAACAAAAAAAAAAGTCTATTTGTGACCAAACTTGGGTGGTAGATCTATGTACCTTGGGGAGTTGATGGTCACCACAAGGTCAAAGGTGACAGGCAGGGGTCAGTGAAGTTTTAGGGCCCAATGTACTGTACATTTGATTATGACTCCTAACTTTTGATCCACAGGTCCATTTGTGAACAAAATGAAAAAAAAAAGTGTTGTACGTTTGTGGGCGAGACACATTACGGCACTTGCCTTGTTTTTTTTCCTGGTCGATTTCTGAAGCTTTTTGTCAACCCCCCCCCCCCCCCCCCCAATATTTGCCTAGTGTTCTTCAATTTTCAACCTTTATTTTGCTAGTTTTTCGAAGTATCATGAAGTCCATATTGATATTTCAATAGCTCCATATCAGTTTTTAATTGCATATTCATCTTAGTGACGTTTATATCACAACTATAATACAGACATGAAACAGGCGGATGTGATGAAGAAAATTATTTATCATTAATTATTTTGTTTACACGTATAAATGGTGATATCGTGATCATTCAGTTTAAACCCTTTTTTTTATATATACACAATGGAAAATCAAATGGCTTAGCTTTCAAAGTCATCCGAATGTCTGCAGCTTCCAGGCGTCAATTTCCCCTAACCGATTGATTCACTTTATGTGGGTTTGTACAAGGAAGTGGCAGTCTGTATTACGGGACCACCCTTAATGTCAACATTGTGCACTCACTCTAACTTTTACCTTGTGTAATCGTAAACTCACAAACTTTGATATGACAAAGTTCTCGTGACTCTTTATAGTGTAATTCTGCTCGTAAAATCACATCGCGTTTAATGAAATACAAAGAAATGTTCCAGTGCCATTAATATATAAGGGTGTTTGCCTATAAAGTTAAATTTGCTCAGACATGCATTCTTTACATGATTTAATAGTGTATTCAATAAGGACGTGTTTGTCGATGATCTTGACTTTGAATATCTAATTATTCACGCGCAGTGTCGAACTTTGTGCTATGTTATTGCAAGAAATCGCTATTTTTGTCGTTGGAGTTGCACATCTCCTCGAAACCTTTTTCTACGTCTGACTATACTGTTAATTTCAACTATAGATATAGCAGGAGAGTGGATGGAAAGAAGTACATGGGTTACCGTGTTTCTCGTTTTTGTGTGTTTTAACGCTAGAAAACGTGAGATTCTGAAGATGTTATACGCTGCGTTGATTTCCTTTATGTAATTCAAGTCGATTCATTTTCACAATGCTAACATACACAAGCATTCCATTCAACAATAACAAGACACACACACACACACACACACACACACACACACACAAATATGCATCGGTGAATGAAGTAATCGTGGAAGCAAAATTATTCCGGAAATGAAATTGTGTTTTCATCAGATCCTTATAATGCTGTTAAGAAATTTTGAAAGATTTCATTGAATACAGGCATTACTTCGTCCCAATCAGATTGTAAACCTACAAAAACTGCGTGAATGACGTGCATTAATGTTGAGGCTTTACTGCGTCTCACTCAACTTGAAGATATTTTGGACAGCAGAAAATGGACAATATTGTTGTTTGTAGTTTTGACTGACCTGCATGTAATTATACATGTACTTGAAAATGCAAAACGCTACTTATACTGTGCCATAAAATGATAATTCTACTGAATTGAGACGCCTTCTCAAAACGATTGCATTGACACTTTATGTATACCATAAGAATGTTTGTGTCCGCGTCTCGTGGCCTATTTGCTCTTTATCTCGAACCACGCTTTCTCTTTCTTACCATATTGATTGACTTTGCCGTAAATGTCCATTTCTGGCATTGTACATACCCAAGCTCCATTACCACTGCATCAAAGTTTTCCCGCGACAACTTCTCGCTCTCTCTTCCTCTGTCTACTCTATCTCAACCAAACTAGATTATGTATAATAGGATGATATATGTATTCCTTGTGTGTTTATTCCATCTTTGCAGGTGCTCTCTTCATGCTTTTCTCTGTGAGAGCATTTTTGTTAAATCATGAAAGGACGACTAAATTTGTAAACTTTGTTAGACACCTCTTGCGTTCCCGAGCCATTATAAGCATTGTTTGTATCTCTGTGGTTATATAATTCTTAGTATTCGTCATGTGTCATGATCTAATACTTTCAATTATTATTTTTTCATTACAGCAGATTAAAATCAAGAATGATATTTAGTCAACTAAAACGAGTTCTCCGTCAATAGCCCTTCGTTATTGAAAAGTTATTCATTTGTTTTTGAATTGTAGGATTTGCTTGGATTTCGTCATCTGTTGTGGGATAAATTGTTTTTAAAACAGATTTTTACAATATCAATAAAACATGTAATGAAGTTCGAAGCATTTTGCAAGGTGATAAGAGAAGTATTGTTGTTCCAAACTAATGTTGTACACGATGCCATACCTAACTCAACCTTCCCTACATGATTTGAGTATACATTTTATTTGTGGTTCCTGCTTGTTGTCCCCGCCGAACGAGTTCGAGCAGGGGACTATGAAACGGGCTCCGTACGTGTGTGTGTCCGTGTGTCCGTCCGTCCGTGTGTCCGTCCGTGTGTCCGTCCGTGTGTCCGTCCGTGTGTGCGTCCGTGTGTGATCAAAATGTTCAAAATGCTACTCCTTCGCCATTTCTAACCCGATTTTGATTCTGTTTGCTTTATATGATAGCACTACATGGGAGCTTTGAAACTTCTATACAGAATTTCAGTTGTGACCTTTGACCTTGACCTTTGACCTATATTGTACATTTTGCTTCAAAATGCTACTCCTTCGCCATTTCTAACCCGATTTTGATTCCGTTTGCTTTATATGATGGCACTAGGTGAGGGCTTCAAAACTTCTACACAGAATTTTGACCTTTGACTTCTTTGACCTTTGACCTTGATTTTTGACCTATATTGTACATTGCCTACAAAATGCTACTCCTTCGCCATTTCTAACCCGATTTTGATTCCGTTTGCTTTATGTGATGGCACTAGGTGAGGGCTTCAAAACTTCTACACAGAATTTTGACCTTTGACTTCTTTGACCTTTGACCTTGATTTTTGACCTATATTGTACATTTTGCTACAAAATGCTACTCCTTCACCATTTCTAACCCGATATCAATTCCGTTTGCTTTAAGTGATGGCACTAGGTGAGGGCTTCAAAACTTCTACACAGAATTTTGACCTTTGACTTCTTTGACCTTTGACCTTGATTTTTGACCTGTATTGTACATTTTGCTACCAAATGCTACTCCTTCGCCATTTCTAACCCGATTTCGATTCCGTTTGCTTTATGTGATGGCACTAGGTGAGGGCTTCAAAACTACTACACAGAATTTTGACCTTTGACTTCTTTGACCTTTGACCTTGATTTTTTTACCTATATTGTACATTGGCTACAAAATGCTACTCCTTCGCCATTTCTAACCCGATTTCGATTCCGTTTGCTTTATGTGATGGCACTAGGTGAGGGCTTCAAAACTTCTACATAGAATTTTGACCTTTGACTTCTTTGACCTTTGACCTTCATCTTTTTACCTATATTGTACATTTTGCTACTAAATGCTACTTCCGGCGGGGACATATATTACGCACCGCGTAATTTCTACTTTTCCTTGTTGAATTTGGTACAGCCCTATTCATTGTGCCGACGCGGCACCTGAAGAGTCAACAACGGGACGCTTTCCTGGATCTCTTCGATCAAAGTGCCGCCATCATCGTCACCAAGACGCAGCAATTCCGGAAAAATTTCGAGCACCCGCAAACCAAGGCACTGATGATAACCGCTCAGATCTTGGTCAACGCTATCCGTGAGGGCAACTTCACGTTCCAGGAGTTATCCATGCTAGTGTTCGACGAGTGCCACCACACTACGCTGAATCATCCCTACAATGAGATTATGAGAGAGTACATTCTGGAGAAAAAACGACTCATCGATCAGGATAAGAAGAAAAGAGGCAGTTGGTTAGTCGGGAGACCGTTTGGTCGTCTACCCCAAATCATCGGTAAGCTTCCCTCTCGCCGAACCAACCGATCCAGGATTTGCAGGGGTGGGGGTAGGGAGAAAGGGGAAATTAATACTTTGTTGCAATTTGTTTTGTCCCTGCTCTCTTTCAGCATAGTAAATTTGATGTAGGTGGATGGAATTACTCGACGCATCATTCCAAGATGATTGTGGCGACAACCAATCCTCCCTAGTTGTTTAATGATGAGTCGTTATGTATATGCCAAAATATTAAATCTGTGAATACTTAACGAGTCACATTCATTCATTCTCAAGATCCATAAAATTACAAAGTTGGTCAAGTCATGTATGAGTGTGTTTTTATGGTGTAGCCAGTCTTGTCATTTTACAGCATTATAATGTCATAACGATGTTTCTCGCGGCTGTTGATAATTCTGCACTAAATATCAATTATGCTTAGAGGAGGATTATTGGGCAGCTTGTCTTTAGAATCGACCTAAAATTCATATTTACTTTCATATAAGATTTAGAATTATAGATTTGTAATGAGAAATAAAAAACGTGTATTACTACCATTCAAATTCAATCTTTTTCGGGACAAAACAAACGAGAATTTACTGCGGAATACAATCCATGTACATTATGTATGCATAAATTATACTTAATGTCGTTTATCCAGGACTGACTGCATCAGTGGGTATGGGTGGATCTAAGGACGCAGTGCAACACATCATCGATCTCTGTGCGAACCTGGATTGTTCTGGAGTGAAGACCGTCACAGAAGAGGCCAACCAAAGAGGTAAACAATCGATTTCACTTCTCCACTTAAGGTTGCAGTGATAGATTCAAACAAAAAGGGGAGAAGTGCCATTAAATATGGACAGAAATCAAGAAATATACGAAATTCGAAACTTACACTTGTTCTCACGAAACACTGATCGCAACTATCATGTGCAGTTAGATGAGTTACTGAGAAAGTTATGGAATGTGAAACTTACACTTGTTTAAACTTATCGTTCCATGATGCTGCCATGATTTTGGGGCACGAGAATCTCATTAAAATCATGTGTCGGTAATTTTTTTTTAATTATGACAACCTCTACCTCGTGAAAAGTCATGATTGCTTGGTTATTTTAAAAAAAAAACCTATGACAAAGTGATGAACATGGCTCTGAACGTTCGTATTAGTCTTACTGTACTGAAAAAATAGAGAACCTGAGTGAAGATTTATGTGCAGGTTTATATGCGGAAGCTCGAAGGTGATGACAATCACATCATTATACCCCCGCCACACGTAGTGTGAAGGGGGTACTAGTATATAGGAATCACCGTGATGTTGGTCGGGCAGGCGGGCGGTCGGTCGGTCGGTCTGTTGCAAAATCTTGCGTCGCGAACTCCTCCTACAGTTTTGAAGCAATTTGAATGAAACTTAGGGTAAATGATGATATTGAGGTATAGATGTGCAAGACATGTTTTTTTGTGTGTGTTTGTCGGACAATGCGTTGCCATGGTAACCATGATCTTACCAAAACCTTGTGGATTGAATAACTTCCATAGTATTTAAGCAATCAATTTCAAAATTGGTATCTGTGATGATCTATAGGTGTAGTTATGCAAGACACTCTTTGTGTTTGTACTTGACAAAGCGTTGCCATGGTAACCGCATGTTTTCGTCGAAATCTTGTGGAGTGAACAACTTCCACAGTTTTGAAGCAATTGAATTCAAATTTGGTAGGCATTATGGCCTTGAGGCATGAATGTGGAACATATAATTTTTGCGTTTGTCGAACAAAGCGTTGCCATGGTAACCATAATTTTACCATAACCTTATGGATTGAATAACTTCCACATCATTCAAGCAATTAAGGTCAAATTTAGTGTGTATGATGATCGGGAGGTGTAGTTATGCAAGTCACCAATGTGTTAATATAAGAAAAATGTGTTGCCATGGTAACCACCCATTTTTGTATCAAATTGAACCATTTAATCTATGAAGGTGAAATTTGGTGTGTATGATGGTCTTTAAGTGTAGTTTTGAAAAATGTCCTTTGTATTTGTATCGGACAATGCGTTGCCATGGTAACCGCATTTTTTTTAAATCCTGTGCAGTGAACTTTGCATTGCCATGGTAACCATAATCTTACCAAAACCTTGTGGATTGAATAACTTCCATAGTATTTAAGCACTCAATTTCAAAATTGGTATCCATGATGATCTATAGGTGTAGTTATGCAAGATACTCTTTGTATTTGTACTTACAAAGCGTTGCCATGGTAACCGCATGTTTTCGTCGAAATCTTGTGGAGTAAACAACTTCCACAGTTTTGAAGCAATTGAAATCAAATTAGGTAGGCATTATGGCCCTGACGTATAGATGTGGAGCACATAATTTTTGTGTTTGTCACACAAACCGTTGCCATGGTAACCACAATTTTACCAAAACCTTGCAGATAGAATAACTTTTCCGTCATTCAAGCAATTAAAGTCAAATTTAGTATGTATCACGATCTAGAAGTGTAGTTTTGCAAGACACCAATGTGTTAGTTTAAGGAAAATGTGTTGCCATGGTAACCACTCATTTTTTACCTTCATTCAAGCTATGAAGGTCAAATTTGGTGTGTATGATGGTCTTTAAGTGTAGTGATGCTGGGGGAAAGCATGTTTCCATTTGCTGTAAGTTTTATACTCAGTGTCAACTCTGTAATTGTGCAGTAAACTAAAATTATTCTGTTTCCAATTCGACAAGTGCACAAACTCGACGTCATTACCCTCGACATCACATACTATAAAGCAACACTAGGGGCGGGGGTATTAATCACCTTCAGTGATAATTCTAGTTTCACCTGATTTACATACATTGTGGTTGCGATGGGCAGAACCACAATTTGGAAGACATGTGAAATTTCGAAATCCCTTAATTTTCTGGTTTTACGTTCAATTTTAATGTAACTTCTACCATTTTGCTAGTTGATTTTACTCCATTTATCAAGTTCAACGTGGAGTGACTGTGCCATCACATAACTAAAAAAAAAAAAACTACTTATACCATGTAACTTATGTTCTTATATATCAAAAATATATGAAGAAAATAGTTGCCTTCAAATATATTGAAATAATGCTTCATTCAAAATCCAGCATTGCTCCCTGCAGGAGCACATGAACACTGAGAGGCGATCTTAATACTCAAAATTGACTCGATAACTTTGCCTCTAATTCTCTGTAATAGATTGCGTTTGATACCCAGAAGAAAATTCTGTGGCCGTATTGAAGGGTACACTCTTAACAATTGCGACAGCCACCGACAGGATGACTTGAAGATCAGTTACGTTTTGCAGGCTCCGAATTAAACGTCGTCAAAAATTATTGATACATTATTTCGTTGATAAACGTAGACCGGTGTGGTAAGACTTTTTGTAGCTTCTTAAGGAAAGCTACGAATTCATTTTTTTTTTCAGAAACCAAAAATTTGGCAAAGTCGTAAGATAATGGTTCCTAATGTAATTACGATTCAGTCGAGCCTTGAATCACTATAGGAAAAACTTTTATCTCCTGCACTGAAGCGAATATCGACGCAACAGATATTGATATACAGATATGCTGTTCCTTCAGCGATGAGTTCTAGTTTCAAGAAAACCCCACTGTCATTTAACTGTCAAAATGTATTATTTTGTGTTGAACTTAGTAATGGCTTTAGTTTAATATATTAATTTGTACCTACTCAGAACTTCAAAGTATCAACAACCCGCCGGAACTCGATGACATTATTGCAACAGAGCCTCGGCGGCCATCAAAAGTTTCGAGTACTTTCATTAATCTTCTGAAAGAAACTATGATGGAAATCGAACAGAACCAACTTCGACGATACCTAAGAGTGGACATCACTGATAAGACACCTAATTACGGATCCGAGGACTACCAGTCCTGGATTGGACCAGTAATGGCAAACGCGCGGGAAAAGCAAATTTCTGGCTATCTTGCTGTTGCTTCTTACCTTTTCAAACTCAACCTGGCGTTGATGACTTACGAGGATCTACCGGGACGCTATGTTCTGCTGGCCATGGACAAGTTCCTCGAGCAGGCTCGCGAAGACTTTGACTCTCTGCGTGAAGGTAAAGCCTGTCGCCAAACATATGAGAAGCGGCTTCCACAACTCAAACGGCTTGCCGAAATCGAGCATCCGCTAGAGATACCCAAGCTGAAGTCTCTAGTACAGCTTCTTGAAAAAATGTTCCGACAAAGGGCTGATGCAAGAGGTATCCATCCTAATCTATTTCTGATCGCACTTTGACATTTTAATGACTGTAGGCATGGCCGGCGCAGGTATGGGGGCCGTGGGGGCTCGGGCCCCCACACTTTTTGTGCACCATACAAAGGAATACATAAGGTGTCATCACTTTGGGCCCCCACATTTTTTTTCAACCCGGAAGTACGTAAGTGGTAAGGTTATGCTTTTTCTCTGAAGACCTTTTTTTTTTTTTTTTTTTGCTTGTCAGCTGAAGAAACCCGGAAATGGACGGGGAGAGATGAGCTGAGGACCTGTTTTTGTTTTTTGTTTTTTTTTTTTGTTTGTTTGTTGTTTTTTTGGCTTGTCAGCTGAAGAAACCCGGAAGTGGACGGGGAGAAGAGATGAGCCGACGTGGTTTTTTTTTTTTTTTTTTGCTTGTTAGCTCATGAAACCCGGAAGTGGGCCCCCACACTTTTGAAAACGCTGCGCCGGCCCTGGTAGGATCAACTCGTAGAGCTTAGATTTACTTTAGCTTATCAGGAGGAATTATAATGTTCCGTAATAAAACCATGGTGCCTTCGTCATTTAGGAGTATGCGTGACCCCATTGTTTCCGTTCTTGTTCTTGTTATAGTCTTTTCTCTCTGTCCGTTTCGCCTGACGTCATGATGTCAAGCTTTTCATACATGGAGTCCTTGACTTATCTTGAGATGCCGTTATCTTTTAGAGTAATCCACAAAATTTACAAGCTTTATTTTTTTTCTTTTTCATAGACAGTTCAAAATGTAATTTTAGTTGCTTACGTGTTCATTGATAGAACAAAGACCAAATCACTATGACTGTATTATGTATTATTGAAATTTGTGTGATTTGAAATTCTCTACTCTAATTGTTTTATAAGGCTTATGTAATACCTTGTATTACTTTATGTGGAGATAGAATCATCTGAATTGAATTGAATATAGCTGTACTTCATCATGCCGGATTTGCTGCGGAAATCTGACTGAAATATTACTTTTATTGTTGTTTATTGGATCAAAGGATAACATTGTTGAATAAACGAAAGGAATGAAAGAAAGATAACATTGTTATTTTTTCTGCCATACAAGTTTAATAAGATTGATTACTTCTCTGTTAGTTGGTCATATCGTATATTGGTATTACAGGACGCAACCTGTGTAATTTACTTAGCAGTTTGATAAACAGTCGCTGTCTCTGTACATTTACCTACAGGCATTATCTTGGCTCGTACTCGCTTTGCTACGACTGCTCTTTTGGATTTCATTAATCACAACATCAACTTGTCGAAGTATAAGGTAGTATTGCGAGCAACCAGAGTGGTAGGTCAAGGAAAGGCGGTGGAGGACGCCCAGACACAAGCTAAACAGGAGGCAGCGCTCCAAGAGTTCCGAACAGGTGTGGAAAATCTGGACTCAATGTCGACCAACCTTCCTTGCACTTTCTAGTTATGAAAATATTAAACAAAGAATCAGCATAGTACACTCTAAAAACACAAATGTTGAATTAACATTTAAAAGGGCCGAGGAGTGACAACATTTTCAAAGTGTTGGTTTTCCTGCTAGATTCAACATTTAAAATGTTATTTTAAAAGTTGGATGCAACACTTCAAAAATGCTGTCACTCCTCGACCCTTTTAAATGTTGATTCAACATTTGCGTTTTTAGAGTGTATCACGATAATGAGCACATATAGACACCATACAGTATACACATACTAAACCTCTATCAATAAACATGACAATGACGATTAGAGGACTGTGAGAGTATTTTGTAAATGCAATAAGTAATAAACGTTGCAGAAAACCAATGCTGTTTTCTTTTTTTAAGTTCCCCCAATGTTCTGATTTGGTGTTAAGTTTATTACCTTGATCCTTAGCTATGTACAATACCTATCATGGATTATGATTATGCGTGTATCACATGATCCTGTCCAAGTACCATCAGGATATCGAATGGCCGGGATATGTGTCAATTTTTGGCTTTTGCTTCCCTCTGTAACGTCATTTCATGAACCACTATTGGATTCTTATTGTCATTTTCCACGATGTAACAGGTCGGGCTAACGTTCTGGTAGCCACTGACATCGTGCAAGAGGGACTCGACGTCCCTGCCTGCAATTTCATCATCAGATACAACTTCGTGAGCAATGAAATCGGCACGGTGCAGGCCAAGGGGAGAGCCAGGGCGATCGATTCGCAATGTTTCCTCATCGTTGAAAGGCAAGTCGATCCATTGAGAATTACAAGCATGACTGTGGTTGTAGCCCTTAAATTCTGTCCTTCATCTCCTTACAATCTCAAAACTCCTTTTCCCAAGCCCTCTTTGCCCCATCTCAAGCGAAAAGATTTTAAACACACAAAAACCCTGCAAATTATAAAAATTGAATGTCATTGCTGTCTTGTGACAAAATGACACATATACTTTCCTTGAATCTGATCACTCACTGTCTGTGTGACTGTCTGTGTGCCTACTTGTCTCCGTCACGTATATTCTCACTATGTCTCTCCTTTCAGGTTGTATTTGAACACTATTCTTTCACTTTAACAGCATTTTAGTTTTTCCCTTAAAATTTGACAACTTTGTACTACTATGATGTATGGTTGATCGTAACAGAAGAGAGAGAACTCGTGTAACATCTTTCTGATGGTGTTATTTTACGTTATTGCAGTAATTCGCTGAACGAGCACAGGGAGCAGAAGAACAGGAAGAAAGTCCGTGACATAGAGAGGGCATTGATGAGAATAAATTCTATGGAGATAGAACAGTGGCTCGGGTCGGTGGCGCAGAAACAGGTGCGTATTCGTGACAATGCAAACAGGCCATATAGGGTTATCATTTGCCTATTTATAGGTGTGGTTTAAGATTTCTGTAGCTTCCGAAAGTATGCATGTTTACCTGTCTGAAATGATATTTAGAATTTTGACAGTATTTTAATGTTAGAATGAGGCACATACATGTCCGGTTGTTGATGGGTTTTTTTTTTTAAATTCAATTCTGATAACTACATCACCATCAATGAAGAACAAATAACCCGTCCCATGACTTGATAACAATATTCTACGAGCTTGCAAGAGATTAGAAGTTCCCACAACAGGACATGGTGGGGTAAGCATGGACACCACCATCTCTAAGCCCGTAACTTTGACAGTCTTAACATTCAGCACATGATGTCCCAGCTAATGATCACTACGATTGGGCAATGATTACATGTCATGAGCAACAGTTAACTCAAAATCCTATATTCACAATTTGATTCACAAAGGAAATAAGGGACAAAGTGACGATCGTATTAGAAGAACCCTACAATGTACCACCTTCGCACATAGTCCAAATTCTTATTTCTGAAGTCATCTCCTGGTCATTTTTCCGTCTCAGATGTGTTATTTATGTATAGCTGTAGATATATTCATTGTATACAATACAGTGTTACGTTCACGAATCCACTACTCTGACGAATTATCCGAAGCACATACTTTTATTTATTTATAGCGTAAATGGAAAGATTTAATGATTGATACAAAGCCATTTAAAAGTCATTGTTTTCTTTGCTCCATAGATCACCATTCTAAGAGAACTACAGCGACAGGAACTCTTATAGGTTACGGCTTTCAGTGACACGCTGCGCTAGGGATTACCCATCGAGTGCAGTAGAGAATGATATATGATGACTGTGTGGGGGCCACTATTCTTCAGTGATTCAAGGAAACCTTGACTCCACGTTTTAAGTTGGCTTTATGCTCTGTATGTATACACATTTTCACTGAAGAAACTTTTGGGAGCGAAATCCAAAGGAAAACTCTAAAGACCCAACACTACTATCCACCTCAAGGACTCTTACTCGTAAAGGAGACAAAGCCTTCTCCGCTGCTGTCCCGCGCCTATGGAATCAGCTCCCCAGAGTATTCAGGAATCACCATCTCTGGCAGCTTTCCCAAAGTCCTTAAAGACTGCTTTTTCTTCTATAATTAATCAATCAATCAATTATGCATACCAAACTATTCAATATATTACCCCATCCCCTTAATCTAAGTTTGATATTATTTTGTGAACTGTGATACAGTAATGTTCATGCGTTGTATGTTCAGAGCATTTTATAAATACCAATATTGTATTGTATCGTAAGGTATTGTATTATTGCATTGTACATGACAATATTGTTTTGTAAAAAAGGCTCATTAAATTATGGTGCAGTTCCAATGACATGGCAATGATAAGTTTCATAGGAGAATTTACCTCAAGACTACAGCGATTCCTAATGTCACAGTACGGTAACGTTATAAAGAAAATGTAAAGAGAATTAACAAAAATATATAATTTTCATATATTTTCAAAGTGAAAAGTACACATTCTTCGACTTGTTACTGGTTTTAAAGGATGAAATCATTCCCCCTTCTGAAAGAGGCAAGCAAGTGTGCTTATATTATGTGTAATACCAAAATGAAAATGCTGAATCTTCGTTATATTTTCTTTACATCGCAGAAATAGAAATGTATCCTCCCCTGCACTCAACTTAAAAAAGAAAGAAAACAATTGAACAAGGAACGGTGTGAAATGACAAAGGGTGTCACAACATGCGTGCGCAATAAAGATGTCTTACAATTTGATATTCTTACAGAGATGACAAAGACAAGTTCCGACAATTTTATTATATTTTACTCTGCTTGTTTTCATCATTTATATACAAGTACTACGTACCCATAGATAGTCCTTGCTTTTCGTTTGGGGAGTTCTTCGCTTTTGCAAAACTACGTGATCAAGAATAAATCGAATCAACACATTCATTCTTAACACACTATTTTACGCAATTCTAGTTATTGGTTGAACTCTCATCTGAAAGGGAACCTTTATGTAAGACTTGAATTATAGGGAACAAGCTTGTTCCTCACTTTTGAACGAAAATTCATAAAGCTTTCACAGCTGACTTTGTTTCATGCCTGTAGTTTCTTCGAATCAAATATTATAATTGCATTATTGCAACGGTACAAAATTACGACACAGAAACTGATGCTCTGTTGCAGGAGGGCCGCTATATAAGAGAACCAAAGATAACTAATTGCAGAGATATGACATAAAAGACAAAATATTATTGTGAGTACAGCTATAATGAAAGATATTCACAACACAGATTTAGGTAGTTCGATTTATGAAAACGTGCAGAAATCATGATAATGTAAATGATAATAAGGAAGAATGCGAAACTGATGTCGATTGTCAAGGATCACGGTGCTGTCACGACTGGCACAAAAAGAAAAATGATGACAATTTAACTGATTTAACGCTGACATTAGTTCGTGCAAGAAAGAACAAAGATCCATAATAAATATTGATATTAGACTGATTCTTCTCCTATGAAAGAGGACAAAGACTGAGGCTAATTATCAAAAATTTCGCTCAAACATAATCTTTTCAACGACCCTCCCGCTGTGATGATTGCAAGAGGAACAAGCAGAGGGTTACTATTCTAGAGACCTATCAAGCCACCAGTGAATGTCAAGACCCAGCAAGAGACTCTTATGGAGATCTGTTCAAATCTCTTTAAAACAAATATCACATCTAATCACAGCAGAGCGCCGTTCGGGGGAAGTTATGATCTTCCCACTGATGGCCAACTGACGAATCGAGAGTAATATTCATTGGGAGTACAGAGCGCAGGCGAGTTTGTCTTATTACAACCAATAATGTGTCATAAAGACACAGCCAATGAATAATATTGCATCTTTACTCACATATAAAGTCACATCACCTGACGCACAAAGTCACAGTAGTGATTTTTCTATTAAGTAGTTCACGGCCAAGGAACTAAATGAGCTTGTGGAAATACTAGTAGATATCCGTTTCCAGTCAAGTTGTTACGTGCAATGATAGTGTCTGATCAACAGGAGCATGCAGTTGGTAGTAAATTTAACTTATAAATAGCCATATTGTACCAATGTCTGTTTAAGTTCTTATTGTTGTTTCATCAACAAAAAACAATCGCTTTTATTTTGGCTGTATTTAATATCAGGAAATTATATTGTCGTTATCAATAAAGTCCCTACAGTTTACCTATAGTATAAAAAAAAATATTATAGTGCAGACGGTAGATGTATGATTATTACTTCTGTCTACTCACAGGGATATGGTTATACTTGTTCTCAATACACTGTTTTTAACCTGCTTGTCTAACATGTGTGAGTGTGTATAAGGTTAGTGTGATGGACGCCAACGAAGACAGCACTAGGATTCAGGCAGGACATACTGCTGTTACTACTGCAAGTGTACTACTACTACCATAGAAGGTACTGATACAACTTGGCAAAAGTAGCCTGATTGGCAGAGTGTTATAAACTTTAATGATTACGCCCTTCTTCTAATTCGCCTTGTTCAGATTACATCTGCATGCCTCCTGCCAGGCTTGAAGATTCTTGCAGATGGTTGACGTAGTGCTTGTGGAAACTGAGTTTGGTGCATTATGCAAGGAAGTTGCAGTAAAAAACAAACAAACATACAAACAAACAAGTGATTTTTATAACGGCTCTTTATTACCTTCCGTCATCCTTAGATAGAAGGCTATTGCAGATGGAGCATTTATTTTTCAGGGCCCGTTGCATAAAAGTTACAATTATGATAACTTTGCCATCCAGTGGTAACTACAATGGCAACAATACTCAACAGCCAATCAAAATCAAGAATTCCATTGAAGTTACCATTGGATGGCAAATTTACCATAATACAAGTACATATAGTAACTTTTATGCAACGGGCCCCTGGTTGAGAGAACGCGTTCCATCATAGTGTGTACTTTACCCCATATATCCTTGGAGAGAAGGATTTGTTGGGGTTCTGTCCTGGACAGTGGATGTGCAGTCCACCTTCATGCACTAATCGAGTTCTCGTTCGATCAGTATGTAGTAGGCATGGTAGGGTGATGTACTCTATCGTAGAAACAACAAATCACCGAGGTTATTTTGGAGTTTGTTCAGGAGTACCCGTCGAGAATCGTCTCTGCCACCAAGTTGATCGAGCATGGATGTCGCTCTTGAGATGTTGCGTTATCTGTTCAACACAATTTAGGACACTGAAATGCACGAAGAGAACGCGTAACCCTTATCTGTGAAAATTGTGATATAGATACTAATTCAGGGATTTCCGGGGAATTATTTGTGGGAGCTGACTGAATCACTTGTAAACTACACGAATGCGTGTAATACCTCCTGCACAAACAAACAATTAAACAACGGGTTTTTTTTCTTTTCCCGTTATAAACATCTTTGGGGGGGGGGTTGCTGATGAATGCGTGAAACATAATGATGCCCATACACGTCATGACATTTTCCTGAGAGTCAAGATTAGTGCAGGTCTGTTTTGGGGTAATTGATTATCATAACACAAGTATTCCCTCCAAACAGCGTCGTAGTGTACTGTCTCCCTCCCCCCCCCCCCTCCCACGCTGTCTGATAATGCATATGTATAATAGTTATGTGATTATTGGGTATATAATTTACATGACATGTATAGGCATATTAATGAATAATATAAACATTGTACATAGAAAATATGTATTTCATTTTCAATTCATTTATTTCATTGATTAAGTATCCATGCAAATTACAATCGTAACATACGTACTTACACAGACCAATGAATTGATATTGAAAATTCAGAGTATACAAACTTTGAATAATATGGCATAATACAAAATGGATTTAAATCAGTCTATGTATTTTATATTGGATAATTAAGATTATGTGTGGGGAACCTATACAGAATATATTTGTGGGGGTTTATGGCTATCAATACATACATTCGTGTACGTAAAACAAAGAATATCATTATACAACAACAGTAACTCTTACAACATAATTCAATTCATTAACCAAGTCCATTTTTGATAGGCCTATGTAATTAAAATATGCGTATTATCTTACCAACCCACTAGGCCTAATGCACACACACCAACAAACACACATACGTACACACACAGAGATGCTTACAATGAAAGCGACAGGTATAGAGGGAAAGTTGAAAGTGGAAGGTTTATTTTACTCAACAACCCATATTCTAGGTATCAGAGTCCAATGTAAAAACAATATACATTATAGCACATTATTAATTCAATAATACAGAGTTGCAAATAACTTTAAAAAGATACAAAACAACTATAGGGCTAATAAAATGAGAGTGAAATACGATTGATGAAAAGAAAAAATAAGGAGAAATATACAAGTTCAAGTTCAAGTTCATTTATTTGTCTCTCTTCAAAACAATTATCAACAAAGAATACACATATTCTTGCAAAAGAAATAAACACACAGTACAGAAATTAGACAAAAATAAAAAATAATGTGACAGAGTAGAGTCGAGAGGAAAGAAAGACGAGATAGCCTTGGTTGAAGCAGAGCTTGTATTATAAGGCTCCTCTGAAAAATACAAGGTATGTGATATTAGATTAAACCTTAAGTGGTTTCATTAGCAACTGAGAAAAAAAAAACCCGAATATAAAAAAACCAAAAATATATATAAAGAATACTGCTTATCAAAGTACATACAATTTAGATAGGCAAGAGTATAAAAGGTGGCTTGAAAATAAGCAATCTACACAGTACAAACGCTTAAACATAAAACATATATATATATATATATATATATATATATATATACATATATATATATATAGGAATTTTCCACGTGTTGGACTTCGAATGTTGTAATTATTAGAAGAAAGAGTCTCAAGTACGCCATGGATCCAACGATTACAAAATTTGCTTCAGACCTTCATCAGTGCAAAGACAATGACGCGTCATTGTCATTGTCATTGTCATTGTCATTGTCTTTGCACTGACGAAGGTCTGAGGCAGACCGAAAATTTTGTAATAAAAAATTTTGTAATCGTTGGATTCATGGCGTACTTGAGACTCTTTCTTCTAATATATATATATATATATATATATATATATATATATATATATATATATATATATGTTATACAAAAGCAAGAGTATAAGAAAAGCTTAAAAAAGAAAATACAGATAGTGACAAGAAGAAGAGATAAAAATAATAGAGATTACAAAGGAGTAATATATAATTTTGAAACTATTTACAGAGGTCATAAGAGCATAAATATTTTTTACATAGGGCCTATACACGATACCTATAGGCCCTAGTGAACAAAAAACTAAGGAAAATATGACAAGAAGTGGGGGCGGGGGGGGGGGGGGGAGAGAAGGGGGTAGATACAGACAACTTTATACTCAGAACTTTGTACTATACTGGTATTGCATGCGAGACCTAAAGAAGGCGAACTGATGATGAGCGTCTGCGTTGCTATGCTCACCGACCGTAGCCCTACCATACGCCACGGCGTACGCGTCGCGCCGGCCGTGTGTGTAGTGTGCGTAGTAGCGACAGTTATGCAGGAGGACGCGTCGAAGGCATGAGCTACAAAAATAGTTCTATTATTAATTGCAATGAAAGTTGTGCCAAGGATCGGCTGATGGCCCGGACGGGATGAGTTGATAACTGTCGGGTCATGCACGACATTAATGTAAGTAGAAGAAGATGAACATGAAATTTAAATTTATTAACCATCATAGTCGACTCTTGGAGGGGTTCTTGTAGTTTCGTCGTACCTGGCTGGAATCCACAGCGAATTACTTGGTCCCGCGTACTAAAAAACGTGTGATTTGTAATTCTACCTGTTTCGTAATAGTGGCCTAAGAGTATTAAGACAAGTTATCGTTAATTTAGCAAGACTAGTGAGTGCAGCCATGACCTAGACCTATATAGAGTAAGCCATGTCGACTCACCACTCTGTGTAACGTTAGAGTAAAAAAAAATAAAAGAAAGTCTAGAATGTCTATCACAGCTAAATCGTTGACGTGAATCGGTGTGTTCATGTGATGTGTAAATTTGTGATCTCATCTCCGCCTGAACAACAAATCAAATCATTGTAACTATTCAACTCAGCTGAGATCATGTTTGATTCTAAAACTTCATTGGAAGAAGTTGAAAAGGATTTGGCATTTGTAATATATTTCTGTCCTTATATTTATATTAGGGCAAAACATTTTGTAATGTCAAGGTGTAGAAAGTTTAGATGGGGGTCAGACAACTATGCGCCGTGCTTCGTCTAGATCTTTCGCACGGCGTCTGGTCGGACTAGGTATGGGGGTCAGATTGCTTGCTGCAATTATTTGTTTTAATTCATTCTAGATATCTTTGTATGTGTGTGTGTGTGCAAGACAGCAACATGCTCTCTGCTCAGTTGGAACTGGAGGGCACATTTGATGTCTCCAAGAAGACTCGCTATGACAAGCACAAAGATGAGGTAGGTTCATGAATTCCTTCGTAATCTGACAAATATTTGCTTTACAGCTGTTCTTGAATTGCTAATATTTAATGGTAAGAGCTGTATTTATTGTTTTTGACATGTTGTGTTTCATGATATCTAAATCAATCTGGAATTCAATGACAATGTCTTTATATTTATGTGGACGTTGACCTCATTTTAATCCTTGTAGTAGTTTTAATGTAAGCCAGTATTCATGTGGTCAGATTTTTTATCTCAAGGGCATGTGAAAATACCAGAAGTCTTTACCCAGCTTTGCCATTTTATTCATTGATGCTCTTTATTGGTTGACTCTAGGTCAAGGCATCAATGTCGCCAGGAAGAATTTCCAGATCAGGCGACCTAAGGGCTTAGCAGTTGAAATGTGATTTGTGTGCAATACTTTTTGTACAGTGTGAACGCTGAAGGCATCGTCAACCCCCCCCCCCCCCAAAAAAAAAAAAGAGAAAAAGAAGTAAATGTAGTATTTCTATAGCAACACTATACAGTTTGTAACAAGAATGATGTAACAAGATGATTTGTAGATATTTATTAAGCCTGTTATGTGTGGGAGAGGAGAGAACATAATTTTCATCTTACCCATGGTACTTTGGAAATGAGCACTTGCACCACACATTATTTTGAATGCTAATCATGTTGTATCTGTGTATATTTCAGGTCAACTGTGTGGCTTTCTCCCCGGACATGGAAATGATGGTCACAGGATCTGATGATGGCAGAGTGAGAGTGTGGAACAGACCCCAAAATATCCTTGTCTGCAGATTTTTCGGACATGAAGGTAAAAAGAAAAAAAAAATTATTGTTTTTCCAAATCCATGGCATCCTAATGACTAATGACTTCTCATAATGTGTCATCCAATAATCTCAATTAAGTTGTGTGCATGACTATACCTTGTCTTCAAGGTCATTGATTGCACAAAGGAATCAAAAAATGTGCAACCAAGTTGGCAAATTTCTCTACATTTCTGCATCTTTTATATATATACATATTTTTTATGAGCATAGATAGCTTGGAATATCTTGGGGAATTTCAAGTTTCTACATTGAAATAGACGAAGCTGCTCTCCTGCTTTTAGATTATTCTGCAGCGTTTGACACTATTAATCATGTAATTCTCCTTAACAGATTAGAGACTAACTTCGGTCTTACGGGAACAGTCTTGAGATGGATTGCATCTTACTTACACGACCGCCACCAGATGGGTACCGTTAACGGCACACTTTCTCAGTCGTTCCCTCACAGACATGGTGTCCCCCAGGGGTCTGTGGTTGGTCCTTTACTATTTCTTCTATACACAGCCCCTCTGTCTTCGAAAATCAACTGTCACGAAGATATTCTACATGTTATGTATGCCGACGATACTCAAATTTACATAATCATAAAACCAAATACCCAAGTCGAAGCACTCTGCAAACTTAGTAGATGTGTTGAGGATATTAAGCAATGGTCTTGTGATAATCATTTGAAATTGAATTGTGTCAAATCAGAATTTTTATATGTTTATTCTCAGTTCAGACTGGGTGGTTCTCTCACAGAATTTTCCCTCAAAGACAGTACTATACCCACCTCTCAGTCCGTCAGAGATCTCGGGAGTTATTGTAGATAAGCATCTGAATTTTCAACAACACAATAAGAACTCATGTCGTTCTGCTGCTTGGGGTATCTGTAAAATTGGTAAAATCCGAAAGTTATTGGATCAGTCTTCCACTGAACGTCTCATTCATGCATTTGTTTCTTCCCATCTTGACTACTGCAATTCCCTTCTTGTTGGTCTCCCTGCTTCAAGTATTGCACCACTTCAAAGAATTCAAAACAGAGCTGCTAGGCTTGTGACCCTTACAAAAAGATCTGACCACATTACTCCTGTTCTCCAATCCCTCTACTGGCTCCCCATACATCAACGTATCACCTTCAAAATCCTCCTTATTGTTTACAAGATATGTAGTAATCTTGCTCCATCCTATCTTAACCCTAACTTACCAGGGGGGTGTTTCATAAAGCTGTTCGTAAAGTTACGAACAACTTACGAGCGACTGGTGATCAGTTGCGATGTGCTATACTTACTAGAATTTGAATAATTCACCACAAGAACTGATCACCAGTCGCTCGTAAGCCGTTCGTAACTTTACGAACAACTTTATGAAACAGGGCCCTGGGCTATTTAGCGAGCTTGAATTCCTGGGGGGGGGGGCCATTATGGCCCCCCCCCCCCCTTCAGATCTCAGCCGTTGATCACGCGATCGCTGCAAAATTTTGCATGAATATAAAGCCGGATGTAATCTACAAGACTGTCGTGTTAAATTTTCAAAAAATTTGCATTTTCTATTTCAAATTAATTATTCAAATATATGCAAAAAACCTCATTTTCGTCTGTAATTGGCTTATAAAAGCTTATGGAATGCTGATTTTTGGTGTAGATATTCCTAGTGACATTTCGAACATTTGTGCGCCAAAAAAAAATTCAGTATCAAAATTAATTTCTTATGTTTTTTATTGTTTTATCAATTTTTTATGTATTTCTTTGTTTTTTTGAACTTTTGTTTTTGTTGTTTTTTCAGCAGAATTTGTCATACACATTTTTTAAAGCATAATTAGGAAAGCATAATTATACTAAAATAAATTTATTTCAGCAATTGAAATTAAAACTATGAATCTTTATATGAATTAATTGAAAAAACACAATTTGTATTGACTTTGTACACAAAATCACGCTTTTGAGCAATTTTTGGGTTGCCGAAAATTTTTTGAAGGGGCGTGGCTTCGGAATGGTATGCCCGGGTGCGACAAATTTGGTCTCAAAAGTAGCGCGATACTTGAAAGTAAAAAGTCAGTGAGAGGCGCGATCAAAAAATTTTGCGCGCCGGAATGGTCGCGGAATTCGTCGAGGGGGGGGGGGGCATTATGGCCCCCCCCCCCACGTAAATTAGGGTTAAAGACTTAATTTCTTTCCGCCCCTCCACTTCAACCCGTTCTCTTCGTTCTTCCTCCACTCTCCAACTATGACATGGTCCCCGCACCTGTACCCGCTATGGTGATAGGGCTTTTTCTGTTATTTCCCCGTCTCTTTGGAATAAACTCCCTCTCCATATTCGTAATGCTGAAAATGTTGATAAGTTTAAGTCATTGTTAAAAACTTATCTGTTTACTCAACTTTAATTCTGTTGTTGTTGTTGCTGTTGTTATGTTATAATATTTACATGTACATAATGTTGTGTTTTATTTCAATGTCATACTTCTTTTTTCCGGATCGTTGCGCTTAGAAACATCGGTATTAAGTGCTATATAAATGATATTTATTATCATTATCATTATGTGATGTCCAGTTCTATGATGTAGTGAAGATACCTTATTTAGATGGTTTATTCTTTTTTACTTTTTGTTGTGGTGATTTGTGCATTGAACTCTACTGCTAATTTACAACAAATATCATTGCCTGTTAGAGCATTGCTCATCAAAGATATTGTACATTGCCCTAATACTTTTGTTCTTATTCTTATGATCCCTGTGACACATTTGTAGGGGCAGTAAAAGGAGTGGCAATTTCTCCGGATAGTCGCCTCATTGCCAGTGCTTCCTTTGACAGGACAGTGATAGTATGGAGAACACGGAACTCAGAGATCATCTACAGATTGACTGGTGAGCTCTGCTCCCTGTGATACAGTCATTGTGTTAAGGATGGTGATGCTATAGAGTATATCTTGTCATGAAAGATAGATGTGAACAAACCTGTGAATAAATAGAGAATGGATAGACAGGTATGCCTGTATCATGCATATGTAATCGTTCCTAGGTTATAATGCAAAGCCAATATTATATTCCTATCTGAAAATTTGTGGGTCTCCCTTCTTCATCAGGGATTGTGAATAACAATTGAATTGATAGCCAATACATATCACATATCAGGACTCAACATTAGCGGTGGCCCAGGGCCACTAAAAATTGACATTTGGCCATCATTTTTTTTTTTTTTTGGGGGGGTGGGGGGAGGGGGTTGGCCCAATTGGGCAGTTAAAATCCAAAATGAGTAATTAATGTGGGAAAACTGTTGTTCTCATGATAGCAAACTGAATCTCAAACTCAATAGGTTTGAATATGATCAAATTAAGACAAATGGATCAAGCTTTGGAGGTTTTGACTTCAGAGATCCCAGGTCACTGTTTGCACAATGTAAGTCCTTGTTTCTCCTCTTTCTTTTATTTTCTCCTTCTTTTTTTTTACAGGTCATTGCAGGTGTGTGGAAACTGTGTCATTCTCAAACAATTGTCAATTCCTGTGCTCTGGAGCCTGGGACTCAACTGCAATAGTGTGGAACATGAAGGTCAGTGACATACATTGTACAGTACCTTGGCTCAATGAAGACACTGTGTTTAATGGACAGGTGTCACATGGAAACATGAATTATGTATTCACAAGTGTGTCATGTGATTGCATGAAGGAATATGTGTGCTAGAAAAAACAATCCAGTTTACCATTATGCAATCATTGTACTGCAGCAATAAAACATTTTTTTTTCATTAACCTAAAATGTAGACAAGGGGCTATCTTAACTAAATATGTTGAAAAATCTAAGATGATTGATATAAAGACCACCAAGAAACGAAATGAACCTAGCTTCATAGTGTAATTCCACACCATTTTCACATTGATTTTCATCAAAATAGATCGATCTCATATTACCAGAATATGTGATCAAAATTGATATAAAGTAAAAATAAAAAGTCACAGAGTTTTAAATTTTTGTGCTTTCACCAAACACACACAAATAGGAGGAGGTGATGATGTATCACTATTGGTCTGTGCACTAAAAATTGTTATCAAAATCATGTTTCTGGCTGTTGGTGGAGTGCCTGCAATTGCTCTCACCCTAAAAATTATTGTTGTTAGGTTTTTGCAAGACCACAGTAATATGATCCAAATTATACAATTATTATGACCTTTATGTCAAAATAAGGGAAGACCTGTGTTGAGTTGAATAAGAGGCTTGTACTGTAAAGCAATCATCACTTCTGTAAGTTTGAGTACAGTGCAATCCCGTTATAACAAACTTGGTTATAGCAAAAATCCGGTTACAACGAAGCAAAAAGTAGGGCTGTAACGTTATTCACTCTAGGTGTTTTTATTGTTTCTTTATTGGTTATAATAAAATTTCAATATAATCAAAGAAAACTGCTGGTCCCGAGGACTTCGTTATACCGGGAGTCCGCTGTAGGTGGTTGTGACTATCATTACTAATTTGGTAAACACATTGGAAGCTTCATAATCTCATAACTTGCTTGAGTTATATCCAGTGATATTCCATTGTTCTTGAACTACAGACAAGTTTATTTTTTTGTCATTTTTATTTTTCATATCTTTTTTTTTTTCTTTGCAGACTGGAACTCCAAAGAACATCCTAACTGGTCACAGAAATTTGGTGCAATGTTGTGCATTCAATGCCAATGACAAAATGTTGGTAAGTAGGACCTAAGCAACAAGGAATGTAGATTTGAGAATCATATTACCAGCAATAAGTGTTCATCATTTCAGAAGAACATGTACCCACAGATAATAGATATAGATAAAAGGCCACTGAAAATAAAAGCAGAAAAGACCCTCCACTGAAAGGGAAACATGGTATTTGTGTTTGTTTGGTTAAAAGATAATATAGATTGGGTGTAGAATATAGGGGGAAGTATATGGTAGTGATCATACCATGTAGTCCTCTTGCACCTAACTCCAGTCCATATAATGCTGTATTACCTGGCTCTTATTCTTGAAATATACGTCAGCAGTGTTACTGAAATTCTAGTCCCCAAACAGCCTCTTTCTCCTATTATTTGTTGGGGGTTTTTTTAAGAAAAAAAAACAAAATTTGTCCTGTGTTAGGAAATAAAGTCATGGTTTATGTATAGCCTTCTTCAGAAAATCAAATGTGATATGTCACATAGCATATCGTCGCTGGGGTGACAAGACCTTGTATCTGCAATTTTAGGGAAAATGACTTTTTTTGATTAATAGTCAAATATTGGGTTAAGTGATGTCCTGTCCAAATCCCAACTGTCTTACTCCAAAAATGAAGCCACCACAGCATGTCAAAGGAAAGGCTATCCCATTCGCTATAGTGCTTTGGCCGCCATGTTTTTTGGCTCTCCTGAACATTTGACATTTTGTAGATACGAGGTCTTGTTGCCCCAGCGACGATATATGTGTTCGTAGCAGTGTGTGCATCTTGTGCTGTACAGTACAGTGACGTGAGTGTCAAGAAGTCTTATGTTGACGATAAGATTCTTCTACCATGAACCGTTTGTTAGGCCACAGGCTCGTGGGACCACACAGTGCGGCTGTGGGGCCTCTGTCGGGAGTCTGGAATGGACCAGGTCCGAGTCTTGAAGGGCCACACGGGCAACATTCATGCTGTAGCATTCTCCAGGATGGGGATTCTGGTGGGTGGAACTTGCTTACTTTTTTTCCTTTTCTCTCTGCAATGTTGTCTAAATTTAATTTCTTTGGTTTTATGGGATGGAGATGGGTAGTGTCTTGCCACTGAAGCCTTCCAAAGATTTTGTCAGGAAAAAAAGAATGATACTTTGACAGTAGAACAATGGAAGTTGTTCTTCCACTGCTTAAAAGTCTTGCCACTGATTATCATGTCAGGGAATAAATATTTTCTTGTAATTTTATCACAAGAATACCTGTTTCCATTTATGATCCCATTTTCAGTTAAAGGACAAGTCCACCTTCATATACATAAGGATTGAGAGAATGCAGCACTATTAGAAGAACACATCAGTGAAAGTTTGAGGAAAATTTGACTATCCGTTCAAAAGTTACGAATATTTTAAGTATCTGCGCAGTCACTGCTGGAAGAGAAGCCTACTACAGTGTATGATGTCACATGCGTACAACTATATAAGGAAAATAAAAAGAGAATTTCACAAAACTTTACTTTTTGAATAAAGTGCACATTTCTTTGACTTGCTACTGACGTATGTTAAAGGTAATATTATTCCCCCTGCCTTCTGAAAGAGAGAAGTCGAGTGTTTTGTTATGCGAGAAAAATGGAAATATGTTGAATTTTCTTTATTCTTTCTTTATATCGTTGTACTCATGTGACATCACAAGCTATAGCAGTCTTTTCATCCAGCCGTGACTGAGCAGAAACTTCAAAAATTCATAACTTTTTAACGGATTGTCGGATTTTGCTCAAACTCTCACTGATGTGTTTTACTAATATTGCTGCATTCACTCAACCCACATGTCTATGAAGGTGAACTTGTCCTTTAAGTACATCTTCAGTTGTATTGATCAAGTTTCTCACACTATTGTAGGCTCCCTGCATACATCAAAGACACTGAAATCTTGCAGGTAAAACATTTACCCCTTTCAATATCACATCTGATTCCCAATCCTCTTTTTGTATCTGAATTTCTTATCCAAATTGTTATAGTAATTATCAGAAAACAATTTTTCTCTGTTTTTGTCCTTTTCTCTGTAAAGTCAATATAAGATAGAACTGCAGAATCAAGTAGATTAGATTTTATTTTGTCATTGTGCCATTAGGCATCAGGATCCTGGGATAAGACTGTTCGTTTGTGGAACTCCAGGAATGCCCAGCTCATCATGGTGCTGTCGGATCACTCAGGCTGGGTGAGGGCGCTAGCCTTCTCTAAGGATGGTGCTATGCTGGCCAGTGCCAGTGATGATGAATCGGTGAGTACAAATGCTCTCATGATCTCAGTATGAAGTACACATGATGAAGGTACATGTACTGTAAAACGAGCATTTTGCCGACATGAAACTATCGCAAAAATTTGGGAAGAGCCAAGATTTGCAAAATTGAAATGCATGCAAAAGTGTTAGTCTACACAATGCAGTGAATGCCAGTGGCAATTCGCAGAAGTTTCATGCCACAAAAAAAGGCTGTCAGCTCCAATTTTGAAAAACATTCATGCTGCGAATGTTTCTTGTTGATACATATATGCTGTTTGATGACGATGATAATGAAAATCTTGATAGTTGTCTAGATCATATTGACAATGAATTACTCTATTAAATTTGTTGCAATGAAATATTCATCTTTTAAAGCTTAATCTTTCTTAGGTATACCCAGTGCAAGCTATATGTAGTTATGACTATATTATTGTGGATTATGAGTTTGATGTGAGACCTGTATATATGTGTAATGCTCAGTCTAAGCTCATATTGACAATCAGTATAAAGTTTGTTGCATTCTTGCAGGATGTATGAAAGTGTGATGTATAAATACTCCTCTAAAGAATTGTGAATTACTACAAGGAGAGCAAACATGGGTCACTAATTGCAGACTGTCCTCAGAAACACTTCAAAATAGCAGTAATGTTTTTTTTTGTGTTTTTTTTTTATGAAAATATTCTTTCCCCTAAGGAGATAAGAATTGTACAAGTGGACCCAAATTTCATGTGACTGGCAGGTTTAACATCACGCACTATCACTTTCGCTCATAGGATTATATATTTTTGTCATTCTTTTTCATCTTTCTGCAAGAGAGAGAAAAAACATGACTGAAACAGATTCATGCAATAGGCAAATATTGCAGTCATGTGGAGTGCCCAGCAAATATCATTGAAAGTGATTGATAAGTAGCAGTATTCAATTGATGTCCCTTCTCTAATGCATTCAGAACATAGTCCCAGGTTTCACTGATCTATTCATTTCACTAGAATTTCTTAAATAAAACCCTTTATTGAAGTAAATGTAATGTCTTCCTTGCCATATCTTCGTTTCTGTTTCTTGTGACAGGTGAAAATCTGGGATGTGAGAACAGGGGAATGTGCAAAGACTCTTGAGGTAAAATGATTCACCTGAAATTGTATCAATGTTGTTTATTTATGTGTCGGTTTCTCTGTCAAAGTAATGATGAGAAAGAAGTACATATTGTAATTGTTATATTCAACTTTGTGCTGAGCATCAGTTTGTTTTCAGAGGATGCCCAAGTATATTGTGTTTAAACTATGAGACCATCAGTGGTAATGATGACTATCATTTTGATATGTAACCCATTTTACATGATGAATACTATATGCTGTGGTTTTGTGCAAAAGATCACATGGGAAGACAATCACTCACTGTGTATTTAGCCGTTGAGGACGAGTCCCGAGTATACTCTGGCAAGTGTCTATGGAAACTGCGTGTTGTAGCAAAATCAGCCCATCCTCAACTGGTTAAGACAGTTGCACCATACTTATTTCCTGAGTGGATGCTGTAACTTCAGACATAGAGTAACTTTTTATAGGTGAATGTTTATGATTGTTGATTTTCAAAAGACAAAGAGATACAGTACTATCCTATTAAAACAGTTTGTTAAGTTGTCAAAGAATAGTATCCAGATTCGCAATGAGTTTCTGTTTGATTGATATTCATATCCTGTATAAACGTGACATACACAGAACTTGTATGGGCTCTAAATGGAAGATACTTTAGATTTTATACTCCTTTCATCTGTAAAAATAAATCAACTGAAAGGGGAAAGTTGAGATCGACTGAAAGAAGAGAGAACCAGCAAGATATAGATTTTGTTCTGAAAGTCATAGAGTCACAATTTTCACAGTATTTCAAGAAACATACTCCTGAGCAGTATACATTGAAGCAATTGGTAGTCTGTTTGTGCTATGACATCCTCTGGTGTTTCACATGCAAGAAGTCTAATCTTGTATTCATGCCATGAAGAAAAATTTTATTAGCTGAAGTTTGAAAAAATGCTACTGTAAAAGTGGATATTTTTGTGCAACTGATAAGAAGAGTTTCGCGTGTCTTTAGTTCCGCGGTATGAAGACATCAACTACAGGAACATATGGCAAGCAAAAATATTCGCGTGCTTTTATTTTCGTGCTAGTTTCTGATTGCGCGAAATGCGCGGAAATTTCAACACCGTGAAAATTTCCACTGTTACAGTAATTGGAAAAAAAAAAACTAACTTCCTTCGCTGTAATCAACAAGTGTGTAATCATAACACCACAGTGCATTCATTTTTTATTTCAGAGCGACCTTGAGCAACTCCAGACTTGTGTATTCTCAACTGAGGGGGCGCTGTTTGCATCGGGAGCTGCCACCATGGCAGTCATCCCAAGGAAGGAGGAGAAAAAGGGGGATGACGCAGGGAATGTCAAGGACAGTGTGGATGGCAGTGGAGATACTGGGAGATGACTCCACCAGGACACATGATGCATCTCTCACTGAACTATCATTGGCCTTGTGCTCTCTAGTACAAACCACTGTGCAGACGTTGGGTGTGTTGGGGGTCAGGGGACCCTGGTGGTACACCATATCAATCCAGTGCCATAATTTAGCAAGATGTTTTGAATAGCAGGCATTCAGCCAATGATGTGACAGTTTACCTATGTGTCTTGTTGTTTTTTAGAGTGACTGCATTTAACATTTTGCATAACAATTATTATTCAAGCTATTGATTTCCTTACAGTAAACTGTATTTCAGTAAAAGAGGTTCATGAATCAGATTTTCATTTCTGAATTCATGCGTGATACGTAACCTTCCAAGTATGTGTGTGGACATGATACAATATCAAGTTGCATGTATGATACACTTGTTTGTGTAAAATTCACTTTCCCATTCATTTGATTCTTTAAGCTAATGCACCCTTCAGTGTTAGTGGGAAGCCTTATTGATAGTCAATAGCTGCATCCAGAAGGATTAAAGAATACAAGAATTTATAGAGGTTAAATGTTTCTATTTACACCTATCATTGTACTGGTGCCCATCACTAGTGTTGTCAAATTGAAGGGATGGTTTAGTTTTAGTTGAGATGGGGCTTTGGGTTTCCAGCTTTTTTTTTTGGGGGGGGGGGGGGGGTAATGAAAAACATCTGTTGCAACCTCTTATAAAATATGAAAAAGCATACCATTCTAAGAGGAATTCAAAGTTTATTTGATAAAAATTGCTTGTAATATGGCTGAGATATCCAAAAACAATGAGGTCCTAATAAAAGGTGGGGCTCACCTTTTATTAGGATCACTTTGTTTTACTTTGTTGTTGTTTTTTAATATTTCAGCCATTTCAAAAGTGATTTTCATCAAATAAATTATAGATTAATTCCCCTTAGAACAGCATGATTTTTAATAGTTCATGTAAGTTGTTTCTAAATGTCTCACAAAAAGTTACAAAAAGTTAAAATGAGAATTCCCATCTCGGTCAAAACTAAACCACATCTAAAGCACCAAATCTACAGCACAAGACTTCAGCTGGTTTTATTGAACTTGCTTTGCTGTGTACTACATGTAGTATGTTAAGCTTACGACGGATTTGTGTTTAAGCATCCACTGCAGTACAACTTTGGCACACTCCAGCCAACATGAGTAAATGGTCCACTGAGGTGTGCATTTGTGGCCAATCTGGTACATTATGGATTATGACTGCATGCTGGCTGAAGGTACCAGCATGCAGTCATGGTTGAAGTTTAGCTCAGTGATACGATGTTATAGTATGTTTTAAAAGTGTGTTGAAATGCAAAACGAGAAGCTACTTACAAGAAGTGGGCTTGGTCATATCAGTGGTAAGTGAAAATGAGGGAACTGTCAGAAGGCCACACCTAAAGAGTGACTTTGACAGCTCACACTGTAGTCTGGTTTTTAGACCCTTTGCTAACTTTAATCCCTTCCACAAAATGCACCCTCAGTGGAAACAAAGGCAATGCCACATCCAGCTCAACCTGCTATTTCTTTCTACCTTTATAGAGGGCATTAATATTCCAGGAAGCAAATTTATACTGGCAAATGGTCTGGAAGCCAGACTACACAGACTGATATGTGTTCCCTGCTGCACTCTGTAATACAATAGTATGGACCATTCCATGTGATACAGACACTGGTGTCTTGCTTGTAACTTGCATAATCATGTTAGATGTATCATTTCTGACTAGGTTTTGGTACACTAAATGATCTAATCTCTGTCATTAGACATGTAGCATTTGTAAGATTCTGTGAGCTGACTTCCTTTCCCACAGCATGCCTTAGATGAATTGTGAATTGTAATTTTTTGTCCAGGAAAAGTCACAATGATTTTAATTACAATTGATCAAATATTTATACCTGGTATTACAAAGAGTATATTTTTTCATGTACTTACAGAAATTGTTTAGAATTTGTATATGGGATGAGCAATAATTGTTTAGAATTTGTATATGGGATGAGCAATAATTGTTTAGAATTTGTATATGGGATGAGTAATTTGTGTTATTTGTGAAGTACATTCACTGGTTTGCTTTGTTTTCCAGATGAATTGAAATTATTATTCAGTGAAGTGAGCCAAGATTGTTCTGTTTAACAGTGTTCATTTGTTTTCATCTGAAATTTTTGCATTGTTTCACATGTATATGTTGTGCAAATCGAGTTACTGCAATTTTTTAAAGGGTTCGTTTCTTTGCTATATCAATTTTGGTTTATTTTGAGTGTTTTTTGTGTGTTGGGATGGAGAAGGTTAACTAAATGCCAAGAAAACAGCTTGGCGAGGATTATCCAAGTTCATTAGTATATTCAAGCTTACTAGGAGGACTGTCATGAAGAAATGCAAAATAATGATGACACTTCCTCCATAAAAACAGAAAGCAAAAACCAACATAACATAAACTAACATCAATTTGAGTCATCCACATTTCTGTGGCCATCTGTATTAGCAGGATTGTTCCAAGCAATCAAAGACTGAATAGTGTAGTCGTGAGAAATTGTGAGGTTGTTTGCTTCATGTCTCCTGAAGCAAATGCTAGAGGTCTTTAGACCTTGTACCCATTCTTTACAGATCTTTTTACTTTCATTTCATGATTAGGAGGGCATATGGGTGTGTCAAGGCCAAGCTCCTGATGAATATTTTCCATGTTACCTGTGCCTCTTCAGTAGCATCTTGATCTTCCTAACACTGTGCCTTTCCATACTATCAGGAACTCAATTGACAAGGGAATGCAATTTATCATTTTGACTGCTTTAGACATTGCCTTATTTCAATCAAACCACAGAATTTTAAACTGTCAGAGCAAGAGCCAGATTATAAAGGCAAGTTGATTTTGAGAAGACTTCTACTTCAAGGCTTAACTTTGTACATGTAATAATGTGCAATCAGCTACATGTGTCTTAGTACTCCAATGTCCATTACAAATATTATGTCTCTGTATTATGACAAACTTTCTACCTCTATAAGATTATATGCATGAGTGGAAACTTCAGTTACAATAAACTGAAATTTGTATATCATACATATTATATATGCCTCAGCCTGTGTTGTAAAATTACATGTATAGCATTGATATTTTTGTGTTGACAGAAAAGAGAGAGAGAGAGAGAGAGAGAGAGAGAGAGAGAGAAGGGGGAACCTGAAGGGTTGAGAGAGATGAGAAGGAAGAGACAGAACAAACATTCCAGCGGTGAATTTACTGATGCCTGAAAGGTATGTCAGGAAACAATTTAAGTCAAATATACAAAATGTTAGATACCTGTAAACTACTTCCCTGCCTAAAGGGGACCTCTCTAGATGATTTTCAGATTTTTATATTTGAACAACTATAATTAGTTATACTGAGGGCGGAGTTTCAGAATTTATGATAGTTGGGATGAAGTTTGAGAATATTTTCGAAATTTATAACAAATTGCAATGAACAAGGATGATGACATGGCAGAGTCATGATAATAATACATCAGTTGGGGTTCAAGGAAGCAGAACATAAGAAGGTATGCATAGATTATACACAGGTGAACTCGCAAGCAAGTGGTATTGTAATGGAATTACACTCTTACATTCTGAAATATGTGAGCTTCTATGTCATCATCCTTGTTCAGTGTAATTTGTTTAAGGTTTTTCAAAATATGGTTTCTCTGCTCAAAAACCACAGTAAATTCCACGAATCTATACATGGAGCTGTCGATTTATGTACTACCGTATATGATGTGAAATTATGAAAATCGTCTGTTAAGCTGTAGACCAATTTGGTTTGGGTACTGTTTTTTTTTTATGGTAATTTCTAACTGGAGGGCTTCAAGTATGCCTACCAAAAGATAATTTATGCACTGACATAGCAACCCACCTGGCTCATTGCATAACCAATTGCAAGTGGTTTCGTTCTTTTTTAAAGCCCCCAGTTATGGCCACCATAAGTTACAGTGCTGTGAAGTCAGAGTCATCTATTTTAGATATTCTGCTTTCTCTACAGCACAATCTTATGGTCTGCTGATATTGCAAACTCTGAATTATAGTTTGAGGAGAATCATTTTTAGTTCCATATTCAATAACACAGTCTTATTTTTTTCTTTGTTTTATGCGATGGAGTTTTCCTGCCTTGATAAATCCTAGAAGCTACAAATTCGGTTATGGGTATGACTACTAATATACGTGTACTGTGTTACGGCACATTTTGGTAAATTGCACATTTTGGTAAATTTACCAAAATTTGCAGGACATTGACGGCACATTTTGGTAACTTTCTGCTCCTCCACAACCATCACAAAAACAAATTGTCACACCTTCCCGGGCAAGCTACGCGGGCTTGTTGCGAGTAAGGTTTTTCCAGCACGCAGGAAAATTATCTCACCCGTAGTTGCCCGGAGCTGCGCACACAAGTCCGATTTACCGGCAGCCAAGTTTTGAGCAGCACCTCGCAGGCAACTCCCACCAGGTACTTCGCAGTCCCCGTATACGGTCAGCGCGGCCAAAGTAATGACATTCTGTCATTTCTGTTAGACTTCTGCCATTCCTGCAGGTGAATTTCTGAGTTGTCAGCCCCCACGCGCCTGGCACGCAGGTCACACAGAATACCCGCAAGAAGAACATAAGTAGCACGCATCCAGCAAGTAAGACACATGCACAACTCGCCCAAATCCTTGTCCGCCCTCAGAAATTGTCCGGTATGCTGGAAAATCCTCACACGCAACAAGCCCGTGTAGCTTGCCCGGAAAGGTGTGACAAGGCCTTAACATGGCAACGGATAAAAAGGATTTGCGTGCGCACCTCCGGGCGACTACGGGTGAGAAACGTGCTAGGTACTGTTACGTGCAGGTCATCTGCGGGGACCTCCGGGTAGTAAAAATTGTTCTTCGCAAGTCACACTCAAGGCTTGCCCGGAAAGATGTGACACGGCTTGTAAGGCCTCGTCACACCTTTCCGGGCAAGCTACGCGGGCTTGTTGCGAGTAGGGATTTTTCAGCACGCAGGAAAATTTTCTGCGGGCGGACAAGAATGTTTACGAGTTTCGCACTTGTGTCTTATTTGCTAGAGGCGTGCAATACTTACCTTCTACTTGCGTGTATTCCGTTTGACCTGCGTGAGAACTTTGAAACCGATCCGTTTTCTGTTACGAGCGACTTACGGGTACTGGGAACTACCTGCGTTGGAGTTGTCTGCAAGGCGCTGCCGGTAAGGGTCTCCTACTGGTGTTCTGCGTGTAACCCCACAACTCACCCGGAACATATTTTGAATATGCTCAAGGCCTTGTCATACCGTATCTGGGGAAGTTTGACTTGCGGGGAAGCAAATTTGCTACCCGGAGCTCTCCAAAGTTGGTCCGCACCTGACAGTACCTAGCGCGTATCTCGCCTGTATTTGCCCGGAGGTGCGCACGCAAGTCCGATTTACCCGCAGCTAAGTTTACAGCGTGACCAAAACTTTTTCCGGGTGAGTCGTGGGAATTGCCCGCAGAGGTACACGCAGAACGCCATAGTAGGAGGCCCTTAGCTGCAGCACCTCGCAGGCAACTCCCATGCATGTATTTCGCAGTCCCCGTATGCGGCCAAATTAATTACATTCTGTGGTACTTCTGCCATTCCTTCAGAGGAATTCCTTCACTGAGTTGTCAGCCCCACGCACCTGGCACGCAGGTCACACAGCATACCCGCACGAAAAGCAATCGCAATAGCTTACTCGAGCCTTCAGCTCGGGTGAGTTAAATAAGTGTCTTGCCTGTCTTTACTGCAGGACCATATCACCTTAACTCCTTGACCGTATTATAAATCTCTAGCCCATCCATGGGTTTTTAGTTCAGTTATCAAAATGTGCAGATTGTCCAAAATGTGCAGGCAAATCCACTTTTAACTGCACATTTTGGTAACAGTTGATCCCGTCAGGTATAGGTGCACTATCGGCACATTTTGGTAAATTACCAAAATGTGCAATTACCAAAATGTGCCGTGACATAGTGACGGCACATTTTGGTAACTTGCACATTTTGGTAATTTACCAAAATGTGCCGTAACATACTGTGCTGGAGTTCAAGCAGGACAGTGATGTAAATCAGTTCGATTGCAATGTGCCTTGTAGACGTTCATCTGAATGGATTTTGTGGTGTTCTTTAGGACAATGTGGATATCTCCAGGGAGGTGTGCTCCTAGAGAATGTGGAGCAAACACAGCACAGATGAGATCATAATGATATGTCTTGTACAATTAGCGTTTGTCCCGCTGCTGCTGCATGGTTGGAGAAGCAATGTGACCCTGGCGTATCCGGGTCCTTACCCCGGGCAACCACCCTCCGGATAACTACCACAAGGATAACTATCCCCCCCCCCCCCGGGCTATTCCCCCTAGGGCAACTACCCCCCCCCCCCCGACAACTACCTTCCTAGGGCAATTACCCTCCAGGGCAATTACCCCAAGGGCAACTACCCCCCCCCCCCCCGACAATTACCTTCCTAGGGCAATTACCCCTAGGGCAACTACCCCCCCGGACAACTACCCTCTTAGGGCAATCACCCCCCAGGGCAATTTCCCTTAGGACAAGTACCCACCGGATAACTACCCATCGGATAACTACCCCCGGATAACTACCACCCGGATAACTACCACTCATATATCTACCCCCCCCCCCCCGGAAAATTACCCCCTAGATGACTATACCCCCCGGATATCTACCCCTGGATAACTTCCACCCGGATAACTATACCACCCAGATAACTACCACTCAGATAACTACCACCCAGATAACTACCAACCGGATAACTACCACCCGGATAGCTACCACCCGGATAACTACCCCCTGGATAACTACCACCCGGAAAACTACCACCCGGAAAACTACCCCCTGGATAACTACCCCTTGATAACTACCCCCGGATAACTACCACCCAGAAAACTACCACCTGGATAACTCCCCCCTCCCCCCCCCCCATAACTACCCCTGGATAACTACGCCTGGATAACTACCACCCGGATAACTACCCCCCCCCCCCCTTTTTTTCCTTTTCCCCGTATACCTACTCTATTCTCTATTCCCAGAGACAATTATTCGACACGAAGTCTACGTTCACCAACATGGATGGGGTGATCGTGCTTTCTCCGTTATAGGACCAAAATTGTGGAATCAGCTACCTATTCAGATAAGGCAACTGTGATGTCATCTACAAAAATATTTAAATCCAAACTTAAAACGTATCTGTGAAGAAAAATAGCTGAGCGATCAAGAGATGTAAGGCTTTATCACTTTGACCCTCATTTAAAAAAAAAAAAAATAAATTGGTCACTTACATGTTTCCATACACTCTTCATGCACCGCTTGACAGTATTTGAAGTACATTCATTTATCTGCTTAGGAGTTTATATTGGTCGGTTCTTTATGCATATTATGTGAGATCTTTGTGCTTTAATTCTTCATATAATCATATCCTTTTGACAAATCCTGCCGTTTTTGTTTTCCGTCGCCGGCTCTTGTGTATAAACTGTTCCAGTGGCCTACTGCTGTTTTTTTTTTCTTCAAATAAGCCAATTGTTGTTTTGAATATTTTCTTTCCATTTTATTAGAAATGTTGAAAATGATTCGCTTACTCCGATTAAACCTTTAAAAAGTAATATCTTTTTAAGTTAATGTCGACAATTCTACCTTTCCCTTATTATTCATGATAACTGATTGGTCGTTTTGAGAATGAAAATGAATGAAAACAATTTCTTCTTTTATTTGTATATGCATTCAAATTCGAGTTTCAGCACTTGCATAATGTATTACAGTATACGTATTCATTTTAGGTCGTTTCTTTTTTCTTGTTCAATTCTATATCAATTCTATATTAATTTCTACTTGATATACGGTTTTTAAGTGCAACTGCTTTTCTTGTATTACATTTTCTTGTTGAATCGTACACATTTGCAAACATGCAAGTCGTTTCACAAGTCTAATGTTACTGACCCCATGTTGGATACTATATGTCGTCTCATACGAACCAACATTACACGTTCAGCATGTATCGAAATCTTATTACCAAGAACATCTCTGAGAATTAATAAGCAAGCTGGTGTGATACGTACCTATACACACACATACACACACACACACACACACACACACACACACACACATATATATATATATATATATATATATATATATATATATATATATAATAAAATGTGTCTGTGTGTTTGTGTGTGTGTGTGTGTGTGTGCGTTTGTAAGGACCTTCAATTGGGGATATACGTAGGTTCACACACCTTCCAAAGCGGAAAGCGGGCATATCCCCGTTTTCTGAAGGTGCTTGGATGATTTTCAAATGACCTCAGGAACCATTTTTGGCCTATACCCAGTGCTCTACGTGCAGTTTTAGAAACTGGCCCGGTTGCGTAACTGACCCGATTTGTGTGTAAGGTGGTGTGTGTCGCCCCCGCGCAGTTTGTGTAGGACATTTTTCAGCGGCTCCCCGGTTGCACTGAGAAAAACCCACGGCACGCTCGAGAGTAACATGTGAGTTCCTAGTCCTACGCTATCGTGTGTGTACACTCACATTTCTCTGGGAGCGTTTGGTCATGGGTAGAAGAGAGCACAATTACACGAAGGAATGAGAAAACATTTATTTTATTTCATCAATCAAAATATGAAAGATCAAATATGAAAACACAAAAATATAAGGCCCTCAGACCCGTGGATTTCCACGGTAGGTACCAGTTAAATATCTACAAGCAGGTAAACGCCAGGCAGGTACATTGTCCTTTCGTTGTGGTATGCTCCTTTTCTTCTGTCTGTCCACGGAGGTGTTCAATACAGAAGGAGAAGAGACAAAAATCTCTCCTTTGTACTCATGCTCCGTGCAGGGAAGAATTAATGAGGTCTATCGCAGGTGCTGATGAGTTGCTCTGACGAAACACAGCATTCCTGCATTTCTGTATAAATATGCATCGTTCTTCAATCAAAGCAAACCGAGCGAACAGCAGTTCGATGCCCCTTTCAATACTTTCTGCAGCAATGTGTATAGAGAACAAAACACGTGAACAAAAATCAGTTAAAAAATGGTAGGGCACTGCTTTATCCATTTATATTTCATAATCAGAAAGATTTCACATTCAACTTCTAAACTTCGCAAACAAAGCCATCTTGTGCGCAAGGTTTTTGATCGATTTTTTTAAAATGAGGTTTATATTTCCCTTATCAGTTCTGGGGTTTCAATAACATGAATATTATGAAGAAAAACTGAAGGGATTTGTTCCGTGCCATATTACCCCCAAGTTCCACACATAAATTCCACATTTCTTCTGAACGGATGTCTCCAAAATATTTTCAAACTCTGTAAAAGAGCGGCTTAGAGCACGGGAAGTCAAAGACAATGGAATGTCTATAAGCATTCAAGAATATTGTCATGCAATGAACCTACAAAAAGAATTGCACAAAGTGCGAAGAGATTTCGGTCCAGGCCTATCGAGACAACGAATGCCCAAAGAATTAAAAAAAAAAATGAAGATGCGTTCGCATCCGTGTGCTAATCATAATGATCACCGAGTTTGAGAGATACGCTGGAGCAGTTTTTTTTTTTTCTTCCTCTTTTTGTATTTTTTATTTTTTTAGCATGTTCAAAATACAAGTAGGTTCCGGCGTATCTCTGCAGGTCTTATACAGCATAGCAACAGCCCCGAGCTTAACATGCATTTGCATGGTATTCGACGGTGGAAAGGCTTCATTTGACTACAAGAATCATTAACCGTTTTGGCGAATGACACAATTACTGCCGGGATTACACGTCATTGACATTAGCAGGGAGGTGTTAGAGAAGGAGAAGAAACGAGAATCTTTTCTTTTGCCCATGCTCCGTGCCGCCGAGAAGTTTTGCACTCTAGCGCAGGTGCTAATAAATTGCTTTGACAAAAGACAGCACATCTGTTTAAGCATGGAGGTACTTACCTCCATGTTCTACCTAACAATACCACATTACTCGTAACAGATAGTGTATAGCGATGTTAGCACTCCCGAGGGCAAGCCGCCTCATATGGTAATAGTGTAGATAAATCTGACTTCAGAGCACTGTAGCTTATGGCAGCCATAAACTGGGAGCTTCCAAAGAAGAACAAACGCACTTTCAATGGGTTATGAGATGTTTCAAGGGGCCCTGAAATCCAAATGCATGTTGATTTGTGTTGATTTATGATACCCTCAACATCACTTCTGTGGTGAAACGAATATCTAGAAACATTTCATATATTTTTAACGATTTTTTTTCAAATTTTTTTTTTTCAGATTACTTGGGAACGCCCACAAAAATCCTTCCAAACCAATATTCTTGAGATGACCTCATCTGTCAGTCATAGCTAAAGTACTGAAATGTTTGACAAAAAAAATTGGAATGCACCTTCCCCTCGACTGAGTATAACTTGTACAACTTGCACGTTCCCTCGCCATGTCTTTTGTTAGTCACATTAATATCACAGAAACTCCCGGTTAAAGATTACCATAAAAACAGCTATAGTGTCCAAACCGAATTGGTCTACACGAGTGCCTCACATACTGGCAACCGAGAGTTAGTGAGCATTGATTTCGCATGATATCAAAGAATCTATTCTCCGTATAGAATTTTTTATGACATACGATAGAGTCTATCTGACAGGGGGTTATACCATACATGCGCAGTTTGGGCTGAGTGGTGGAAAATCTAACGGAATCGCTGATTTGTTAGCTATTTGAATGAAACAAGTACCGTAATTAGTCACTTATTGAACGATTTATTCCAAACTCTTATACACTGCAGCATAGATGGACGAATAGCAAATGGAAATAAATGGACGAGTAGTAAAATGGACAATTACAAATGGTGTGTTTGCTTCAAATGTTTATTGCAGACTCCTAATGTCTGGAAAAGTATACCAAACATAGCATGCTTGTGAGGTATTATAGATTCAGAAATTCATGCATGTGCATGTACACTCGTGTATAATAAGACTGGTAGTGGTGCAGATAATGTAGCTGTAAGGCTGGGTTCACATAGAAGTTTACGGTATACGGCATACGGTATTTGCTGTTCGTTATTCGCTATTCGCTATACGGGCATGGCGGGTCACAGAAGGTAGCACCTGTGTCCTACTTGGCGCCGTCAAGTCGATCCAGCTCAGTACACGTCCACCACCCACACCATCAACTCCATCTCCCATCATGCAGGGATGATTTCTTCCTCCTACACAACCATCCCAGCAATCTTATTAACAGTTTCTGAACTGAGAATACATTAGAATGTCCATCTTTTATACAACAAATTTATTTCTTGAGTACATGAATAAAAAAATAAAAAAACTGACCCAACTCCACTGGGGTCATTTTGGGTAAATCAATTAAAACGGATTATTTTTAATTTTTTTTTCATCATTATTTTTCATCATGATACACAACAATGCATCAGAATATCAGTCTACATGCTTGTTTTTGCTAAAGGGCAAATCCAGACCAAAATATTCATCATTTCATAAACGAGAGATGGTATACGCTGTTCGAAAATCGAACAAACACGATTCCCACTATACTATACTATACTATACCCAGCTATTCGGCATTTTCGAATAGTGCCCTCTTATGTGAACGGGTATTAGGAAATCCTATCGTTCGATTCAAGCTATTCGCGTGCCCTCGAAAACGTGCACCGTATACCCGAATAGTATACTCCTATGTGAACGCAGCCTAATGGTCGAGATGCTTGCATCGGCGGAGAGCATTACATTTTGTTTTTAAGGTATTTTGGGTCGCTGGTTTTTTTTAAAAATGCCTTATCCAAGAGACATGAGCACTGGGTCGGCCGCCATCCTGAATTCTAATATCATGGCCGCCATGAAGAAACAATTAGGGCTTAAAGATTCTTGTCTTGGCTTCTAAATGACTTGTGGCATTAATATTTCGTACACAAGGGCTTTTGGACATGCTGAATTCAAATTCATGTGACGGATGGATTTGAAATGTCTGACGAACATAATGGAAAGGCCGCCATTTTAAATTTCAGTATGCCGCCTCAACGAAAAGTTGAAAATCTTAAGTTCTAAATGACGAATGTTGCTGAAATTGGTTGCACATTAATATTATAACAAGCTTGGCTAGAAAATGGAATAATGTAATCTGAAACGGTTTAACGAACTGTTTGCCAGCCATTTTGAATTACAATATGACTGCTAAGACCAACATTACGAATAATTACATGAAATATAATAGGAGCTTGGAGGGGGGACTGTTGATTCAATTTGCATTGGTGAAGAAAAGGACTCTGTCATGAGGGCAGGGAGTAGGTCTACACATCTTGCCCCTTTGGTTCTGTCTACAGAAGTAGGCCTCAAAGGCAACAGGCGCCGATAGTTGCTTGAGTAATCATAGAATTCAATTTTTTAACAGTATGCAGGATTCATATGACAGGCGCCATGTAAAGCACAAGCTATTTTTATTGCGTAATATACTGTATGAAATCTGCTGAATCTCTGGTTTGTTAGCACTGAAGACGACAAGGAAATCGTCTTGCAGGAAAAGACTTGTTTGTTTGTTTGTTTGTTTTCCTCCTTTGTAATGCTCGCCGTTGCTTGCCTCACAACAACAGGCAGTCAGAGTTTGCATGCATTTGAATAAAATTCAGCTTTTGAAAGCATTCACTTAACTAGAAAATGTTATCTGTACTCAGTTTTGTGGCGCAGGCAGGTGGTTACTAGAAAAGAAGTGACATCTCTTCGCGCTTTTGCAAATTTATGGGTAGGCCCTGTAGCATGACAATTGAAAAAGTAGCATTTCTTCTGGCTTTGGTGTTCCATGTTCCAAACCGCTCTATAACGCCTCCTTGCTTTCCTTCAGACAGGCTGTCGGCGGTTAATGGGATCCCTCACAGTATATCGGAAAAAGACACATTTGATTCATAATGATGTAAATGTATGTATGGACTTTTTTTTAATGTTGATGTGCAATAGTTGTTTGATTGTGCACATCAGGCGTGTCAGGGCATCAGTGAAAGGAAGCAGATTTTAGCTGTGTGTATGGGGGAGGGGTGTAAGGAATATGTGCAATATGTGTTATAATTTATGGATTATGATGTTGGGATGGTTTGTATAAAGTAAGGTGTTTCAAAATTTGTGGTTATGTATACCTCTTGCAGCAATTAACTCTTCCATAGTTTTTTGCGTATGTACACAAATACATTTATTTTCCCCTCTTTGCACGTTCAACACATGATGCTACTCTGTGTCGTGATGTATGTTTAGTTCCCTGAATTTTTTGAGTATTCATTGTTTTGATGTTTCATATGTAATGTAATTTGTTATTTGTCTGTTGTCAATATGTGTTATGAATGTGTGACAAAATCAAATTTCCATGTCATGTTTTTATACATAATTTGGACAATAAAGAAATGAAATAAAATGAAATGAAAGCATGTTTAAAATGTTATTGTAACGCTTTTGACAGAAATTGTAATTAACGGGTGATGAATGTCCATGGTCAAAGCAATTCAGTATAAAACCTGCGATGGAGCGTGTAACTTCTGAGCGACACGGAATAATCTGGGGTATAAAAAAGAAAGGATAGATTGTTTAAATGATTGTTTTTTTTTCTGTAAACACCTCTCAGACGGACGTCGTGATAGGCATCTTTCAAGAACGGCTGATTTCCATCGCACCAATGAAGACACGGGGAATTGTCCATATAGGGCACCCAGAGGACATCTTGTTCTTTTTGTATTGTTCATAGTGGCTTGCCTCACAATTGACATAACATCAGGTGGCGGGAGTTTGCATGCATTTGAATACGATTCAGATTTTGAAAGGAAACACTTGACTAGAAATGATAACCTCGCCCAGTTTGAATACTTGGGTGACATTAGGCGTTTTCACATCAACCCGATAAAAATCCAAGCTCGAAATATTTTCGCGATTGCGAACTAGCGCGCTATTTCATTTCTTATTCACATCAGCCCGAAGAGAATTAGCCCGAATTTTTTCGAGCTAATTCGACAGCTGAGTATGTGCAAACAGCATAAGTAATGTATGTGCCCTCTCAAAAATTTCTCATGATTTGTGTGCAGTTTGCCTCGATCGATCGGGTCACACACGCTAGGCATAATGGGATGCATCGCGCTAATTTCTCGAGTCGTTTTCACATTAGGCGTTTTCACATCAGCCCGATAAAAATCCAAGCTCGAGATATTTTTCGCAGAAAATAGTCAGCAAAATAGCGCGCTATTTCGAAACATCGGGGCTGATGTGAAAACGCCTATTATCAAATAGCGCGCTACTATCCCGCTATTTCAGAAATTTCCCGAGTTGGACTCGAGAAATTTTCTCGATCAGAGCGATACAATTAGCGCATTAATTTGTGTTCACATTATCAAATAGCGCGCTATTTCGCTATCGGGAAAATTTCCCAAATCAGAAAATAGCGCGCTATTTCGAAACATCGGGCTGATGTGAAAACGCCTAATGAGAAACTGCTGATTTCGATAGCACTAATGAAGACACGGTATTTTGTCATTAGGACAGGGAGTGATAAGGTTACCCCTTTTGTAATGCTCGTGGTAGCTTGCCTCGCCTATCACCAGGTGGTGGGAGTTTGCATGCATTTGAATAGGATTCAGGTTTTGAAAGGGATCATTATGATTAGAAATGTTAACCGCACGCAGTTTGGATTCTTGCCCAGTTTGGATCCTTGTGCGACTTTTTTTGTGTGGATTTCGATAGCACCAATGGAGACACGGTATTATGTTAATGTGCCAGAGAGTGGTCACGTTGCCCCTTTTGTAATGTTAGTAGTAGCTTGCCTCACATAGCACCAGGTGGTGGGAGTTTGCATGCATTCGAATACGATTCAGGTTTTGAAAGGAATCAACTGACTAAGAATGTTAACCGTACCCAGTTTGGGTCTGTGATAGGCTACGCCTACTTTGAGAAACTGCTGATTTTGTTGGCACCAATGAAAACACTGCATTTTCTCGATAAGGCATCGATCGAGTGGTCAGGTTGCCTATTTTGTGATGTTCGTAGTAGTTTGCCTCACACAGCATCAGTTAGCGAGAATGCGTATGCATTCGAGCTTTGAAAGGAATCATTTGACTAAGAATGTTAACCGCACCCAGTTTGGTTCGTGCATGGACCTACAACACATGGACATTCATCGCTCGTTAATTAATTCGTGCACCTGTTTCTGTCAAAAGCGTCACAAAAACATTTTGAACATTCTTTCCTGCTTTGATCCAGTGTTGTCCACCGACAGCCAGCCTGGACAAAAATAAGACGGCGCTTTGAGAAATATAAAAACTACATGCGCAGAAGCTAATAACTCTCTTAAATCAAGAAAAAATTAATGCATGTGCAGTTGTAGTGTATATTGCGAAATCATCGCTAAAGCAATTTCATTTGCGAAATGCAAGTACTTTACAAGAAAAAGCAACTAACTAAGCAGATTGACTGTGATTTGTAATCTATTTTTCCCCATTTGTCGCACATTGTTTCAGAGTAAACATGGGCAGTGACAGTAGACAACATGCTTGTCTTGCCATTCAGGGATGTGACATGCATGGCCGCAAGTGGCCGCTTCAGTAATTACAAATTTTGTGACGCAAAATTTGTCCTTGTTTCAGGTTTGCTGCTCCCCATCATTGGTGTTTATTCAAAGGCAGTTGAGTCTGAAAAGGCACCTCAGCCAAATAGGACCGAAATGAGGGAAACCGGGTTCTTTTGTCAGTGATGATGCACGATTACACAATCGTCATTGTCCAAACGTCTGAAAATACTCATTGAGATGCACATAATCAGGTGGCGGTGGTGAACATTGGATCAAAGAAAGACCTCCGTTCATGGTCCATATGTGTAGTAGGTCCATGGTTCGTGTGACAGGCCAGGCCTACCCTAAGAAACAGCTGATTTTGTTCGTAGCACCAATGAAGACACGGTATTTTGTCAATAGGGCAGTCAGTGGACATTTTGCCCCTTTTGTATTGTTTCTAGTATAGTCTGTCCCACATAACATCAGTTGGCGGGAATTGCATGCATTTGAATAAAATTAGACTTATGATTGGAATCCCTTGACTAGGAATGTTAACCGCACCCACTTTGGGTCGCGTGACAGGATATATTGAGAAACTGCTGAGTTTGTGAGAACCAATGAAAACGAGGGATTTTCTCATATATGGGCGTTGAAGAGAGTTTTTTACTCCTGTCATTGGCTAGGGGGTAGATTCAGTGAAAACAGGGAGGTGGGACCACCTCCCTGGTGAAAAGTATAAAGGGGACAGCGTGGATAGAGACCAGCCTGTATCACCGCTGGAGGAGAGTCTACGCCACATGGAGGAGTCGTGCATGCTGAGGAACAAGTCATTTTTCCCTGCAGCAAGGCATCCGACATCATGCCGGTGAGGAGCTGGGAGGACCACACGGCCGTTTCGTGGACATCATCTCTCCCAGGAGTTGGGTAGCTGTCTACTTTGGTTCCTTTGTACCGGCATTCAAAGCAAATACGTAGAAGTAAAACACATTTAGCCCTCTATATTCTATTTATCTATTTATTTACTTCACGAAATATCTGTAGACTAGATCTATGGTCTTAGTGAGGGAAAAAAACTACACACAATGTGTGCATCCAATGCTTTTTGCATGTTTACAAGTTATGTTATGTAACATTGTTTGTGTGGAAACTGTATTAACTGGTTACTTACATTTTTTATGCCTGTCGTATCAAAGGTGAATGCTAGTCGACAAGCCCACCCAGTGTCCCAACAGCACTTATGGGGGACGTGCAGCCAGTGAGACCAATCCAAGCTCGAACACCTGCTAGACCGACCACGGAGCCATCCCCGGCAGCAGACACCAGTCCACCTGTACCCGCCATGAATGGGCTATTGGTAGTTTAGTCTGTCTCTTTTAAATCTATGCTTGCAATATGATATTGTGTCACTTGTGTTACGGTATAGGGCGTGTCCAACATGCCACTTTGTCTCTTTTATCTCTTGTGCAGGTTCCGTAACCAATCTAGCAGTTAGCTCAAAACGAATATCATTTTAGCAGTACACGGTTTTAAGCGGTGATAATGTACTGGCTGTAAGCTCTCATTGCTTTGTGTTTTTAATTCCATATTTGGGACAAAAATTACAGAAATTTACTACGCTACTACATGCCATGTGCCACGATTTCATCTATATCCCCGACTTCCGTTTGATTTTTTTTTTATTTGAAAAAGTGAAACGAAAAACAATGAAAAGTAATACCGATTCTGATCACGGTATAGTGAGATGTAGATTGCGGAAACGTTTATGATCGATATCATGTTTTTATGTCTTCATAGATCTAGACTTCTACAGGTTAGCCGAGCATCCCATTGCCTTGGCGGGGCATACAACCAACGGGACTAATCCACGCTCAAACTACCCATTACTAGCTCACCTCCCGTTCTTCACTTTGGTCAGCACGGTGCAGACGACCTTTACGATCCTGGGTAATGCATCTTGAGTGTCTTGACTGTCTTTTCGGGTGACAGGCTGCCTCTTTGCTCCATCCTAGATAACTATCATTCCTCATGATAAAATCTAAATGTTCTTAGAAGGCAAATGACTGCGAACAAGGTTTGCTTTTAATTGTATATACTTTCGGGTGGAACTGCTTGTACAGCAAGTTTAGATATTTAGATTCACTATCAATTCTGGTATTTCCTGACAGACGGTATTAATCTACTAATATCTTGAAGCATAAGACTGATTGGAGGTTCTCCTCTAAATGTATTTAGACCCTTTTGGATTTAATTCTCTTCCCGAGAAACCGACAAAATGGCTTTGTAATGTATGCCGTATAACGTATTCCCCGTTGCCTCGAGACATTTAGCTGAATAACATGACTTGCCCTCTAATGACGACAGCTTCATCTTAAAAGACTTGAAAATCACCCAATATCGAAAGACCTGGTCAAACATCAAATCTTTAGTGGAAATGCAGATTGCTTCATGGACTTCTTCGAGATATCTTGTACAGTTGATTGGAATAAAAGAAATAACGTTACGAAATGAAAATAAAAAAGTATTTTCACAACCTGTTTGTCTTTATTTTCAGATTGCCCATATTGAAATGTGACATCCATCTCATTTTCTATGCAGAGTATATAAGATAAAATATGTCAAAAGTGCAGAGTGTACAGACCCCAGGGGGTGTGCTGTCATAGTGCATACCCAGTCGGCACTGTGACAGCACACCCCCTGGGGTCTGTACACTCTGCACTTTGACATACCGTATTTATCTTAATATGGCATACAAAATGAAATGGAAAATTCATTTGTTCAGGCTTGTAATTTCGGCAGTGTTGTGAAAGTGAAAAGTGTGAAATGTGACATCCACTTCACTTTTTATACATCACAGCATACAACATGATTTGAAAGTGTGTGTTGGTGTGACTGCGTGGCGTGTCCCATATCACGTAGTAAACAAAACTCTACAAAACGATATAAAAAAATATTGATTTCTTAAAAGACACAAACACTCGACCAGACAAGACACAGTTCAGTATAAGAGTATGTAGACAGACACGCAGGGGGTGGGGTTCAGAGCGAGCAAGAGAGTATGTAGACAGACACGCAGGGGGTGGGGTTCAGAGCGAGCAAGATGTTTCTGTGATATTAATGTGACTAACAAAAGACATGGCGAGGGAACATGCAAGTTATGCTGAGTCGAGGGGAAAGTGCATTCCAATGTCTTTTGTTAAACATTTTAGTACTTTAGCAATGATTGACAGGTGATGTCATCTCAAGAATACTGGTTTGGAAGGATTTTTTGTGGGCGTTCCCAAGTAATCTGAAGAAAAATAGAAGAAAAAATCGTTAAAAATATATGGAATGTTTCTAGATATTCGTTTCACCGCAAAAGTGATGTTGAGGGTATCATAAATCTACACAAATCAACATGCATTTGGATTTCAAATCCTTCAGAATAACAAATCTTCGGAATAACGAAGCTTCAGAACAACGAACCTTCGGAGTAAAGAACCTTCGGAATAACGAACCTTCGGAATAACGAACTGTAACCTAATTATGGGATATTGCGGCTACTCCATGACCTTTCATCCCAGGCAGAACTGCCCTCGAGTAGTTGTCTTGTCTTGTCTGGTTGGCATTCTGAATATAAGCAGGATGTGCGCAGTGTACTCAGAACATCCGAACGGCAAAAAGAGTCGCTGCAGATGTAGAATGTTTGTACACCTTTGTACCTTAAGCTTTGTTATATCAAAGCTAGATCATTGATTTTGCAGTGTTGCTTTACATACTAGTCTCTATCAAAATGCCTTGCATTGCCAATAATAAGACTTGACCTGGGCCCTGTTTTATGAAGAGTTAAAATTGATTATATAGTTGATTTCAACTGTAAGTCTATGGCAGCCTGCCTGGTAAGGAAATTTAAAATTGATTTTATCTTTTGACGCCCCTTCGCTGGTCATACCTCCCCCAATCATGAACATAAACCGACACCCTTGACTACCTGTGGCGGATCCGGGGGGGGGGGGGGGGACGCACCAGGCGCCCCCCTTAATTTCCAAAGCGAAAAAATATAGCTACAAACGGCAGTTTTTGGACTGTAAAATGTCAAAATTTTCAAGCTCGCTCGCATTTAATCACTATGCCATTTATTTAGTACAGTCTACTATGTCGAAATATTGGGTCCCGTGAGATTTTCGTGCCAAAATTGATTTTTTTTTCTTTTTTAGCTGACTTGGTCAAATTGGGGGTGCTGAATCCAAAAACCTTTGGTTCCATTTTTCCGACTACGTCTTCAGTCGCCATTTTGAATTTCAAAATGGCCGCCATAGCAAATTATATTTTGACCCAATTCTCATAATGTGAGCATCATAGAAGGTTGATTTGATGCAAAAAGCATGTTTCTGATGTCAGACATTCTGATACACCATTTTCTAATATTGTAGATAGCTTTGATACAATTTTTAGGCAGCCATCTTGAAATTCAAAATGGCCGCCATATCTAATATATTTTTACCCATATCTCAGATTGTAAGCATTGTGTGGAGTATAAATTTTGGGCAAAAAGCATGCTTATGATGTCAGTCATGCTAATATATACATTCCTTCATTTAATGATGGATCATTTTCCTTAGCGGCCATCTTGAAATTCAAAATGGCTACCATAACAAATGTAATTGGACCGGTATCTCATATCGTATGCATTGTGTAAGGTTCTAATTTGGGGCAGAGAGCATGCGTATGTTGTTAGACATTCTGCAACATCTTTTCCTGAAACGATGGTTCATTTTGATATTAAAGGTGGCCATCTCGAAATTCAAAATGGCCGCCATACCAGAATGTATATTTTGACCCATATCTCATGTTGTACACAATACAGTTCACATTTCGGGCATAAACCGGGCTCATGATGTTGAACATTCAGATGCACTTGTTCCCTCCCTAAAATTTCAGATCACTTTCAAGGCTGCCTTCTTAAAATTCAAAATGGCTGCTTTTCATCTAATATCTCTGGTTACAAGCAACTTTAAGACATATCAATGTTTATGATGGCGTACAGTGTACATTCTTTAAAACACACACACACACATAGGACCTATACATTCTGTAATAATGGATTATTTGTATTGGTCGCCATTCTTGAAATCAAGATGTATTTCGACCATATTTGGTGCTGTAAGATCTTTAAACTGCAAACCCACGCATGGTGAAACACTCATGAATAAGTCAATCACTTCATGGAATATTGCGTAAGCGGAAGTGTTTCCTGTCCTGTAGGTACACTGTTGTGTTGAAATGCAAAAAGGCTGCCATCTGAAACATTCCTTTAAAAGCATAGTGTTTGGGTGAAATTTGTGAATGGGAAATCATGTGATTTTGATGTTACAAACAAATGACTTTCAAAAAAAACCCCTCTTAATAACTGTGTCTGAGTGACTAAATAATGCCCCATTTAGACGATTTAGTTGTAAGAACTTACAATATTAGCCCTATATACTCTAATAATTCGTGGGATAGTCACTTAGATAATTAAATGTTTTCTAGGCTCATTCCCTGCACGTGTTTTTAAAGAAACAGCACTCTAAAGCTGTACACAGGGGAGAACTATAGTTCTAAATTCTTCCAGAAATAATGACTTTTGCATTTCTTGCTGTTGAGCATGATAATGAATTCTGTGGCTACCGTTGGTGTAGGAAGCTCGAAGCATTTTATAATAATTGAACAATTTATGCATACCCTTTGGAAATATCTACAATCTAATATATCATATTTATATGTATTAGAGGCACAAATTAGGTTGTGAGAGTTTACGAGGTTAGTTCTCTATTGTATCAAGTCTCTACGAGGGTAAAGCGGGAAATTGTCCTGGTTGAAGTCATCCACGCCAAACTTCTGGAAGGCACGGACTGTGTCATAGCACATTCTGCATGATTCAAGGCTTAGAGAATTCTTGATCCATCTGCTCTTGGAGACATCCTCAAATTTTCAACTTCAGGCAGCACCATGAAAGGCATGAAAAAGCAGACCTTTAGTTGTTCCTGTTTTTTCGCAACAAATTGCAGAGCATAATCTCTCAAAATTGTCAATTGTATCTTTATCATTTCCTTTTCCAGTGATGGAGCAGACAACATGCAAGGCAGTAAGTGACGCAAACCTACAAGATCCATCAGGATAATTGAAATGTTAGAGTCTACGTAATAATCGTCAATATCTCTGATTTTCCCGTTGCTCTAATACATACAATGGAATGAGGCTATTTGTTGTGAGTGACGGGTGACAGTAACTCCCATGGCATCTTTGATGATGCTTACTCTTGTTTTTTTTTTTTTTCTTTCCATGATGTGGTCTCTGTGTCAGATGGAATTGACTGCTCAGTATTTCAACTTTCAGGCTGATTATTTGGCTCAGTTTTGTGAGTTTCTAAGGCATGGGTAGGAAAAAATGAACCTTAAATAGTGAGAATGAGGAGAAGGCCATGAAACAATGAGATGAAGAGTGATTGTGGAATTACTTAGAACTTATACCTTTCAATATTGTATCGTTTAGCAATGACTGGATAATGACAGGTCTATCAGGCTGTAGAACCAGTAGAAATGTTATGAAGAATTGGTGATCCCTTAAGCTTAATGACTTTGGATCCAATCTGACATGGTGTATTTTTTTTTTGGCACTAGCTGAATGTCTGGCCTTTCTCACAATATTCCAGAGATTGATATATTCTAATTCCCTCAGATACAAATTCTTGGTACAGAACATTAAAACTGCCCTTTTCATCTCTTTCTAGAGTATCTTCCTTGAAATGTTTCTCATACCTGACTACCAAACACCACATTCATCAGCTTCAAGGCAGTGACAATTTCTTACATTACCCTCGTGTGATGATCTTCTAAGTTGTGGAGGAATTCTTATGGATGCAAGCGCCACAAAACTGAACTATCATTACTCCTTTGTGGTTTTAGAATCATTGGCTGTACAGCAGTAAGCATCTTGGAAGTCTTGATAATTGAAGATGACCCACTCAAGGGCAATCAGGAAAAAGCCTACTTATTCCTTCTTCATTCTGTGTTATTCCAGAAATATATCTAGCAAACCTTAAGTGTGTAAGTTTATGGCCAACAAACAAGCTTGTGAATGGGATGCCTGGTAGGGTGACCATAGCATTTCTTGCCATTGCGAGACTTTTCCTTGTTTGTCTTCATTCTCTTGAGGCAGCATCAAGTTTTTGAAGATCACTTTCAATTGCATCAATGCTTTTGTACAAATATTCATCGACTGGAATTAAATATAATCATTAACGAGGTTCCACAACGCAAAATAACGCGTTGCCTGAGAGGCAAAAACGAACCGTTTCAGCGCGCAGTTTGCGAACCGCATACCCGCATGGCTATATAGGATGTAACGTTAACACGCTTGCCCACACTATCGGACAGTGGTATGCCCCCCCCCCCCCCCCCCCCCCTCCCTACGCAGTTTTTGCCCCTCAGCATCTCTTGATGAGGTAATTAGAACCTCATCCTTACATTTTGAATTGAAAGATGGCTGTCATTCTGCGTGAACTGGAAATAAATTCAGTCTAACTATAGGACAATTTAGGCACATTCATCTAAGGTGCTTACCACAGTATTATAATTATGTTTTCTATGGCGGCCAGCTTGAATTTCAACATGATGGCCTATCTAATGATCCACAATTAGGAAACAGCTGTACTGGACCGTTGGACACCACAAGCAAGTGCATTCTTGAAAATTTGATGCTTCTACAATAATTGCAAACTGAGATATGGGTAAAAACGCTATGGCGGCCATTTTGAATTTCAAGATGGCGGCCTACAAACTCTACAAAGCAATCCACAATACCAGAATATGATGTATCAGAGTGTCTGACATTATAACGATGTATTTTGCACCCAATTTGATGTTTCTACAATGCTCACTTTATGAGATATGGGTAAAAATACAGCTTGCTATGGCAGCCATTTTGAAATTCAAAATGGCAGCCTACAAATTGTATCAAAACAATCCACAATATCAGACAAAGATTTATCAGAGTGTCTGACATCACACTCATGCATTTTGCACCGAATTTTAAGCTTCTACAATGCTCACTTTATGAAATATGGGTCAAAGTACAGTCTGCTAGGGCGGCCATTTTGAAATTCAAAATGGCGGCGGAAGACGTGGTCAGAAAAAATGGAATCAAATTTTTTTTTTGATTCAGCACCCCCAAACTGACAAAGTTAGCGAAAAAAAAAATCAATTTTGGCACGAAAATCTCACGAGATTACATAGTAGCCTCTACTAATTCTCCTGATGTTGCTGCCAGGTAATTGCCAGCAGTTGCGCCCGGTGCGCCCCCCCCCCCCCTTAATTTCCAAAGCGACAAAATATAGCTACAAACAGCAGTTTTTGGACTGTAAAATGTCAAAAATTTTCAAGCTCGCTCGCTCGCATTTAATCGTTATGCCATTCTCCTGATGAACTGCCAGTAATTGCCAGCAGTTGCGCCCGGTGCGCCCCCCCCCCCCCCTTAACCCTATAAAGCCCAAGGGGGGGGGGGGGGTCACATTGCGCCCCCTACTATATTTTCGTTTGCCACCCCTACACCCTTTACCCGATTTCAACCAAATTTGGTGACTTTCCCTAAAATCTTGTTGCAAACATTTTGATGTATAATTTAGCTATGTCCGATATTGCTGGTTGCCATGGCAACCGTAAACTGACAACCATGTTCGTCAGATTTTGCATGATTTTCTGTTCCAATTTCAATTAACAATACAATAATTAATGAAATGGGAGTTTTCTTGGCTGTTATTTTGCTGAAGGACCAAATGGGGAAGTAATTATGATTGTGGATTACTCTGAAATATTTTTTTGTTATTTCCTTTATTTTTATATGACATAGGCATCAAACAATAGATATAATTGAAGTAATCGAAAATACAGCATTTTCCAAAGACTACCCTTATATTTTGTGTTATCTTCACACAAGCTTTACCAGTAATATCATTTGTTTGTCATATTATCAATCTGCAACTCAAAATTTCAATATTTTGGGAATATGAAATGTGATACCAATGTATGTATCCATTCCAAGCAATACATCATAGGTTTAATAATTATGCTTTATATTGTAACGAATAGCGCCCCCATATGTTGACCTTGAGAAATTTCAACCATAACACATAGTGAAGGTTGACTTGCTTTTCCTTTGTGGTAAATATTAAAATGATTGATATGAAATAAAAACATATATGCTCGGGATAAACAAATACAAAAAAAAACATGATTTTAGCGTATTTCCTATGTATTTCTTTATATTTTGGTAAATAGCGCCCTCAGTGGATAACCTTGAGAAATTTTAAATGTTGGGTCATGTAGAGTATGAGTTGCTCTATCCATGTGCCAAATATGATGGTCATACATCATATAATAAAGAAGTTATATAGGGGGCACAATGTTGTGCCCCCCCCCCCCCCTTGGGCCTGGAAGGAGTCAAAATAGCTTGGACTTTATAGGGTTCATTTCCAAAGCGAAAATATATAGCTACAAACGGCAGTTTTTGGACTGTAAAATGTCAAAATTTTCAAGCTCGCTCGCTTCGCTCGCTCGCATTTAATCGTTATGCCATTCTCCTGATGTTGCTGCCAGTAATTGCCAGCAGTTGCGCCCGGTGCCCCCCCCCCCCCCCCCCCTTAATTTCCAAAGCGAAAAAATATAGCTACAAACGGCAGTTTGGGGACTATAAAATGTCAACATTTTCAATTAATCGTTATGCCATTCTCCTGATGTTGCTGCCATTAATTGCGAGCAGTTTCGCCCGGTGCGTCCCCCCTTAATTTCCAAAGCTAGAAAAATATAGCTACAAACGGCAGTTTTGAGACTGCAAAATTTTCAAGCTCGCTCGCTCCGCTCGCTCGCATTTAATTGTTATGCAATTCTCCTGATGTTACTGCCAGTAATTTGTCTTTCACACCGTCATTCCATAATCCATGTAAGGAAAACTTACAATGTTGCTCAATGACTGCGCTGTGGAGTGTATCACATTCCGTTATGTATTGTAGTCCCCATTAAGTTTGCAGACTGACAGCGCACACACAAACGCGCGCACACACGCGCGCACACACACATACACTTTTTTTTTCCATGATATTTTATTGATTTCATTCGAATCATTCATAAATCAACCCATTCTGGGTGTAACATCAACATAAACGGTACAAATGTCATTCAAAACACAAACAAATCCATTTAATAATAATAATTTATCAACTTATATACTGCCAATCATCTCTCTTCAACATAACAACTCGATTACAAATCAATCCTACTGACAATTTCTTCACGAGAAAGTATTGACATGTACAAAAACATATATTCTTTGACTATAAAGAATCATGTTACTCACACTCACAAGGGTATATACATAAAAAACAACAAAAATACGTTATACAAAACTAGAATGAAATCATTTCATTGAAAAAAAAAAAACAACCAACCAACCCTTCCCCTATCCACCAAAACAAATCTACATCTATTCTAAATGATAAATTCTACCACTATCTTTCATTCAATTTACAACTATTCTTTTTCAAATCAAATCCCCATCCCCACCAACCCCGATTCACTAAAATCTACCCCACACCCAAACCCACAACCCCCAACCCACATACACCAACACATACACACCAAATACCAACACACATACACTTTTTTGTTTTATGATATTCTTTATTTGAGTTCCATTCAATATCAAATCCATATCAACAATGAAATCAATATTACCAACAACAAAAACTTATGCTGCTGAATCATTTTTCAATCATACAGTACATTATATTTGGGTTTTTTTCCAAATCATACCATGTTTTTATAAGAAAAATGACATGAAATTCTGCATACACACGCACGCACGCACAAACATACACACCCTCAAAATTACTTTTCCGCGAGGTGTCCCCCAATGTCTTGACCCACGGTACGCCACTGGGTTCGGGGGTGCCCTATGGGGAATTGTCCTGGGGAATTGGTCTGGAGGATAATAAGTTTGATATCCGGAGGTAGGCTATCAAGAGTAATCTACCGATTGATGGTTATCTGGTTGGTAATTGCCCTTGGGAAATTGACCAGGTGATATTTATCGGGGGGGGGGGGGGAGGGTGGTTGTCGAGGAAGGGGCGGGGAGGAGATAGTTGCCTTACTGGGAATAACCCTGGGGGTAAGTTGTTCGGGGGCATCCCACGAGACCGACACCCACGAGTCATACGGTCCACGAGACCGACATCAATAATAGGTCCATGAGTCATACAGCCCACGAGTTATACGGCTCAGGAGTCATACAGCCCATGAGTTCGACACTACGCACAAAAGGCTCATGAGACCGACACTAAGCAAACATAGCCCACGAGACCGACACTAAGCAATAGAGGCTCATGAGACCGACACTACGCAAAGAAAGCCCACGAGACCGACAGTAGGCAAAAAAGACCCACGAGACCGACACTAAGCTAAAAAGGCTCACGAGACCGACACTAAGCAAAGAAAGCCCACGAGACCGACAGTAGGCAAAGAAGGCCCACGAGACCGACAGGATAAACAGCGCCATCTACATGTCAATCTCCTGTACAGGGTGTTCCATGAACGGAAAAATAACATACTGGCGGGTGTAATTCCGTAACGCTATCAATTAAAAGATGGTGACCATCTACATAATTATGAACGACATCAAATATGTATTTCTACATACTTCTGGGGGGGGGGGCAAGTGTGTCAGGGAGCGACATTGTTATCAAGTAGAAAAATTGAATTGTATTCTTCATGCCCCTAAAAAGAGACAAAAACACAAATGAATTTAAAAGAGGACAATAACGATGTATGGATTAATTTTAGAGCTTTGATAATGCCATCGTGCTATTTCTAATAGGCTTTTTCAGTTTTTAGCTAGAAGATGGACAAGATATAAATTTTACCTCTTCTCTTTCCTGATTCATATCCATATTCTACCCTCCTGCTTTGACGTTTTGCAGTAAGAGCTATTTTTAATTTTCTCTGTAACTATAATGTAATTCTACTGATTAAAACGTTTTATATCGCAGGGATTCACCTAAATTTTGTGGCTTGTGTTATTCTCCTCCGAACAGTACATTTTATCGTTAAATACATAGCTGTTTTCATGGATGCATCTGGTTTTTTCAGAATTCCCAACGATTCCGTTACTTTTTATTTTTAATTAATACTTAATCAACACCCTCGGAGGTTTATTGTGGAAAGATCTGTTACACACTTTTACAGTACTTTGTTCATTTTTTTTTTGTCACAAACACACACCCATGCAAACACAATTAAAGATCCTGATCATTTCAGGGGGGGGGGGGGGGGGGGCAACTGATGGGGAACACCCTGCCGGAAATGGCAACTCTTCTTTTCCATCTCTCATATCTTCCTATGCTATTATCAGGACACCCTATATAATTTATTGGTCTATAGGTGGCGCTGTTAATCCTGTCGGTCTCGTGGGCCTTCTTTGCTTAGTGTCGGTCTCCTGAACCTCTTTTGCGTACTGTCGGTCTCGTGAGCCTTGTATGCGTAGTGTCGGTCTCGCGGACCTTTAAAGTGTAGTGTCGGTCTCGTGGGCTTTGTTTGCTTACTGTCGGTCTTATGAGCCTTTTGTGTGTAGTGTCGGTCTCGTGAGCCGTATAACTCCTGGGCTTATTTTACTTGATGTCGAACTCGTGGGCTTTCTTTACTCAGTGTCGAACTCGTGGGCTGTATAACTGGTGGGCTGTATGACTTGTGAGCTGTATGACTCGTGGGCTGTATGACTTGTGAGCTGTATAACTTGTGGGCTGTATGACTCGTGGGTGTCGGTCTCGTGACGTGCACCCAGTTGTTCGTGGCTAGCCCTGGGATTGCCCTGGAGGGTAATTGCACTGGGAAAGGTGAAGATTGCAGTGGTAATTCCCCAGGGTAATATTAAAGGGACATTCCAGGCGATTTAATTTCACATCATGTAGTACATAAATCAACAGCTCCATGTATAGATTTTCGGAATTCATTGTGGTTCTTGAGCAGAGAAACAATACTTTGAAAAACCTTAAACGAATTACACTGAACAAGGATGATGACATAGGAGTTTTACATATTCCAGAAATGTAGCAGTGTAATTCCATTACAATACCGCTTGCTTGCGAGTTCACCTGTGTATAATCTATGCATGCCTTATTCTTTTGTTCTGCTTCCAAGAGCCCCAAGTCATGCATTCTAATGGGGAACCTGCCATGTCATCATCCTTGTTCATTACATTTTGTTATAAATTTCGAGAATATTCTTATTTTTCATCCTGAAACATCATCCTGAGAACTCTGTCCTCAGTATAACTAATTTATAGTGGTTCAAATGTGAAAATATGAAAATCATCCGGAGGTCTCCTTTAATTATCAGGTAGTAGTTATCAGGTAGTAGTTGTTATGCCAAGGGTACTAATGCCGGTAGTAGTTATCCCGACTGTAGTTATGCGATTGTTATTTTTTCGGGGGGGGGGGGGGGGGGGGACTTATCGGGGGGTAGTTATCCAGGGGGTAGTTATCCGGGGGGTAGTTACCCAGGGGGTAGCTATCTGGGGAGTAGTTATCCAGGGGGTAGTTATCCTGGGGGTAGTTATCCGTGGGGTAGTTATCCGGGGGTAGTTACCAGCATCGGGGGGGGGGGGGTAGCTATCTGTAGTCATCCTGGAGTAGTTATTCATTAGTTGTCCAGGGGGTCGCCAAGGGGGGTGATTTCCTAGGAGGGTAGGTCCGGGAGTGTGTCCTAGGGGGTAATTAGCAATTGCCCCATAGGGATGTAGTTGTCCGTAGTTGCCCTGGATGGGGTCTTGTGGTAGTTATGCTGGTCCATAGTGTGCTGGATGTCTGCTGGTCCAAGGGATGCTGGCCCAGGCGTGCTGGCCCAGGGGTGCTGGCCCAGGGGTGCTGGCCCAGTGGTGCTGGCCCGGGGATGCTGGCCCAAGGGTGCTGGCCCAGGGATTCTTACCCAAGGGTGCTGGCCCATGGATGCTGACCTATAGGGGTGCTGGCCCACGGGTGCTGACCCAGGGGTGCTGACACAGGAATGCTGACACAGGGATGCTGGCCCAAGGGTGCTGGTCCAAGGATGCTAGACCTCGGGAGTACCAACACTGCCCTTGGCTCAGCTAATCAAGAGGGAGGCAGTAGCATGCAGTAGCTGGAATTGAGATATGTTATGTAGTCAATCCTGCAATTGTGTTTGTTTGTTTGTTTGTTGTTGCTGTTGTTGCTTTTTAATGCGTAGATAAGAGTCAAGAATGCTCGCTTTGTGTACATAACAGTTATAAACTATCAGAAATTTGAATGCGGTGTTACATCTTTCATAATACATTTAGATTTTATGTTAATGATATATATTTCTACAATAAAGGTTATTTGACTCCTATGCTTACATGCAGTAATGCCCCACCTAGTAAAGGTCGATTTTGGCTCTGTTCACAGGATGACACAATCATGAGACAAGGGCTGCTAATTTTATAAACTACGATTCATTTACGTGTAGCGAGCGCTTCCAAGACTTTTGATATATACATTATATATACATTATATATACATTGTATGTTGGGGCGCTGTGGCAAAGTGGATAAGACCCCCGACTCCCGATCGGAGGACCGGAGTTCGAATCCCGCCCAGTGCTTACGTCCTTGGACAAGATGCTTTTACCCACCATGTCACTCTCGACCCAGGTGTATAAATGGGTACCTGGCAACGCTAGGGTAATAATAATGCTAGGGCCCTCTGGTAGGGTGGTAGATAAGTGGTAACAGTGAAGAGGCTACCCTGGGTAAATAAAACATTATTATTATTATTATTATTATTATTATCATTATTGTTATTATTATATTTATTATCAAAATATAACAGCACATTTTCAACTTTCATGCACACCGTTATAAGAAGAGCTATTCATGGCAACCAGAAATCTTGCCTGAGGTTTTTCTGAACAAGGGGTTCTTAAAGAAATGGAGTTCCAACTGGCTATGGTTTTTCAAACAGCTGTCAGTTTTTAGGAATGCACAGAAGAATTCCAAAGATGCATCTTGTGCATGAGAAGTTTTCGAAGTCACTTTGCAAAGTGATCCTTACGGGAATCTGACATGTGTAATAGGTTGAAGACTATAAGCAGGTTTCCTGGCAAATATGTACATGTATATCGTGTTGATAATGATGATAATGATAATGGTAAGAATAATAATAATGATAATAATAATAATTGTAATAATAATAATGATAATATTAATAATAATAATAATAGTAGTAATAACAATAATAAAACTATTATTGTTATTATTATCATTATTATTATTATCATTATCATTATCATTATTATTACTATTATTATTATAACAATGTCATAATAGTCATCGTTATTACCTATTGATATTTGCATTATCAACATTATTATCTTATTGCAATTATCATGTTCATAATTGTCGTAAACAGGACTGGTGTAAAAAGAACTTCATGGAACTATTATGTACATTATCATGATCATTCACAACATCCAATTGCAGCCTATTCAGTGCACTTTCATATTCGGCAACATTGATTTTTTTCACATATGATTTTTTTCACTTTTGTGTCATAGTGAAATGAAAAACATAATCATTAAGACTCGTCCAATCATTCTATCCTGTACTGTTGCTGGTTGGTATTGAGTCAACTTTGTTATCTATCCTTGTGACAAACTAGTACGTAGAGATAATGCCCCCATTCAGCAACTGTTGTTGCATTCATGCAGCCCATGACTCAAACTTGTAATGATTACGTAACGTATATTTGATATTGGTCATGCCGTCTTGGTTTCGTCATCTGTGTGATGGTGACCCTGTGTTGTCTGCTTGCTATATTTAGCTCCATGCAAATGGAGACGAGTTTCGTGACGTCTTAGGAGCTTTTCAGCTGCCACCGTACTCTACGGCTACGTCGCATCAGGGAGGTTGTTCTTCCATCTCCCTGGACGCGTCGTAATGTCTTTGCTGATCTCAAGCAAGTTTGCCAAGCCGCTCTCTGCACGTGCCGTCTCCCCAAGAACACACGCGAGTGTCGTGCAGGGAAGAGTGAGAGAGGATATCTTCCCCTTGCCTAGCTCATTCACTCCCTCTTCAGCTTAGATCACAATCGCAATCCTACATCGTCAAAAAACAGGTCGAAACACCTATTTTCTGAGGGGAAATAACCCTTTCTTGGTGGGTATGAGGACGGATGATACAAAAGCACTTTCTCTCAAAAACGTTTACATTTTGATCTTTTAATATACATTTGGTAATTAAATTATGTAATACGCAGACACAGTGATGATTGAGTTCAGTAATTTGGTAAAATTGATATTAGGCCTAATACATTTATTATGGTATTAGGTATTGTATGGTATTACATGTATATATTATTATAATGATTACCATCAATATCTTTACAAACATCATTCTATATTATCCATGTCATGGTTATACTTTATAATAATCTTTATTAGTTAGAGTAGCAGCAGAAGCACTATCGCTTTCACTCTAGCTATCTTTAGAATCACATCGAGTAGACTTAGCATTCTGGCTCTGGGTGTCGAAGCAAGGTCACGATGTTTTGTTTTTGATAGCTTGTTTTCTGTTTGTTTCCTCCGTGAAGTATTATTGCTTGTACTTTCTCTTCAAGGCTCAGTAGATGTACAGAGTCCCTGTTTGTTGTGGATGCATGACTATAACGCAAATTACAAATAAATGTCAATTCCTTCTATACGCTTTACACTTGTTTACATACGAGAACTAAACGTCTTAACGGCTAACTTGTCATTTTTCCTTTCATTTCGCCGACGGATACCAAGAGTGGAACCATGTAAAAAGTTCGCCGTCAAGATTTTGATGACAACATCACCAGACGAGTCTTGTTGGTGGAAAGACGATGAACTAATCTTGATTGCAATGGGGAATCTTGCTGCCATCC